>NW_009258676.1:478851-488977 GCF_000687185.1 Egretta garzetta
CCCCCCCCGCCATGCTCTTCCCACTCTTTGCTACTTAGTTTTGCTAACATATTTTTCGAAATCCACTTGTTTCCTATTCATTTCACCCCTGCAACCTTTATTTTTGTTTTCCTTCACCTGTTTTCCAAATCAGGGCTGAACCAGGCAGCCAGGGCTGAAGAAACTTTGAGATACCATTTTTTAACTTAAAACCCGGTGCCTTAGCAAAACGAAGCAGTGAGTAGGTACGCCGAAGCCCTCCGTAAGGGATCACAGCGCTGTGGGACTGACCGGGCAGATGGCTTGCAGCAAAAAGGGAGGTCCGAGAAAGCTCCCCAGCGTTAGGCTGGAGGAACAGGGTGGGCACCCAGAGTTTGTCGTCACCACGTCGGCAAAATCTTTAGGAATAAATTATCTCCCTGAGGTTAAATCTTGCTTAAAAATGTGTTAACAAAAGAGGAAAGCATGCAGTCCTACGATCCAAAATCAATGCGCAGATGATGAATCTTGAAAAGATCCTGGTGAAATGAGGCAGCTCATGTAATTATGGTTGTATGTTTACTGACACTTTGAGCACCCTGCATGGCTGGGGATGGGAGAGGCAGTTTTGCCTTTGAAGATTTAATATGTAGGAGGGTGGTCACCTGTTCTAAAAGGTCTAATTGCCTGGGCTGATTCCCCCTTTAAAGTAATTTATATTGCTGAAAGGATGACTCCCTTAGGGGGATATTCTTTGAAATTGTTGCTAACACAGAAAAGATTTTTTTCTGTCGTTGAAGTAGAAAAATTCTGCAAATTCTCAAATTGCAGCTGACCTGCTCTTTTTTTTTTGGAGCACCTTGCTCCTGTGAAGGGGAACCTCTTGTCCTGGGAGCGGCCGTGGAGGACGGCGAGCGGGGCCCCCCCGGCGCTCACCGCGCCGCGCCGGGAAGCTGCGGTGCCACCGACAGCAGACGCTCTGCAGTGAATCTTAATTAGGCATATGCAGATAGCTCAAAATCTGCTCAAGATGGATTATCTGAATGAATACTAGTAAATTATCCTTTTATTATCCTTTTAGTGTCCGCTGGGGAGATTGGATTGGATAGCAGGCATCTGATACTTTTACTCCCTCGGACTGAGATGGAGGAGCAGCAAACTGGGAAGGGAACAGCACGTGGGGCACTGAAGTGGCGTGTACGTGGGAGATGGCTTGGAAACGAGGGGTGGGCTGCACCCTGCCATGGCACCCTGGGATCCGCGCAGCCGGAGAAGCTGCAGGTGCAGCCATGGCTCACAACAGGCTTGGGCGTTGATATTTTGCAGGGGAAAATGTTAGAAGCACACCTAACTGCCTTGGAAACCTTGCTTTGAAAATGATGTCCTAGGGGTATCGCACTACAGTGATAATTTGAGAGGTATCACACTGCGGTGGTAATGATACCAGTGCCCAGAGAACGTTTTGGGTTGTTAAGCGGGTACTAAATAGCTTGAACACAGCCCTTATTAATATGCCACACGCGGAGCCATTTCACCTTGCTCCAGGAGTCCTGGAGGTGAAGCTCGTAGGGTGGCACTGGGAGCCCTCCTGTGCCAGCCTGTCCTGCGTGGTAGCTTCCTCCCATCTTAAATCTGGGGAGTAATCCCTAGGGCATGCCCGCAGGATTTTGCCCAGGAACGTTTAACCATGTGACACGCTAAAAGCAGAGTAAGACACTGCTGCTACCACTCTTCTGAAAGCAAGCTCCATATGGTCCTCACGGGAGCCTGCGGAGTCTCGCGCGCTGGATGGGAACGTCTCACTTGGAAAGAGGCAGGAGTTGAAGCGTAATTGAAGACTTGTATTACGGCCTCAACAACCAGGCCACGGAGATTTTTCCCAACTGCCCGTGTTAAAATTAGAAGGGCGGGGGGGGGGGAGCTGAAATACTTGACCCTCTTACTCATCTTATTCATGCAATAACCATGAATCCAGCATCCAGCACATTTCCTGCTGGCAATTTTTGGTGCTCTGCTCAAAGGCTTGCGAAACACACTGTGAACATCCTTTAAATTTGTTTTGCTTATAGTTTTGGGTTTGGGTTTTTTTTTCCCACTTACGTTTTGCAACCAGACTGTGCGTGTGCTAGAGCAGGAGCCTCCATCTCCACCTGCCTGGGCTTGCTTGGCAGCGGTTGGGGTCCTGGGGACACTTGGAGACAAGGTGCAATTGCAAGGTAGTGCCCGCTAGAGATGTTGTCTCAGGGTCTCTGTGCCCTTTTCCCTGTTTAATTAACAAGGTGTGGATGTTTCTTCCCAAATTCCTTCTATCATAAGCAAACAAAGAACTGTAGACCCCAAGTTGGCTCTAACCAACACCAAAATGGTTCTAAAATAGCCTGACTTCTGCTCCTCACCAATCCCCATGGCTTTGCTCTCTGCTCTTCCCTCCAGTCCCGGCATCTAACAGGCCTTTGCAAGTATGGCCAGAATTTTGAGTGTGTCTCCGAGCCTTTTATTTCATCTGAATTTATTTGCTCAGCTCCTCGGCGAGCTCGGCGCAGCGGTCAGCACAACTGCTGGAATTCAGCTCCCCAACGTCCAGCCGTGCGAGGCAGGGCGAATTCCTTCACAGACTATTTATCCAGTTTGCTAATTCCCTGCACAGATGGTTCTGCATAAGACTGTGTGGGAGAAGAGTGGCTTTTTAAGCCAATTAAATAGAAACCTTGTCCAAGAAGGATTTTCGAAATGCTTATGCATGTGAATTCATGACGTATTTTGCTGTGTATTCTGGCAGTGCTGCTCCCCTCAATAGGAAGAGAGGGAGTGATGCGCAGAATTTCCTTGGTTTGTTAAGGTCATTGCTGATTTTTTAAATTTTTTTTTTTTTTTTTAAAGAAAAACTCCTAAAAGAACTTCATTTTGGCAATATTGCCGGGTAGTTTGGATATAGAAAGAAAAGTCTTTTGTCATTCCTGTCAATTAATTCTCACTGCCAAGCTCTTCTGTATGTAAAGCAAGCTATGATTTGTAGTAAGACAGATGAGAGGAGAGGAGAGAGAAAAGGGTATTAAATGACATCCAAAGGGGAAAATACTAGCTAATAACATTAATGCTTCTTTATTATTACTGTAGCATTTGGGCTCAGTAATCCAAAAAGCTGCAGTAAAAATCCATCCAGTTCAAGGAGAGAAGTCAACACATTAGCGCAATCACTGTTTTATGCCTCTAATTGCAGAAATGTTTAAGGTGAGTGTGGGTAGCAGCAGGCATGGGAAGGGTAGGGAGGCTCAGTGCATTATATACTGTAAGGGCTTGATTCCTGCTCCATCAAATTGCCATCGACAACAGCAAACCTGACCACACTGAATGGAATTAAGCTTTGGGAAAATAATTGTTAAGATTTAGGGCTCAGGCAGAAACTTCTGCCAGAATGTTGGCAAACCTGACAAAATGCAAACCAGCAAAACCACAGCGCGTTTGCTGTACAGTCCTGGGCTGGTCCTGCAGAAAATTGTCTTCTGCCCAGCTGGCTGTGACCAGAAACACTCAAAAACCTTAGAGATCCCCAAAACTTGAAAGTAATACCAAGCTATGGCTAAACCAGGTGTTAAACCTCCTATTTGCGGATACATATCTTTCACAGAATCCCAGCATGGCCGGGGCTGGCAGGGCCCTCCAGAGCTCACCCAGGGCCCCCCCCCTGCCCAAGCCGGGCTCCCCCACACCACATGGCCCCTTGTCCTGGTGCTGGGCACCACTGGGAAGAGTCTGGCTCCATCCTCGTGACCCCCACCCTTGAGATATTTGTAGGTGTTGATGAGATCCCCTCTCAGCCTTCTCTTCTCCAGGCTGAACAAGCCCAGCTCCCTCAGCCTTTCCTCATAGAGGAGATGCTCCAGTCCCCCCATCATCCTTGTTGCCCTCCTCTGGACCCTCTCTAGGAGTTCCTCATCCTTGAACTGGGGAGCCCAGAACTGGACACAGTGAAGTGGCGTAAAATGCCGTGAGTGCTTTACTCCACCTTGTAATTCCCCTCTCTCGTGCGCGTTTGCTGCAGCCAGGGGCTTTCTGTCAGAACCCTTCAAGCACTGAACAAGATCCTCTCCACGGTTGCTCCCTTCTGCAGTTTCTGTGTCTCACCCAGCTCGGTTAACAGGTACCATGGGTCTGCTCTGTCTGGTGGGCGCACCGCAAAGTTGGCAGTCTTGTGAAATTTTGTGTCTGTATGATACAGTCAGTCACGGGCTAAGGCTCACTCCTCGTACTGTCCACATCTGCCTTCCTCTTTTTCTCTATTCCCTCATCCTCTCTCTTTTTCTTTTCATTCTGTAACTATTTTAGTTAAGGGAATGTCCTTTCTCTTGAAGACATTACAGAAGCCTGAAATAATAATTGCAAAATAATAATAATAATACAACCAATAACTGAGATGGAACTAACTGGCCATATAAACTGGTTTACCAAGAAGATGGATCACACAAAAGGTAGCAAAGATCCTTTTATTTGGGTTGAAAGTCTGTACTATACATCATTACTGCGGTAGTTGACACTGGTTTAACATGGTGGGAGACGTAGAATTAATAGCCTTTTGGCATGAAATTCATAATCTCAGCTCCTTTTAGCACAGTGCCGTCAGAGTCTTGCGTGGAGGAATCCAGCAGATCCCTCTGCAGGTGATCTGAAGCAGATTTAGATCTACAGGAAGCAACTCCCACGGGAGCCAATTCCTACAAGAAATGTGTGAACATGAGTCAGGTCAGTGATGCATGCATGTGTTTTGTAAAATAACCGTCTCAGACATCACATAATTTTTATATTTCCAGCCTCATGAAAACATCTGCTTTTCACTAGGTGGTTTCACGTGCAGAATCGGTGTGATGAGGCGTTCTGCTTTCTGTCTGGCTTAATGGACTTCGGGCACTAGGGTAAAGCTAGGGGTTGAGTGGGAGTGAAGCTCACCTACCCCGTTTGGTGAACTGGTGACCTCCCAAGCTGCACATGTCCCCACGGTAGCTCGTTGCTGTGGGATGTCCCCCAGTGACAGGACAGGTCTAGCCCATCCCCCAGTGCAGCGGCTGCCTGCACGGTGCGTCTGACCCCACGCCCGCCCAGCGCTGCGCCGGTGTGCCAATTCTGCTCTATAATATCTATTGCACTTGAGTCTTCCTCTAACCACCCACTTGAACGGGTTCAAACCTACACAAACAACACCTCCAGCCAAGTCATCAGCTTCCCTCCAGAGATGGAGGAGTCCCTAAAGCCACTTTCTTGCTGCTGCCACCCAAGGACAAGGGCGTTCACTTTGTTTTTGGGTTTCCCCTGCTCAGAAACTTGCAGGTTGCCGAGTTACCAGTTTCTGTACAGTCCTTAGCCTATTAATCTGGAGATTTCCTTTTACAGGTGGGTTAGGTGCATCTATCTCCTCCTCTTTCTTTATCTCTGCCTTCCCCCTTCCCTTTTGTTTTTCCCCAGATTTTTTTGAGTCTTACATTTGCCATCACCTAAGAATGAAGTCTCCTTTCTCTCTTTATCCCTCCTTTCTTGCTTCACCTCTTTCCCCTTTTCCCCTCCTCTTTCTCTTGTTATCTCTCTCTATCTTGTTCTCCTCCTTCCTCTTTTTATTCCTCTTTTTCTCCCTGTTCCTCCCATTCCTGGCTGCTGTGCTGGATTTGGGTGATAGATGTCATTTCCTCAATGGAATGATCCAGATATAGGATGAGGAAGACAAGGCAGGGGCTTGTTGAACTGGAGTTACTTGATCACCGTGATTAGGAAATGGTGGCCTCCTTGTAAAGCAATTAGCCAAGTCATTCAGCCGTTCCCTCTTCCTCCCTCCAGGCCTCTCTCTGCACCCAGTGAGCACTTGTGGGGCTCCCGTGCTCCTTGGCAGAGGGGGTCCCATTGCCTTTGGTCTGTCTCATTAGGGCTTGGGTAATGAATTGTCCGTGTGCGTATGATCTGCATGTGGAAAATATGAGAGGTGGGAGATGAGAGGGAAAAGGGAGCAGCGAAGGCCGCTGGTGGAAGCGGGAGCCCTACCTTGGCAGCTCAGTATTCGCCGGCCGCGCCTTCCCAGTCATTATTCCCCACTTCCACGGCGTCCTGCATTACACATGCATGCACTGCACCATCATTTACAGATGCAATGAGAAGAAACCAGATCAGATGAGTCTTTGGGAACAGGGAAGGCATATGACAAACACAAAAATTAAACCACTCGGGAATAAGGCAAATACTGAGAGTAAGAAGTGGGAATGAGACAAATATTGGATTAAGACAAATACTGCTGCAGATTCCAATGTCAATTCTGACAGCGATAGTGAAGTTTGGAGTATGTTGACAATTGAAGATGAAGGGCTAAGACAGGAGGCGAAAAACCTTCTAGACTTCAGTCCGGTGTCATTGTGTTATTTGACTCGGTTGACCTAAATTACTAGGATATAACCAAATAAACTTAAACATGAGCAGTGTGCTTAAATACATGACACTCCAGCAAATTAACTTGCATTTTTTATAACCAGAACCTCACAGATGTGGTGATCTTTGCCTGTCATCTGGGTGCTTCAGGATTTTTAGTTATAATTTGTTATATCGGAGCATATTCAAAGTAGGCTACAAAAGCTATCCTTTTTATGCTAACATGATTAATAATCTATTTACTGGAATGGAAAACACAGGCACAGCATGTGGAAAATGTACGATGAGAAAAATAGTAAAATCCATTTGTTGAAAGCGTCAAATGCTTAAAAAATTGTTTAGAAGGTTTCTGGGCCGCTTGGTATGTGACACACGAGAGTGACAAAATCTGGCCTCATCCAGTGGCGAGCTGGAACTTTTCAAAGGCGACCTCATTCATCAGAGGATTTTAACTTTCCAAGTTCCCTCATTGCAGAAGCATGTTGAATGTGGCCAAAGTCATGTTCTATGAATTTTGTTTAGCTGCAGATCTCATTATAGGAAAGAACTGCAGTTATTGAAGAAAAAACTGCCCCAAAATTGGAGTTGGGTTTTTCTATGTGGATAGAAAATTATCCGAAGGGCCATATCATGGAGTTTATGCTTCAGGTGGTTCTTTAAGGCTGGGCTGTACAAGCCCTCTGCAGTTATTCACAGGCATCCCTGAGAACGGTGTTGCTCTGCACCCAGCTGCAACCGTGCTCTTGGAAACCCGCTTATCCAAGAATCGTCCATGCTCAGACTGACTTGGGTTCACACCAAAATAGCGATGATCTTGCCAACAAAGGAAGCCTTTTCTGTGCATGCTACCCGTATGGCAGATTTGTAAGAGAGAGCATTGGGTTAGAAGAGACAGAATTCTTGGTGCTTAACCTGTGCCGGGCTCTCCTGCCCAGCCGGCGGAGCCACCTGCTCTCCTGGAGTGTTCCATGTTGGTTCCTGCACCTCAGCAGAGGAACGTGGTGGGGTTTTGTAGGAAGATGATGAGCTACTCAAAGCAACGTAACATTCACTGTGCTGTGAATGTGCTCTCTGGCACAAGGCAAGGTGAAAATCAGGTTCATTACCGATCCAGACCACGGTCTTATGAAGGCTGAGGACAGAAAAGAATTATTATCCTGGTAATCGCCATTCACAGCTTGTGATCCCATTTGAGAAGGCTTTCTGGTTCTGTACTGCCTGCTTCCATGGGGCTTTCTCATTTCTTTGTTGGTTTTGTTTGTCTGTTTTTTAATTTATTTTTGTACATACACTGAAGATGCTCTATGTTTTCCAGCAGTGTATGGTAGCTTTAACTGGTTGTTTACTATATAACCCACTACCGTTTAGCCTGGAGCAGAGGAGGCTGAGGGGAGCCCTCATCGCTCCCTACAACTGCCTGAGAGGAGGGGGGAGCCGGGGGGGGTCGGGCTCTGCTCCCAGGGAAGGGGCGATGGGACGAGGGGCACCGGCCTCAAGTTGTGCCAGGGCAGGGTGAGGTTGGCCATGGGGAACAATTCCTTCCCCTTGGGGCTGTCAGGGGCTGGAAGGGGCTGCCCAGGGAAGGGGTCGAGTCCCCAGCCCTGGGGGGATTTAACAGCCGGGCAGAGGTGGTGCTGAGGGCCAGGGTTTGGGGGTGGGATGGCAGGGGTAGGGGAACGGTTGGGCTGGGGGAGCTTAAAGGGCTTTGCCAACCTCAACGATTCCATGATTCTATGATTAATTTAAGACTACTTTAGAAGGGAGTGGGGCTTTCTGTCAGTCCTGGCTCAGAGCTTGCACGACACCAGCACAGCCCAGTCCTGGGGACGAAGCTGCCCTGAGAGTTTCCTCTCCCCGTACGCCCATGTTGGGCACCTCCCTTCCCTTCTCCCACGCTGCCTCACCCCATTGCTACAGCTGCTACTTGGCAGAGCAATACCCACAACAGGCATCAGCTACGCGTGGTGGTCGTTTCATCCTGTCCCTCCTTCATAATTGCTTATGATTTGCTGCTGTAGGAGGATGGGAACAGGAGTTACGCCGTTTGACCAAAGCGAACGCGGAGTGGCTCGGCGTTGCCTGCCCCGCGCGCAGCGAGGGGATTAGCCGCCCCCCCACCAAAGCCCTCACCAATTCTCCCCAGCTGAATGGGTGGATGGGATTAAATTAAATGGGCTTTATGGGCGGATGGGATTACATTTGGGAAATGGGCAAATCCAGAGGGTGCCATCAGGCTTATGAAGGACTCCCATGGGGAGAAGCAATCATTTTTATAAGTCTGATATTTGTACCAGTAGATTAGAAAAAGAAAGGGAGACTAATGTGTTTTTTATCGGGAGATGAGGAGACAAGACTGAAAAATATTTCCAAACAACAAGATGATAGAAAATAAATGCAACATCCTAGATGAGTTTAATTATTTTAATCAGAGATACCGTCTTTTCCCTTTTGCTTAGAAGTTATGTTCTTTCAAATTTCTTTTCAAATAAAGAATGAGTATGGTACGAATATTCCTGTGCAGGAGCAATACACAAATGAAAACATGTAGATATTCAAATCTGCCTTATTTTCAGTACAGAAACAGGCATATTTTCAATATACAAACTCTTCTGACTTGTTACTCTTGTGCGCATTTATTCTTCCTTAGGGTCTGCCAGTGGGTTTGCAGGGTGTAGGGCCTGTGGGCTGCGTTTCCTTTATTACAGGGGAGAAGCCTCTGTTCGTGTTGGACTCAAGGCAGAGGAAATGTTGAGCTCCTCTGGTCCCTGTGGTATGAGCACCACAAGGGAACAACAGATTTCATCATTGCGATGTCTCTGGTTGCCTTTGCCACGCCCATGGGATTCAGCAGGTCATGAGATTTTGGGTGGCAGCCCCAGAAATTACTAATCTGTCAGAGGAAAGGATCCAGAATAATGGCTGAGGTACTCCAGAGAAGTTAAAATACAGTAGTTCTGCACGAATGCAGGTGTCTTAGCACCGCTTCTGAAAAATCAAAGGATATCATTGGGTTTTACAGGGCAGATGGAAGAGTTATCTACTTATCCTGCACTAGACTACACAGAGTGAGTACGTCTGTACTGAACAAAAACGTGCCCTGTAATGCAGGAAAATAGGCTGAAAAAAGCAAACAGTGGGCACATGAGTTTTGAAAGGTTCTGCCAGTTGCAGAAAGATTCAAATATAGCAGTGAGTACCCAATATAATTTTTCACACGGAGGAAATTTTCAGCGCTCTTTGTGTAGATGAGAGTGCCGTACGAGTAAAATATATGGTTGTATGGATATTCTCTGACCTTCTTTAGGATTGCCGCACAAATAAACCGCGCGATCAATATAAATAATATTAAGACGTAGTCAAAGAAAATACCAATTCATAAAGAGTTACATTAACTACAGGGATTTAAACGAGGACTTGTGTGACCAACAAGTTGGCTGCTTTTCAGCGATCTAAATTAGCCTAATAAACCGTATCTCCCCATAAATCTTGTTTCTCTTTAATTAGGACTTCACTGAAAAACTAAAGGCACAAAAACTTCCGGTGCTCGAGTGCGTTGGGTTCTATGGAAAGCGGAGATGGGCATAAAGAGGCATAAAAAGCTTCCTAGGAACAGTGAAGAATACATTTTTAATAGCTTTGATAAAGGTTTGAGCAACTAAAAATGCAGCAACAATAGCAGGAAACATGAGGTACCTCAAGTGAATGAGAAATTGATGCTGTATTTATTAGACTGCAATCATCTTCCTAATATGCTTGAAGATAAATG
>NW_009258676.1:489461-498014 GCF_000687185.1 Egretta garzetta
ATTCCTTCAGCCAAGCCAGCGCAGCAGAGTGTTGCATTTGACATAGTGATTATTGATAGTGCTGATAAAGTTCAAAACATCGAATGGTGAAAAACCCAAAAGCAATACTAAAAATGGTGGAGTGGAAGTGGAAAATGATGTGAAATGTTAGGGATGTTTCATTTCAGTACCTCTGCCTCATTATACTATCAGCAAAATGTAAAATACATAGACTAGATAAATGTCTCATTAAGTATTTCACTGCTCATTCTGGGTGCTTGGGAGTGTGCTTGAATAATGAAAAATGTAGAAGTACCTTTATCACATGGCGAGGGTGGCAGGAGACGGCACTTTGTCAAAGCGCGTTGTTAATTCACTGTATAGACCAATATTGTATGGCAGCGTATAGTGTGACAAAGTGTAATGGCTACATAAAAACAGGGTGATTTAGAAATATCGGGGCCCTTCCGTATGTGGATTTTACAACAGGAGGCTAAGATCTGCCTCGTGGCCTTGTAAAGCTTGGGCTCGTTTGGTCTTTGTGGGCTCTGGGTGCAGAGGACAGGGTCTGGGAGCCGGGATCTGGGATCAGGCACGCTGGTCACCGCCTCGGGATGCTCTGCCCTCTGCCACCGGCGCTGCCTGCCCGTCCTCAGGAAGCTCCTTCCGAAGGAAAAAAACCCTTCCTTGCACAAAAGCAACTCTGATTTAGGAAAATCCGATGGCTCCATATAACTTAAAGTTCAGGGAATTGTATTTGGAGCAGTGACAGTGGTCAGGTTTATACCCTGCGCAGTAAGCCTGAGCCAGGAGAGGAATTAAATGAATTCTCGGCTGTGTGCACTGATTTCATCAGGGCTATTCATGCACCTAAAATTACACAGAGAATTAGTAGGTGCGTAATTGGTAGGTGCATAATTTGCACATTTAGAAAGGATATATAAAACACAAGAAAAAATAATATAAACTATGTATATATTTTATACTTTAATTTGCACATTTAGAAAATATATATAAAATACAGGAAAAAATAATATGAACTATATATATGTTTTATACTTTTATGCCTAAATATTTAACATGTAAACATTTAACATGTAAACCTTTTGTAGGTCAAAGTAGAGCACGCAGAGTTTCCAGCAGTGTTTTCTGGTATTTCATGACCAAAATTCCCTTTTTTTAGCAGTTGGGGAAATTCCCACATGCGTTCCTTGTAGCTGCCTGCGATGGGACGCACTGGCAGGGGCTGGGGGTGAAGCAGCGCTGGGGCAGCCTGGGGGCACGCGGGTGGCTGGGAGGCTGAGCGCTTGCGTTTTACCCTTTGCTTGGAAAAATCCACATAAAATCTGTCTTGTAATCTGTGTGGGGTGGATACTACCGTGCTCAAAGATACTGCAAAAAAAAAAAAAAATCCAACCCCAAAACAACCAAAACCCCCCCCTCCAGTTGAGGCTGTGGGAATGTGCACGAGCATCAATAAATCCAGCGGTGGCCTAAGGGCTGGAAGTCACCCAGCAGAAAGCCCGTGTTAGCGGCGAGGGCTGGTTGGAAGGCGAGGAGTTAGCAAGTGGGAGTGAAAGCAAATACCATGTGTTAGAATTACGGAGAGCACGGAAATAGGTACCCGTTATGCACTTTATGAAGATGCAACATGGTTTATTCTTCAGGGAATGGCATAATAATTAGAATTAATAAGATTTTAATGGTGATAGCCTAAGTGCCAAATCTTCACAGTGGGAGGTTTTAGTGCTGTATGCCACAGGAACATTTTCTACTGTGAACAAGCACTGTAGTTAAAATTACCCTATTACTACAAAATGGAAACAGACACAAGGTTTGACTACTGTCAGCTAATCAAGACCGAGCACGTCAGACCGAGCCAGCCAGCGAATCCTGCAAGAATCCGTAGAGTTTATGGCAAAGAGAATTATTTCCTAGAAGCATGCCTCTAATAAATACCTCGTAGGTACCCAGCTTTCACGGAATTTTTTTTTTTCCTGACGTGCTTTAATACAAACTGCATTCAATTCGTGGCACTGCAAAGGACTGAAATAATTCAGCATTTTCAATTTATTTCACTATAAACATTCTTAGTATGGCTAAGCTCTTACAGAATGCTTTTTTTTAGATATAAAAAAGCATTTCACAGAAGAAAGTATCTTTATTCCCATTTTCTTTTCTATGTCCTTATTCGTTGTAGGTGGGGTACGCAGCATAAGCTTTCCTTGTTTGTTATATATTTCTTCTAGATGCGTCCAAGCAAAAATTTTCCTTGCAGCAGCCAAGATTTTTAGCTTTCAAAATAGCTAAATAATTTTGAAATATTTTGATGCTTGAATTGTAAACCACAAGAATAGCAAAATTCGAGTTAAAATTTTTCTTTCCTTTAAGGTTCTAATGATGATCACCCAGGTCAGAAAGTATGTGTAGCTTTTATCCACCCGCTGACAAAATGAGCCTGAACTTAGACCTGCAGTAAAGTCCTGGAGCACTGGGAATCCTCTTTGGAGCTTTTCAGTGCTGGGTTTGGGTATACTGGATTGAAAACCCTCTGAGGCTATAGAAAATGTTATTTACTGGAAAGAGAGCTGAGATTACTCCTGTGCATACAGACATAACCCCAGGTGGGTGGGGAGCAGAGGGTGCTCGGGTACCACCTCCTCCTGCTGCGGCCGGCACACCAGTCCCCAGCACCCCTCCTCAGCAAACCCGCGGGCAACACGTCTCGAATGAACTTTTTAAGCCTTGGGAAGGGTGGCCAATACAAACACACCCAGCTGTGATGGTGTTAGTAGATTAAAACAGTAAAAAAAAACTTTGCCTTTTCACTAATTTAGAGCAAAACTACTCTTCAACACCACCTAGTGCTGCTGGGACGCATGGCCGGCGCCAGCCGTGCCCCACACGGCGGGGCCCGGGCTGGAGAGCCACAGTACATGAGCATGGGTGGGTTGTCACCCGCTCCAACAGCCAACGTGCCTGGGGACGGCGTTTCTGGAGACAATAAAGCCATTAAAAATGCCTTCCAAAATGGATATTCTTCTCTGGGAGGTAATTAGCTGGCAAAATGCAGAAGAGTAGTGGAAAGGTGTAAGAGTCTCCCAAGCTTGTTCATGAGTCATCTGATTTAGGAGAAAATTGTCTTTTCTGGACCTAGAACAGCTGAAGGAGTAATTCCTATTCCCTGATGTGTAACGTCCATACAATATCTGTATAGTCTCTATAGAGCCCTTGCATAACTCGTGTCTCTCCTGCTCTGCAAACTTGGGTAGGGCAATGAATTGATTTTTCTTACAGCATTTGCATTTGAAAATCTTTGAAAACTGGAGATATTCAGATTAAAGTACTTCAGGGAAAGGAAATAGTGTAGGGGGTGATTTCTATAGGTGCCCATTTCTACAGATCCCGTTGCCGAGAGGCAGACAGCCCTGGGCAGCCACCCCACCTGGCCCCTGCAGCCACGCACTGACCCCACCATGCTTCATACGCATGGTAACGCAACCAAGACCCCAAACAAATTCGGTTGTGTTTCGTCTTCCCAACACAGCCAATGAGAGAGGCAAGATTCCAGAGAGCGGGATGTCCACGGGAGCATCGTATGGCGAGGACTGTGCACCTGAAGGAGATTGCCTCTAAATGGAAGCAGGTGACATAAACTGCAGAGAAATAAAGAAGGCGCTTGGAAAAGCAGGTCCCAGAGAGGAGCGGGGAATGGTGGGGGTAGGAGGAAACCTCGCGCTGAAAGGGCAACGTGATCGGTGCAGTACCGGTAACCTGTGGAAGTCATAGAATCATAGAATGTTTTGGGCTGGAAAGGACCCCTAGAGGTCATCTAGTCCAACCCCCATGTTGGATTGGGGAATAAGCTCCTTCCCAGACCACAGGCACAAAGGACATGACAAGTTACGTACTAAGGATGCTCAAAATTTGTATTTTAAGGGAAGGCAGAAAGCCTCTGTGAAATGCACGTTCGCTCCTTAGGGTGGCTGCTGTGCTGGACACTACAGCTTAGGCTAAAAAGCGAAGCAGTTCAGAGC
This sequence comes from Egretta garzetta, assembly GCF_000687185.1. NCBI lineage: Eukaryota > Metazoa > Chordata > Aves > Pelecaniformes > Ardeidae > Egretta > Egretta garzetta. The sequence continues at coordinate 493,478 of NW_009258676.1, forward strand.
TGACATAATTAAACTGAGGAGTATAATTAATCCCCCCCTGCGATTAGCCTGAAGGAGAAGCATTAACAGACGTAAATATGGTGAATTCAAAATGCAAGTGGCTTGCGCGAGAGGCTCGGCCCGTTGCAGGGGCATTTATCCCGGTGTGATGAGGAGGTGGGGCTGGCCAGCCGATGCTTGGGGGGCTGGTTGGACAGCCAGGGCCCCGCAGAGCTGTGGGGCGAGAGCTGGGCTTTGCGTTGGTGGGCTTGCTTTAGGGAAAGTGGTGGTTTTAGGGGAGGAGTATTTTTGCAGTAAGTGTATCCAGGTTTAAAAACAGCTTAAAGTTCCAGGCTCTTGCATTGGAATTTGAGACAGAGTATTTACCCAGGCAAAACTCTTCCTCGTGGTGTAGCAGTGTTCTGCTTCCAGCTGTACTGCAGGAAGGGTTACACGACACTGGCATCTCTTGTGTTCCAAATTCTAGTCCACAAAAAGGAAAGAAAATAAAAAAGTGAAGTTTTTCCGTACGAGCATTGTTATGGGGGAGAAGATCCAGTGTGCTCAGCAGATTCCCCCTCAGCACGAGTAGCTGTTTAAATTAATATTACTTTGTGAGCGTTCACAGCGCTTTCCTCTGCGCTCTCTCTCATCCATGCTGTATTTGTTTGCAGTTTCTGAAGCCGGCATCTCCTCTCCTGCAGCTCCATCCCACCGGCGTTCAGCGGAGCAGCAGCCCCCGGCCGTCCCCGCGGGCTGAGCCGCCGAGGGCAGGGGCGCTCCGTAAGGCAGCGGGGCGGGGTGGTGGGGTGGCAAAAGATAATTAAAATAATTGCATAGAAGAAACTTCTTGAGCCCAAATGCTGGGGCACAGACGAGGAGCCAACACTGGGCAATCCCAGAGCAGGCAGGGGAATATCCCCCGAATGCCCAGCCCTTTCCAGAAACGTTTCTGGTTGCAGCCACCGTGGGCAGCCTGCTAGGGGAGGGAGGGAGGGAGGGAGGGAGGAAGCATCTCCTGTTCGTAATGAAGACGTGCCAATATTAATACGGTGTGCGTGCGTCTCTGTGATTTTAACATAGGGTGCATGGAGGAATGCCAGCTGCTTAAACATCAAGTTACGTGGCACACACAGAACACACCTCCTTGTCCCCAAATGCAAGATCTGCGAATATCAGATGGCAAAACCCATCAACAAAGGAGCACAAAATACACCAACAGCTAATTCGACTACTTCTATTCTTTATTATGCTGTCGTCCTTAACGTGGTGTGTCTCAGCTGCCACTGGGCAGGAACCGCTGTGAATAAGCTGTCAAGTTTAATTGGGCTATACAGCGAAAATACATAAATAAAGCCTTTAATAAATAAATAAACCCACCTCTCTCTGAGGCAAAAGGCACTGGAATGTGCACACTTGGAATCCAAGCCTGCTTAAAAAAAAAAAAAAAAGTTAAAAAAGAAAAAACCTGCCAAGAACTATTTTAAAGGAAAAACGACGAAACACAGCGTAGCCGAGTTTGATGCAGTTTTATGTGGATTTATGAGATGCGCTTTGGGGTGCAGCCTTGTGTAAGGCTTCTGGACCTCCTGTTGCAGACACAGTTACTACTCGTGCTCAGGGACGTTTCTCCCTTGTAAGGGCTGGGTGTTCCCCAAGCGCCCGTCCGTACCTGTCCGGCTGCTCGGTGCGGGGAGCTACAGCCTGAGTTTGCTGATGTTGCTATGAAATCGTGAGAAGATCTAGATTTAAAGAACAAAGTTTTGTTTCGAAAGCCATTACTGTTACTTCATCAATTAGACGTGTTAGCCCTGCAAACGCTACCGTTCTGCCAGATTTCACCTTCTGTGCATCAGGTAGGGAGTGGTGGTCCGTGCTCCGGGGCTGCGCTCGGAATGACGGCGGCGAGGCAGCGGTGGCTCTGTCCAGCTGGCGCCTACGCGGGTGGTGGTCACCGCCGCCCGTTCTGCTTCTTGCACCGCGCTGCTGGAAGAAATTTATCAGTGGGAAAAAAAATCAATAGGCTACAAATTTCGCAGGAAGCGTAAAAATGATCTGGGAAGGGATTAAAAACTTGCTGTAGCCTTGGAGGCGACGTGCTCTCAGGCCCAATTCCTCCTCTTCTCCCCAGCGCCCATCCTGGATGCGAAGCGTCCCGGGGGGGTGCAGCCCAGCGCCCACCTCTCCCCCCAGAGTTTGCCCGTCCGCATCCCCGCCGTGCCGGGTGCCTGCTCCTGCGGCTGGGCGCTGCTGGGGCGTACCGCACCCTGGGGCGCTGAATGTATGCACGCAAGCCTGGATTTTGTTAGACTAAGCCTTTTTACTGGCAATGTGCTCCAAGACAGCCGCTACCTGCCAGCAGGCAGGCGCCGAGGAGCTGCGTGTGCCACGGGCTGATTCGGCACCGAGGTCCTCAGCGCCGGTGGGGCTCTGCACGGACCAGCTCAGGAAAAAAGCCCTGCGGATGCCACGGAACCGCAGGCAACTATTGCTCTTTCGGGTGTTTCACCAACAGCGTCAGTGAGGAGCTGCACCTACCACAGGGCGATCTTTGCGTGACACCACAGGTTTATCGTGGAAAACCTCAAACTACCTGCACCACACTTCCCAGTCGCAGGGTTTTCAGAAGGCAGAAGCCCTGCAGCAAAACCTTCAATGAACCATTGCAAAGCGCTGAGAAGTACTTCGCGCAGGTAAAAAAGCAAAATGAGGACCAGGCCAGTCTGCAAGTCCATTAACACCCAAGCGCAAAAGAAACGTAAGCCTGTGTGGAGGTATTTTGTACAAAATAATTGTTTCCTCATGTTAACAAGGTCAAATAAACCAGAAAGATATAAACTTTCTCATGCGCTTCAGTTCACGTTGTTATGCATTCATCAATAGGCCTGTAAACATGATGCATTCATCAATAGGTCTGTAAATAAACTTTTAATAGCACGCTGAGGGTATCAGGAAGAAAACAGTAATGACCATAATCAGCATAAACAAGATTTGATGAAGATAGAAGGAGAGCTCCAAAGGAAACATTGTAGGCTGATTGGGGTGAAATGGGAGTGGAGTCGTGTTTAAACTAAAGGAAGATGACAGGCGGGGAAGGTGAGACTGTGGATAGCTTTGGAAGAAGGAAAGGGAAATAAAACCTCATTTTCCTGGGTAAGATTGAAATCTGCTAGTGAAACCAGCTCCAGGGATGACGGCTGCCAGCAGATCGTGGTAGCTGAGAGCGATAATGCCGAGTAGGGGATTAAGAAGACGAACGCTTTAACTTTGTGTTTGCAGCCTTTAGTGAGTTGGAGCAACGACAAAGTTGTGAGCGAGCAACTTCTGAGATGGGGTGAGAAGAGGAACTAGGAAAACTGCTTCTGAATTTAAGGATTTGGGCGTAGGGATCGCTGAGAAATGAGTAAGTATTGCAGCTGGTGAGATATTCTTTGCCATCTGTCTGTCTTCTCCCTTGACCTCCTGTATTACCCCTTAGCCCGTACCGTATCTAACCTTTGAAGACCCAAGACTCCCTTTTTGTGGCATTATTGTGTGAAGGATTTTTTTTTTATTTACTTCATTTCTTGCTTTGGTGTGTGCATATTTCTCTGTATGGAAATCTAACTTTTTGCTATTACTTATTTGTGGTGGTGTTTGTCTTTCTAACGATCAGCACCACCAACCCAGGTTTATGGACTGCCTCAGTACACTTAGGCAATGCCATCTGGTTTACCTTGAGAACCAGTGGGCTTTGGATACCTGCCGCCTCAGTGTTTTCCATCTGACCTTCTTTAACCTAACCTGGGTTTTTTTTTAACGGTGGGAACCATGTGCACACGCGCACCTTTACTTAACGTGTTGCTGAAACATGATGCGTTTAAGGTTTGACTCCTCACTGACACGGTAACCTCCTTTTGTGAAACCAGAGCAACTGGTACGGTTTGTATCGAGTGGCCTGAATTTGTGCTTTTGTCATCATTTTCTCTGTCTAAGGAAACGTGACTTTGGGTGACGGCGAAAGAATTGCAGCCCAGCACACTGCAAGCAGCGTGCTTGCTGGTGGAGCCAGCACTCACCATCAGTGGGGCTGGGTGGGTCACTGGTTACCCAGCTGACAGCCGCGGGAAGACAAACAGACACGGAGCATCTGAAACGGTCCCTCTCTTTCTCCCTCTCAAATAGCCCTGTACTCTTTGAATTCTCTGTGTGTGGGAAATCAAAGCGCAGAACAAACACTGTTTTGATATGGCTTTGAAGATGATAACAGCATCTTACAGAGGAAAAGAAGGCTCTGGGTCTGCAGAAAGGCAGCGATTGACATGACACAGAGCCCAGGAAAAGTTTACCTCTTAACGAGCAGCAGGAACCTCTCCAAGACTCTTTTACAGGACTGAAACTTTCCCGTCCTCTCGTGCAATCTCCCCCTCTTCAAAGCAAAACTGTCTTTTGAGGCAAACAAGCACCTGTTTGGATCAAGAGCCCGACAGGAGGAACCTCTGTTTGCTGGAGGTTTGTGACTTGTTCGCCCTTGTGCGAAGCTTTCTAGGAAGGCTCTGGGATGCTCAGCTCCGGTGGC
>NW_009258676.1:498032-511192 GCF_000687185.1 Egretta garzetta
GATGCACAGAAAGTGTTGCATCGATGGGGAAACGGGCTGGCTTTAAACCCCAATGTAGCACCAGGCAGGGAGATGGGATCTCCTTCATCTCTCAACCAACTCTGCACCATCTCCTCTTCCTTGCTGCTCACGTGAGGATTAATTGGCATTTGTAAAGTACGGAGAATGGGCACAACACAGTATTTGCACTTTCAGTGGTAGAGACAACACACTGAAAAAACGAAAATGTGCCTGGTCTGAAATACATTGACCATCTTGCAGCTCTTGGGCTGCCCTTCTCAGAAGTGTTTTTCCAGACCCGGAGGTGGAAAATGCATCACCCTTTACGTGGGATGCTGCAACACGGTTTGTCCATGTGGAGGGGCGCCCCGGCTCTCCTTAGACTGCTTGGCCATCCGCGAAATCACAGCGCTTGGTGGTGGGACGGGCAGAGGGGGCTGTGTCTCCCAGGGCTGACCCACCTCCAGCTCCTGCTGGTGCCTGACAGCACCGGGCAGAAGCAGGGCCGTTTGCTATCGCAACAAAACACACGGGTAGGTTTATAATGATATTTTGAAACTGAAGCCTTCTTAAACATCTATACTGCTGTCTACAGCAGCTTCTCGCGTCTCTGATGAGGTGTCAGGAATGCTGCAAATTTCCTCTCCGGTGTATCTCACACGAACAACAGCTGAGGACGATCAAATATCTTTAAGTACCGGCTCAGCTGTGTCTTTTTTCTCCATTTAAATCCTGGGAATGAAAGTAGTGGTGCTGGGGCTTTGCTGCCAAGTGCTGCTCTCAGCATGCAAGTCAATTTTGTACTCGCGGTATTTCCTTTTATTTCACCGGCCCCCTCAGCTTGCGGGCCGAGGGGAATCATACGCACTTTGAAATGTGCATCGACATTTGGCACTGAGCGCCGCGCTCGCCGTTAGAGGGGAGAGCAGGAGTACAGCTGGAACAGGCAAGATGGAATAATTTTTCTGTTGCCTGTCGCAGGCTTCTGTCTTTCCTCAGCCTCCTTCTTCCCTACAAATTTATCCCGTTATGCAATGGGAAAATCTAACCTTACTTTTACAGTCTCATTAATGTTGGGCAGATTTCAGGGAAAATAAATTCAGGGTCAGTTTTCTGAATATACAGCAGTTTTGCCAAGCATGTTCTGTTGCTTATTACAAATTCTATTTTCTAAATTTATTGAAATACCCGGGTTTGAGACTTGCAAAGAAATAGTTCTGACTTTTAAACTGCATTTTAAACTATAGTCCACACCATCTTAATTAGAGTACTTAAAATAGCAATGGGTTGTTTAAACTTCATGAAACAACCCCAAGTCTCCTGCTCTGGTATATAAGTTTCATGCCTTGGATCCTCACACCACGATGAAGTGCTGTCCGAGTGCAGGACTGCTTTTTAGTAGGTGATCATGGTTAGAAATCTGAAATGTTTCCTCTCCCTGCAGACCTTTAACCCTTCTGCCAAGCTCTGCTCACCCCAGGCCTCCGGATCCATGGTCGAGATGGCCCAAAAGCAGCCCCACCAAAGGACCCGGCACGGGTGCTGCCTTGGCGCAGCCCGGGGATGGTTCTGGTCTGAATTCAGCCCGTGCTGGGTTTCTTCCAGCTTGGTGAGACCTACTCAGTCCTGGCGCTGCCTCTTCCTGTGACGCAGCCTCCTGCTGGGCGCCGACCTTCTCCTCTGCAGCGACCGCCGCGGCACAGCCGTGGCAATGGCGTAAACCAGTTAAATTTTTAGCTGCAGGAAATTGTGTCCTGACTCTTCCCTACGCGGCTGGTTGGTTTGTTCCTGTGTGATGTACGACAGCAATATGCAGAGCCCGAGACAGGAAACTTCTTTTTTATCTCTTTACAAAGAATAAAACCCAACAATATTTAAAATTCTTTTGGCTCTTCTAAAATCTAATAAAAATAATTTCCTTAATTTCTTTTCTTTCATTTAAACACTGAACTACCCACCACCACTGATTTGTCAGATTTAGTGCTTTTGCCTGTTCACAAACTATGAACTTTTGCCTGTTCACTAACAGACCGGGATTTTTAGCCAGAAAACGAGCACTGGAATTCACTGCAACGAAGGTATGGTGTTCCTTCAAGGAGACAGTACTGGAGCAATAAAAGGCAAAGACACTTAAAGTATCGGTGTCATTCCTACATGCATTTTATTTGCAGCTTTTAATGATAACCAGCCCCTTCAGGGAATGACGTTTTCGTGCGCCATGGAACAAAATAATTATATGATACGATGAGAAGGGGTGGGGAGCTTGGGAAAATAAAAGAGAGGAAGTCAAGGTAGGATGGGAGAGAGGAACAAACTGTGAGTAAAATGAAGAGTTGTGGGTATCTTACCACAGGAAAAAAGAAAAAGAGAGAAAACTGAAGGGCCTTGGAAACAAACAAAACCCCATGGGACATCAGAAATACCTCCAGCTCCAGATCTGCCCGTTCACCATGCTCTCGGTTGGAGGCAGTGATCTGTGGGCCAGAAAAGGAGCTTTTACAAATATTAATATTTGACATTTCTTTTGCCATGGCTCCCAAACTCCAGTGAGAGAAATATGGTTTGTTACAAAACACACGAGAAAAATTTGGGTCACTTCTACAGATTTTCCATCTGTTCATCTCTTCTCCACATGTAGGACTGAATGTTGTCATCTCAGTCCCCAGAAGTCTCTGATATCTAATTTGCATCATAATTGCTCCTCCATAACTGACTTTTTCAAATCCTCGCAGGTGTGAAGAGATTGGCATGAGGAGCATCAAGCAACGTGGCAAAGCCATTAATACTAACAAGAGAGATCCTGGCACGGAACATTCCCTAAGCCTGAAGATGTTGTCCAGAAGTGTCCAGATGAGAAATGAAAGGCTGCTGGCCTGGTTTAACATTTTTCTGGGCATCTCACCATGGTTAGGTTTCTGTCCTCCTTTGGAGGTGTAGAGAAGCTCCCATGTATCGATGTTCTTGCAGGAATTTTCCTTCCCAAACAGGTTCTCCTGGGGCAGCACCCTGAAGCCACAGTCTCTGAGGGCTTCGGCTCTTTTCCCTCCTGTTTCAGATGCTCCAGCACACATGCAGTTTTGTTTTGCTTTCTCTCTTTTGCTTTTACAATCCTCCTCCTCACAGTCTGGGCATGACAGCTATGTCAGGAGGTAAAAGACAGAAGCCATAATTTAAACTGATGTCTTCTGTTTGATAGTGTAAGCCACTAAAGCAGATGCTGATAATCAAGATAATCAAATCAAGACACTAAGATCTGAGGGTTTCAGACATGCAGACACATGGAACTAGATGAGCAGCCCTGGCATTTATTTTGCTAACTTCAGGCTGGCTAGATTTTACAACCTTTTCCAGACAAATTATTTTGGGGCTAGGGAAAAAATTGTTGTGAATCATAAAGCTGATCCTTAACAGGGGTCTCAGCTACCCCTGAGCTGGTTAATCTTCTTTGACATGGCTCGGTGGAGGCAGAGATTCATTTCAGCATCTTCCTCAGAAGTGCTGGGAAAAAAAGATGCTCTCCACAGTGGCTAAAAGTACAAGGTATTACGGGTCCTGTGGTGTCCCTGGAGTGTCCTGCCCAGGACACTGCCGTCTAAGAGACTTTGTGTTGTGAACTGGCAACTTCTGGGAACATGGATTTTGTTCCCAGAAGCTCAGCAATGTCCATCACACCTGTAGCACTGGAGAATGCAAAATCTCCCAAGTCCCCGGCCACGCACCAGCCAGGAGCTGAGCAGGTCTTGGGGCTGCTCATGGCCACCACTCCTGGCCCTGGGATGCAGAAACACTGCCTTTGGAAAGCTCAGTGGCACAAGCAGTGCTTGAGAGACCTAGGACCTTCACTGGGTTTCCATTCCTACCAAGAGAGAGTTGGGTTTTTTTTCCTTTTGTCTTGCAGGGTATAAGAATTATGGCCTCTGAATTTAAAAATACTGATGGTGTATGTGGGACATGCAGGGTCACGGCGTCTGCTCCCCTGTGCCACGACACACCTGCGTGGAGTCTGGGAGAGACCTGGTTGCCCTCTTGTGAACACGAGCACGGAGGAACACAAAACTATTGCATTTCATGCATTGAGACACCATCTTATGTTCAGTTTTTATCCAGAACCTTAAACGTTCCTTGCTTAAATTACTAGCATGATATTAAAGAGCTGCTGACCTTGCAAGCACCCCAAAGCATGAAACCCTTCCACTTTTTCACAGGACTCTTCCTCCACCCGGGCAGGACTCCCCCCAGCCCAGCGCACAGCAGCCTGAACAAGCAAAACACTGGACATTTTTTTTACACTGTCAGACATGGTACACGGTCTGGCCTTACCAGGGGATTCCAGCCACTTCACCAGCCTGATTAGTCTAGCACTTTGCCCACGTAGCCATCAAAAATGTTTCTTTTCACTGACGAAGTTCACTGCCATGGACCTACTGAAGTACAGGGTGGTACGTCTCCGCCTCCAAAGCGATAAAGTACTTTGAGATCAAGATTTCAGCCCCCCCAAATTAATATCCTGAGCCCAGAAACCTTTATCCCCTGGTTCCCTTCTCACACATGTGCACACACAACAAGGTACGGGAGGAAATGAAATCTTGATTCAGGCCAAAGTCTTGACTCATGTCTTTGTTCAGGTGAATCTTCAAGACTTGTTTTTCCGTAGTTTTGTAATCTCATTATTTCATCCTCTGTAAATTATTTGTTGAAAATAATGAGTAAATGAATGAACATTCTGCCTTGTTTACTTGCTCCACGTACAGGTATCCAGGACAGTCTGTATGACCACGGGCAGAATGTGTAGCACGTGGGAAATGCACGTCCTCGAACACGGCAAATGAGTAAGGATCTGCTTTGTTCACTGATTTGCCAAGAATACCTTGGTATAATTATTTATAGCAGTTCAGCATATACCGGGAAACGTTCTTTTGTGTGTTTTGGTGAAAGAATGAGGTTTTGCTAATATGAGAACTTGCTAGAAGAGGCTGCAATTAGCTCCTTGCTGAGAAGGGGTGCAGGCAACCCTGGGCTGTGCATCAGCCACGAAAACCAGAGGACGCACGCTGGAAGACCTCCTCTGCAGTGATACCGGGGAGAAAGGCAGAAAGGCCAGGTGCTCTGCCGAGGCAGACGAGGGTAATTCCACGGCCTTCAGCAATTCGACTTAAACCAGCAGAAGAACTGTATACAGGTCTGGTTTACATTTTACCCTTTTTGCATTTTATGTGCAAATTCCAAGACCTTTTGCGCTCTGCCTGGTGGAGTCTCTTCTCCCAACAAGGACTGACAGAGACCGTGTTGTCATCTTAGTTGCATGACATATCAGATACAGAGGAAGTCATTAATTTGGGGTCCTAAAGCTTGAAAAAAAAAAAAAAAACCCTACCAAAAATGGTGTTGCATATGTCCTTCTTATCCCCGGTTTTATTTTTTTAAAAAAAACATTATAAGATGGGTTTAGGAGAATTTGTGTTAGATGAATGTGGTGGCTGGACCTAAAAAATAAAACTTTCTGTGTCTATAAAGAATAACAACTAATGACAAATAAAATAAAAGCAATCAGCAGTCTTCAGGTCTTCAGCTGCTGGGTTTTCCCCCCCCCAAGTTAACCCGTAGGGTGAGCAGATAGACAATGAGATGCACCTGCCCATGGCTGATTTGGGGATAGATCAATGTAGGGCAATCAACCAGATCTCTGCTTTGCCATCTGATGGGCTGCCAGGTTCACTATAAATGTTATAGACCAAATATCCTGGGTTTCTTCTTCTGGCATCTGTCCTAGCTCTGGATGAAAGGTACTGCATTGGTTTTTTTCCCATGGTGGTTGTGGGTGGCTGGGAATGACCTGACCTTTACCATATGGGCTTTTTAATATCTCCAGATAGGAGATTTTATGCGAGTTCTGCCCTTGCTGTTTAATAGCACACTTCTGTGTTGGTTTAAAAGCAGAGAACAGAATTGGGATGACTTGAAAGCTGTTGTTTCTGAACCTTGATCTTACTTTGGAAATACATTGGGTTTCAGTGGCTGTTGTGTCTTGAGGCTTTCCACTTGGGTGTGAGTCAAAAAGGACTAAGAGGTGTTACCCCTGAAGCCTTCAGAGAGACAGGAATTTGTTTCTCCTAGGTGGCTCCATAGTTTTGGTGGTTTGTGGTTTTTCTTCCCACAGACCCAATCCCAGATGATGAGCAATGAAAGAGTTGCACAGGAGTAATCTCAAGCACCCTGTTATTCTTCTCTTGAACGTAGACAAGTGGTACATAAAAGATATTTAACAATTTCCTAGTCTTGGCAAAACCCCAAGATAAACATATGCAATGGTTTTCAAGAGGAATATCTGACACACTAGGCCAAATCAAAGCATGATATTTCACTTCTTGTAAGAAACATGCTGCTTTCTTCATATCTCTAATATTATGTACTGTCTGAAGGTCACCAGAACACTTAACTCGAGTGAAGTCCATGGTAGTTCATCTCAAAAGCACAAACCAAGTGTATGTGTAGGGCTGTACCCTGAACAGGGACATTGCTGTGTATTGATGTCTGCCTGGAGCCCTGCTTTGGTGGTCTAGGGTTGGTGTTTCCAAAGGTTGGACATTTTGCAATGCCTAAAATAGATCAACAGGGTCAAGGTAATCAACTAGTGAAAAATTCCCCATTTTTACTAAGGTAAATAAATAGGAGTTTCCCTCAGTTGTTGGGGGGGGGTTTGAGTGTTTTCTTTTGGTTTTGGTTTTTTCTTTTTATCTCTATCATCTTTCCTTGAATTGTAGTTGGACTTGAAAGGACAAACAAACCTGCAGTAGGCTTCACCGGGTCAGTTCCAGCTCATCAGCTGAGATACTGAAGTGCAGCCATGGCTGTTCCTTTTAACTTTGGTACTTATAAATAAGTAAATAAGGCTCACAAACTTGGGATAAGCTGTCAAGAGTGGCTTATTCAGAATAAATAAATAAATAATCTTCTTGCCTATAGGCAGAATAAACTTTGACCTGAAGTTTTCTGGGGAACACTGGATGGGAGATGGTGGGGCTTTGCTTTGCAGGACTGTTCTTCAGGCGAAAGACTGAAATTTAGCAGGAAACAAATCTTATGCAGTGGTTTGGAAATTCTATAAATGCCTTCAACTTAGTATTCACTGATCCCAGTTGGCACTGCGGTGCGTTAGCTGGACATCAGCTTTTGTCTCTGCAGCTGGTGCGGTGTTGGTATTGATGAGAAAAACAAGCTTGAAGCGTTCTCTGGCTGATGAAATCTGCCTAGGGGAGATGTGGAAGGAGGGCAGGGATGTCCCCCGTGGCACTGGCCAGGGTGTGGGCTCCCATGGCATTTATCATCATGTCCCTTCTGCCCCTTTCTGAAAATGTGTTGAACATGTTGTATTGAGGCTGGCATGAAAACCTGTCCTGACTTACCAGGCTTGGAATTAAGAAGCCCTCATGCTCGGAAGCGGATCTGTAAGCCAAAAAGATCTATAACCATGAAGACTGACAGCCATAAAGGTTGCATGCTCAAAACTTGTGAGTTCATAAATATTTACACATTTGCATGATCACTACTGGCAACAGTTTGCCTTTGTTGGCTTAGAAGAGGCTAAAGCAGCTCAGCTGCTGGGACATGAGGAGATTAGCATGGCTGTGAGTGAGGAAAATTGCTCGGGCTCTTCACCTTGTCCTTTTCTAGTTAGCCTGGGCTTGCTTTTGCTTTGCTTCATGGGGGAATTATGTTGCCTGAGCAGCCTGAGGCAGGTGGCCACATTCAGGGGTGATGGCCATGGCCATGCTGAGCCTCTGGCAGGGAGGTGGTTAATCTATTAATTAGTTAAAAACATTTTAGTCTTTTTTTTTTTTTCCCCCCCTAAAGGGTAAAGAACTAGCTTTCTAATAATTACAGCTCTTTGAGTGGCTAGGATCATCCTCCTGTGTGCCCCTCTGCAGGTTTCAAAAATGGGCGTTCCACCTGCGGTGTACGCTTCCAGACATACGGATCTGCTGGTCTATCCCTGCATGGTTCGTGGTCTCACCCGGGTCAGGTGTCTGGGATGGGACGAAGAAAAGGCTGGGCGATAGAACTGAAGGGAAGGGAGCGGGTAAGGTTCTAATAAGCGCGCCTTCCCAGCGACCCACCCGAGCGCGGTGGGGGCTTTACCGCGCGTGGTGCTCCCCCGAGGCACCGCCGACCTTCAGGCATCATCCAGGGAGCCGGCGGTGCGCGGGTTCTGGGAAGCGTTTCAGTGTGTAGGAGGAAACCCACATCGTGTTGAAATTTGCATTATGTCATTTTACATGTGGTTCTGTCTTGTGCCTAGTGATGCAATGTAACCCAGCGTAACCCCACTTGACTCGACGCACCAGGAGCGGCTCTGGTGCCATTCACACGAGAGCAGAGCGGGGGAAGGTGTTTGGGGCTCGGAAATGGATCTTTAATGGGGCATTCTGGAGTAGATACTGCTATGGCTACTTTAAAAAAAGTATTTTATTTTTTTTTTTAAAAGCATTTGACTTACAGTATGGGGGCTATTTATATACAGGATTCTTAAAGTGTGTGTTTTTTTTTAATTGAGATATTCACCGTGCAGAAGGAAGTCAATAACTATTTTTTTCTGCTCATTCTTCCCATCTAATTTGTATGTGGCGACAGAAAATGGGGTCAAATTATCTAACGTAAGCGTGCTGATACCATTAACAAACACTGCAGAAAAAATATCACATAAGGCAGTCCTTTCATAATCTTTCATTTTCTAATTTTTGAGTGCCCGATGCCCTTACAGTGTCCGAGGGTAACGGCAAATGCTGGCAGCGGGGACGGAGCGCGCATGCTAACCCCCCGCCATGGGCATGCTTCAAATGCACGGGAAAACGCTGTCACGGCCTCCTGTGCTGCCCTGCTGCAGCCCCTGCACCGCGGCTGCCGTGGTTGTGCCGTGCATTTAAAAAAAAATAAATTAAGAAAAAAAAAAAAGATATTGGCTTCAGAGTAGGGAATTTTTTGCGCAACTGTGGATCGTGCAAAACCCACCCGTGGGTTTAGGCGGGCGCTCCTGCACTGGACCCCGTGCTCAGGGGGGTGCCTTCAGCCCCGGGGGTGACGGTGGCGCCCCTTCCCTGCCTCGCCGCGGGCTCTGCCCCCCGTCCCTTCCCCCCAGGCTCTCCCTGTGACCTTTAAACGCAAAAGGTCGCGGCGGCTCGGTGGGAAGCACGGCCGCGCATCGCCCGGGCTCGATGGCGGCTGCGAGCACCAGAGACACCTATAAATAAATAAATTAAAAATTAGAATAGCTTCTGATTATGAGGGACAACTCCATGTGAATCTTAATTACTGTAATTGGTTCTCAGTTACTATGGTGATTGGTGGGCGCTCCAGCGATGCCGCTGATGGGTGATAGATGTTTACTCGCACGCGGATCGTCACTGTTAGAGTGCAGCAGCCCCACCAGAAAATCAACATTTACCCGTAACTTGTACCCAGTGCTGGAGGATACACCGCCTGTTGACAACTGCTGTAAATAAACAAATGTTCAGGCTGCTCTTTGTTGGTCTAGGTAGAAATCCTGCCGTGGTTCCGGGGGTGCAGCCATCCTCTCTCTGAGGGCGGCCGGCGCTCCGGCCGGTGCGCACCGGGCTTCCCGGGAAAAGGCTGCTGGAGCAGGTGAATGCCAGGGTGGTAGTTCTTGTTAACGGGCATCAGTGTGAAAGATTAACCGGCTGATCGCGATGAGCTATTTAATTTTGTTTTGCCTTAGGAGCTACCCCTAATCCCTGCTCCTGAAATAAGGAATTTCTGGCTGGGGAAGGCTCCCTGGCCCGGGCTCGGCTCTGCAGAGGGTGCAGTCCTTGGCCCCGGCTCGCTGCCAGCCTCGGGGTTGATTTTTGGGGGATCCTAGCTTGGGTACTGCCAGGGAGCACAGCAGGGGGCAGCCAGATGTGGGGGGGACTCCTCAAGCATTGCAAGCTTTCTCCAGTAACACAACTACTTGGGGCTGCCACGGAGCAGCAGAACCTAGGACGTCAGTTGTGAGAAGCGAGGATTTCTGTGCACGATCCCTTGCTGCGTTCCGCTAAGGCAGAGGATGAACCCGCACGGTTATATTTAAGCAGAACCAAGGTTCTAATGAAAAGCAAACAGAATGCCGGAGCGGTACTTCCACAGCTGCAGCTGAAATAATTCCCTGCGCGCTTCAACAGCAGATCAGCCCGTCTGTGGCTTTTATTTCTCTGCAGCCCCTGACAAACCTCTAAGTAAAAAAATTAAAAATCTTTGGAGTGTCTGAACAAACCGTGTGTTATCCTGAGCTAAACTGCAATTAATAAAGTGACACGAGGTGATGTTGCACCTCTGAACACAGCAACGAAAACTTTGATTTGCAGCGTTTAACAGAGCAAGTGCCCTCAGCCTCCAGGAGCTGCAGCATCAGAGCTGATTAATTTGTGCGATGGCCATGAAAAGCCATAAATAAATAATGCCCAGGATCTCTTCCCCCTCCAGCTGCCTCCTTAAGGAATTAAAGGGGCTTTTTTTGGGGAGTGGGGGCTGTTAACCTGGCCCCTTGGCCAGCCTGGATCAAAGCCCTCCCCTCCTCGATGGGGCTTCGAGCCCTGCAGAGCTGCTCCCCCCACTCCCTTTCCCCCGGCTTTCAGCAGAGCTCTGGCTAGTCGGGAAAGCGCGAGGCACGTGCCCGGGCTAATAATAGCCACGGCAACTGTAATTGCCTTAAAAATAAGGCCCGAAGTTTGGCGGAGGCACGGGGAGGGTTTATTGAGCGGCTGCTGTGCGGCCGCTGCCGGGGATCGTCGGGATTCGGCGAGCCTGGGATTGCCGTGCTCGGGGATGGGGAGCGTGCAGCAGCCCGCACCAAAGCGCCGGCCTCGGCGGGCTCCCGCCCCAAGAGTTTTTCTGTTTCTCATTTTCCTTGAGCTTTTAAGACTGAAATTAAAGAGGAGGGTGTTGGGAGCAAAAGAGCAGGGTGATTTTAAAGGCAAGCAGGGGGTGTATTTTTTTTTTCCTGCAGGGAGAATGACAGGGGTGTTGGAGAAAAGGGAAAAAGTTCCAACCAGGGCTTATTTAAACCAGGGGATTAAATCCTAGGTGACCCTTTAAAACAGAAAGCAAAAATCCCAACCGTGCAAGTTCACTGCTAGATCACAAGTTTTTAGGTAAATAAAATCAGGTGTCAGTAGCGATGAGTTATGGTGAGCACTTTTATTATTCATGGCTAAATGCAGCCACAGCGGCGACGTGGCTGGCGTTGGGCGACCCCCTCGTTGCTGTTTTTATTGACAAACTGCACGGAGGAAGCCTGACAATTCAAAATCGTCTGGCTTTTCCGTGATTCTTGCGCTGAGTATTTTAATTTTTTTTTTTTTTTTTTTTTTAAGAGAAGGAATTTTGTAACGCATTTCATTTTGAAAGCTGCTTAACCTTGCTGAGCTCTGCGGGGATCTTCCGAGTCGCGTTTGGGCTGGCACAAGTGCGTGCTGAAAATCCCCCAGAATAGGGACCTTGATTGCTTCTAGAAATGGCAATTATTAGGAAAGTGACAGTCTCCTTTTTCTTTGTTTTGCTTTCTAACCCTGCCAATAAATCTTATCTTTTAGGGGTTTTTTCCTTCCAGACCCCGGCTGAGGCTGGGCTGGATGCACTCCCCGTGGCCGGCGTTGGGTGCTGGTGAAGGGAGCCCAGCTCACCTGCGCAGCCCCTGTTTGCCCTCACGGGAGGAGCCTTAACAAGAAACATCTCTCTCCCCAGCGCACGCTTCATCATTTAAAAGTTTACTCCAAAGGCTTAACTCTGTAATTGCCCCCCCCCCAACCCACAGCACCCCCTGCCACGCTCCTGTTTTGAGAGCTCCAAGTATTGATGCAAAGCATCGGGGTGGGGATGGCTCGGGCACAAATCACAAAGTGTGACACAAAAGATAAAAAGGGGGGATTAAAAAAAAAAAAAAGCCACCCCAATAAATCAGCAGCCGGAGGAAAGCCAGGAGCTGGGCACCGTGGCTGCGCTGCTCCGTGGGTGCCAGACCAAGTTGCTTTCAAAAGGGGCTGCGAGCACGAGGGCTGCGGTCGGGAGGGGGTTGTGGTGGTTGTCAGCATCCCCACCACCTCTGCGCCTTTCTGCCCACCCCGGGGGGGGTGCGCACCCCTACCCGAGCCTTTGCCCCGTGCCCGCAGCGCGGGAGGAGGCATCGCTGTTGGTCTTGCTGAAATTCTGCTTGTAACCAGGCGTGGGATGTTCACCCACGATTGAAACCGAATTGTGAAGTCATTCAAATTGAATTGTGACTTTGGTTTTGTTTTCTTGAATGAAATAATTGAACTTGGTCCCTGATTATTATTATAGGGCAGGACGAGGGTGATTATAGAGGCAGCACTGGGAAACAAAGCTGCCGTTATGTGTTTAATCCACTCGAAAGAAAAGGGTTCTCAGACTCACTGAACTGGTCTTGTTGCTCTTTTAAAAAGGACTCGGTTTTATTTTTTTTAAGCAGAAATGCCAGTTAATTTGATTTATAATATGGAGTGTTAATGGAACAGAATCATAAAAACGCCCTGCTCCGAGCGCAGGCAGCGCGTGCTGTTGCACTGCGTCGTCTTCTCTTTAATTAGCGTCGAACTGCTGGACGATCGTAAGCACTAACAACCTCCACTAAAAACCAAACGTACTTTTTCCTGCATAGCATTAGCATCTAAATAAAAGTTTTTCTTTAAGATGGTCACCGATACACGGAAGGAAATAAACCCTCTGCTTTTTTTTTTCCTTTTTTCTTTTCTTCCCTCCTTAATTTTATTTTATTTCCAGAACAACGACTGCCAGAATATAGCAAGCAATGTTTTAAGGGGAAAAAATCCTGGCTGTAAATGTGCACAATATTCCACATTATATACATGTCATTTCTGAGCACTGTTGGAACGATGCAGTGTCAAATCTGTATGACAGATTGAGGTGAAAGCTGGGAAGAGAGAGCTTGTGAAGAAACAGCCCTGACTGAGTCAGGCATCCTATAGAATTTATCCTGCAGGCTATAAGTAACCGGTTTCATCACATAAAAGGAGGAGTGGAAGAGGGATAATTGTCTACTAATTTGGGGCCGGGCGGCGCGCCGGTCTAACAATGCCATCTAGCGCTGCCGGACCCCGGGGACCCTCGCCCGGCCGGGAGCCCCCCGCGCCCCC
>NW_009258676.1:511459-512752 GCF_000687185.1 Egretta garzetta
AAAAGATATTAAGGGGGGAGAGGGGGGATTAAAAAAAAAAAAAAGCCACCCCAATAAATCAGCAGCCGGAGGAAAGCCAGGAGCTGGGCACCGTGGCTGCGCTGCTCCGTGGGTGCCAGACCAAGTTGCTTTCAAAAGGGGCTGCGAGCACGAGGGCTGCGGTCGGGAGGGGGTTGTGGTGGTTGTCAGCATCCCCACCACCTCTGCGCCTTTCTGCCCACCCCGGGGGGGGTGCGCACCCCTACCCGAGCCTTTGCCCCGTGCCCGCAGCGCGGGAGGGGGCATCGCTGTTGGTCTTGCTGAACTTCTGCTTGTAACCAGGCGTCGGAGTCTCCACCCCAGGCGTGGGATGTTCACCCACGATTGAAACCGAATTGTGAAGTCATTCAAATTGAATTGTGACTTTGGTTTTGTTTTCTTGAATGAAATAATTGAACTTGGTCCCTGATTATTATTATAGGGCAGGACGAGGGTGATTATAGAGGCAGCACTGGGAAACAAAGCTGCCGTTATGTGTTTAATCCACTCGAAAGAAAAGGGTTCTCAGACTCACTGAACTGGTCTGGTTGCTCTTTTAAAAAGGACTCGGTTTTATTTTTTTTAAGCAGAAATGCCAGTTAATTTGATTTATAATATGGAGGGTTAATGGAACAGAATCATAAAAACGCCCTGCTCCGAGCGCAGGCAGCGCGTGCTGTTGCACTGCGTCGTCTTCTCTTTAATTAGCGTCGAACTGCTGGACGATCGTAAGCACTAACAACCTCCACTAAAAACCAAACGTACTTTTTCCTGCATAGCATTAGCATCTAAATAAAAGTTTTTCTTTAAGATGGTCACCGATACACGGAAGGAAATAAACCCTCTGCTTTTTTTTTTCCTTTTTTCTTTTCTTCCCTCCTTAATTTTATTTTATTTCCAGAACAACGACTGCCAGAATATAGCAAGCAATGTTTTAAGGGGAAAAAATCCTGGCTGTAAATGTGCACAATATTCCACATTATATACATGTCATTTCTGAGCACTGTTGGAACGATGCAGTGTCAAATCTGTATGACAGATTGAGGTGAAAGCTGGGAAGAGAGAGCTTGTGAAGAAACAGCCCTGACTGAGTCAGGCATCCTATAGAATTTATCCTGCAGGCTATAAGTAACCGGTTTCATCACATAAAAGGAGGAGTGGAAGAGGGATAATTGTCTACTAATTTGGGGCCGGGCGGCGCGCCGGTCTAACAATGCCATCTAGCGCTGCCGGACCCCGGGGACCCTCGCCCGGCCGGGAGCCCCCCGCGCCCCC
>NW_009258676.1:523165-526453 GCF_000687185.1 Egretta garzetta
GCGGGGTTGGCCCCGGCTGAGCTGCCGTGAGCTGGCGGGGGGGGGGAACGGAGGATGACACAAAAACCCACAAACCAGGAAAAACTTTTCAAAGAACTGGGTTTTTTTGGGATGGGGTCCCCGCTGTGAAGGAGCATATATTAACAGTTCGTATGGAAATCCCCTGCCTTTCTGGGTCAGCGGGTGCGTGAAGCAGTTCGCTCGAATTCGGGGTCTCAAAAGAAGGCAAAACAATGGTTTCAGCCTAAGTGGTGCGGATGCTCCTGCTTCTCCCTGGGTATGCAGCACTCGCATGCGAGCGTGGCTGATGTTTGCCAGAAGATTTAGTTGGGACTGGAAGGGAGGAATTGCTGTCAGGAAAGATGGAAAGAAGGCCAGCAGTCCGGACTGCCGAGGAGCCTAGGAGCTGCGTAGTGGTGTGCAACTTTCTGCTCTTTAGATTTTTTAAAAAAATGGCTTAAATTTTCTGATTCCGCCCCTCCCTTTTTTTTTTTCTCCTTGCTCCCACTCAGTAGTAGCAATTTTATGACAAAAGATCCAGGCTTCACAGACCTGGAAAACAGCTCCTGAATGACCTCCCTGGGGAGATGGAGAAGCTCCTGGTCCCTCCAGCGGGGATGTCCCTTAACACTCCCCACCCCGCGTCCCGTTGGGGGTCAGCTCGTCCTGGCAGAGCATCAAGAAGAGGGTGTCCGAGATGAGCTGGGGTGCAGATGGGCAGCCAGGGACCTCGGGCACCCGGAGCTGCCAGGGACAGCACCGGAGGCATCAGTGCGTTATGTGTGTTATTCAGGAGGATTAAAAAAAATTATTAAAGCATGAGGGTATCGTCATCCCAAATTCTGGACGGTTTGGGTAACAGCAGGCAGCCACTGGTTACGTTTTTGCGTTTTGCCCGCGGTTGGTGCGGTGGATGGAGGCGCTGCCATGGCTGAGCGGTTGGGGTGCCCGCCCCGGCCCAGCACGGCTGCTCCCCGGCACTAACCGGCCGCTGCCGGGGCATCGCTGTTCGCATCCCTCCGGTCGGCGTGTGCCCCCCCCCCGGGGCGCTGCAGGCGCTGGGGAGCGGGACCGCACCTCTCCAGCACCCCTGCCACCGAGGATGCTCGTGCACAATGCAGACCAGAGAGTCGTTGCTCTCTCGAAGGCGAGCCCTGCAAACCCTGCCTTGCCTTTGCCATGGAAATGAAAGGAAAAATCTTCCACAGGGGCAAGCAAGCGCGGGAGGGCAGGGAGGAGCGGGAGCGAGCGGTGCACCTCCACAACCCGGTGACTTTTTCCACTGTCATGCTTTTTAAAGATTTTTTTTAATAATAACAACCTAAGGGCGTTGAACACAGCGATGCAGTGTACCCTCTCGTCTAACCCAGGCGTACCCTCGGCCGGGAATAAGGCGCTCTTGGTCACGCGGGAGGCACAACCGCCTCCTGGGCCAGACTTTGGGAACTGAGCGGTGGCTGGGCTGAGCTTCCAGTGCATGGGCTTGGCTGCAAACCCAAGCTTCCCTTCATTCTTTTAATTTTATCTTTTGAAAGAAGTTACGATATCGATACATCTTGAAAATTTGAACAAACAGCATCAGGTTTGTTGTTTGGGTGTTGGGTGGGTTGGTTTTTTTTTTGTGGTGTAGGTTTTAAATTTATTGTTTTTGCATGGCTGCGGCCACGGAGGCGCCGGGCGATGCTGGGGGCAGAGCAAGGCAGCTGGGGGCTTTCCTGGGACATCGGCCTGGGTTTTGTCTGAAAGAGGCAACGAAACCAGCAGGTCTCTACAAAATGTTTTGATTTCATCCAGATGGCATTTTTCTGATGGAAAAACTTTCATTAAAAAAAAAATAAATTTAAAAATACTCCTGATTAGTCCTATAAATACTAACAGTTCACGAGCTCCGTCCGAATTCCCCTCGCTTGCGCGTGCCCACGTGCCACCGATGAGCTCTTCCAGTGAATATCGTGCGACTCGTCCTTCCAGAGGCGGTGCGGATGCATCGGAACCTTCCCCGCGCGCTCTCCTGCAGAGCGGCACCAGCCGAGTGCGTGGCGGGGTTATTTAAAAGAATATTCTTGGAGGGAATAAATCATAGGCTCTATTAATCCATGCCGAGGTCAGGGTGAGGACGCAGCCAGAGCGGTGTTTGTGGGGGCTATGGTGACTTCTTTTAGCTGCCTTGGAGGAGCTGGAAGCAGCCGAGAGTTTATATTGCTATTATTTATTATTTTATGAAGAACTCCAGAGGTACTGCTTCCTCAGAGAGGTGGATGGATAAAGCGATGCTTAGAAGTGCCCTTAGATTAATTAATGTAGCTATAACAACTTTATTACAGCAACAGCAAGCGAAAGGCTGATATGTACCATTGCTTATCACGGAACACTTAAGCTACAGCTGTAATTGTTTATGTGAGCATCAATCTTTCCTACAGGTTTGGACTTGGTTCAATTCTGCAGCTGTTTTGCAAACCAGAACCTTTACTTCCCTGTCTTTTTTTTTTTTGTTTGTTTGTTTTTTTTAATTCTTCCTATTAACAAACCCGGCGAAGGCTGACAAAGGCTCACAGGTCTCCCCTCTTGCCAGATGTGAGCCTGCGGATCAGCGATGTGTAGCCCGGGTGGTGCGAGCCCGTCCCCTGGCGAACCCTGGGCAAGTGGCGCTTATTCCTCCGCGGCGTTTAGCACAAACTAGTTGTCGCCCTTCAAGCCGACGGTCAGCAGGGTGGGCCTGGGATGCGGCTTCCCAGAACATATTTAATCTCTTGCAAGAAAAATAATTCCGATCAAGTTTGACATTCAAGCAGACGAACTCGAATAGACGAAGAAAGCAAAGATGCATTAACCACGGAGCGCTGGGGCGCTGGGCACCAGGCCGGTACAAATAGCCGTTGTGTAGGGTGGGTCTGTCCCCTCCCGGGTCACAGTCCCCACCATCCCACATCGAAACTGGGGCTGAAGCGGGCTGGGCACCCGCTAGCAACCTGGCAGAAAAACAGACGCGGATAGACACAGTAACGTGTAATACGTTTGATCTAAAACCATTTTATTAATAAATTAATATTTATGATCAATGAGCGGCACTTGCATTTCTTCCTTGCCCGTTCTCACCCCGCCGCAGCCGCGCGTCGTCATTCATTTACTGATATCTGCATATTTCGTGAGCCTCAGTTTTTCTCCCCCTCGCACACTGTTTGTATTGGCTCAACCGATCGATGTGCCTGTCTGCTGTGGCGGGTTAGTGAGGTGGCACCGCTATTGTCACAGCCTGCAGCCCGCGGCTCCGGGGAATTGCGCCTGCAC
>NW_009258676.1:526772-527319 GCF_000687185.1 Egretta garzetta
GGAAACTTCATGGACCAGCTCCGGATGGGTGTTTGTTAGGTGCTGGCTGCTTTTTTCCCCCCGTACTTCAGTGGCCGCATTCCTGGGCTTATGACCAACCCTCTCTGAGCTCCATGCCCTCCTTTCCCACCACGGGACCGCATGGGTCGGAAGGGCCTGGGTTTGAGGCCGGTGGGGTCTGGCTGTGCATCTCCCAGGACAGGGACTGTCTCTTGTCAGGCAGTGCGCCGGCATCGAAGAAAAAGTGTTATTTAAGTTTTCATAGCATCCCGTGCTTTTGCCCTATAATGATATTTCTTCATGGCCTCCATTTATTTTCATAAAAACAATCCTGAAGGAGAGGGGAGGGAGGGGGCTGCTCCCTGAGTGCCCGCCGGCCGCATTCCTGGTGCTGCAGCTCCATCTAGCACCCGGCCCACGGAAGGGATGCAGGATGTGGGATGCAGGATGTGGCCGCGGGGTCCCCTGCATCCCCCGCCACCAACCAGCCTTCCCCTCCCTGCAGTCGCAGCGAGCTCATCACCAGCTTCTGGTTGACTGCAAACTG
>NW_009258676.1:527422-563133 GCF_000687185.1 Egretta garzetta
CACAGGCTCGGGTAGGCGCCGGAACAAGCTGCCGGACCTTTTTTATTCCCCTAATGTTACAGATTTTTTAGTTTCTTCCAGACTGCAGAGAGAAATTAAAAAGCCCTTCTCGTCTACGTCAGAAACGCGCAGGCACCGAGCGTTGGCAGGGGCTGCGCAAGTCGTTGCCACCGATCGCTTTTTTGTAGCAACGTATTTAGCGGGTTTCACAGATCTCTGCAACTTTTAAATTCGGCTATGCCTTACGCAAAACCGCCTTGGGTGCTGCTACTGCCAAGGGCGGTTCAACCCTCCCCGGTCAGTAGATGCTGGCGCTTCCCACTGCCAGCTCCTGCTCCCCGGATCTTGCTCGGAAGTTCTTTTGCTCATCAGAAAAAAGATGTAAACAATCTGCTCTGTAAGGCACCGTGAAACTTTCTATACATTAAATAATGTAATTCAGGTTAAATATCAGTTCATTATCTGTTGCTTGGTAATATCTTTATCACTGGCAACTGATGGGAGCTGATTACAATGAGTTGCAGCTCACTCATTAATTGCAGTTGATTAAAGTAGTTTAATATCACGGATACCCTTTCTCTGCTGCTGGATTTTGCTGCTTTTCAGTGGCTCTGAACCCCAGGTACGTGGGGAAATACCTCCCTCTAGTGCCAGCGCCCGCATCGCTCTCTGGAATCAGACGCCGTCTCTTTGATAGCGCACAGGCTTTTTATTAAGGCTGATCTGGAGAACGCTGAGATTGTTTCTGATGCCATCTTGCCAGGCTTGGATCTCACGGCTCTTCCTGAAAGGGCCAACGCTGCTTTGAAGTGAAATACCACGTACTTAAAAGGCCAAGGGCAACGAAGGGAATAGAGATGCATAAAGGGAGCCTTACCGAAGATTAACGTTGCGTGTCAAGGTATGAGAAATATAGGATGCCAGGGTAGATCTGGAGGGAGAAAATGGGTGTTCTGCTCCAGGTGATCTGAGTTAGCATTTAAAGTTTTTCTAAACTCGTGATGTCTCTAAGAAATTTGGGGAACAGGCAGGGAGGAAACACAAGACTTGCCCCGGAGCTTCTCCAGGCTCAGCGAGGGACTGGTGGGCTGGTGGCACCTCTACCCGCAGACACCACCCAGGTACAGAAGGGGCAGCTCGGTGGCTCTTCAGCCCTCGCAGGAGCAAGCGGCCATGCCCGGGCAGGGTGCGTGTGCTCTGGGCTCGCTCAGGTCTATGCCCAATTCTGGGCTGAACCAACCCCTCGAGCAGTAGCTAGTCCAGATCCTACTGACCTAGCCAGCCGCTTGGGGTTTACAAAACCCTGCCACGAAAACCGTGGATGCGGTGCATCTTAAACTTGCAGTTCCTTACAACCTTACGATACCCTCCTTGAAAATGTTCTGATATACGTGGGAGTAAAGAAATGGGAAGGGGGGGGACTGTGGATGCCTGCAGAGTGACTCTTCCCTGCCACGAATCTCCAAAGTTATTCCTCATACTGTACGAAAATGCTTGCTACGTCAGCACTCTAAGTTAAGTGTCTCAAATGTGCATTTAATTTGGATTTAATAACACCATTTTTCCTTATGAAAACTCAGTCAATTATTGAAAGCATTTCTTGAGGTTTAGCAATTATTTAAGAGGTGCATTTACAGTAAAGTAATTAACTCAAATGGCATGTTCATGGAAATAGTATATTTAAAACAAATTTAAATATTTGTTAGCAGAGGAAAATATTTTATGCCACTATAATTTGATAATCTTCACAGTCATTGTTTCTAAAACTTTTTAGGATCATTTAACAAGTTGATGGAGAATTTTCAAGAGCCTTGGGGAAAAGGCTCTTGGGGATATAATAACAATAAGGGCTTTTAAATGTGATACCAGAAATACGGAATTAGGGGGAAAAAAAGTGACTGGCTCTCACTATAACCAGCTGCCCCTGGCTTTTTTCTGAATTGTTTGGGTTTTCTGATAGAAAAGAAATCAATTAAATGAGAAAAGATGATGAAAAGGCAGGGGGAAAACCCCGGAAAAATCCTGATAATTTATTTTGCAGCTCTTTGGACGCTCATGAACAGACGGCGGCAAGCTTTTCTCCGAGCGGTCGTTTTCTTTTTTCTTTCCTTTCTGCCGTTTGCCCAGGGCAGCAGCTAAGGCCCGGGTCAGATTTTCCTAAAATCTCTGCCTCTCGCCAGTGCCTTTGGAGCTGCTTTCGGTGGAGTGCTCGGTGCAGGGAGCAGTTGCTTGGGCCCGTCCCGCTGTTGGCCGAGCTGGAGGCGGCTCAGGCCACGTTCTGCTCTGCCCGGCTGCTTCTGGGGCGCTGCCAGATCCTCTTCTCCAGCCTTCGGGCCCCTCGGCACAGGCGGCTCCTGGTCCTGGCTCAGTTCCTCTCATCGCTGGACGTGCTCATCACTTCATCAACCGGCTCATCGCTTTACCATCGCTTTTTCTCCCCTCTGCGGGGCTGGGGCACTGCCTTTCCCGTGGGCAATATCAAGGGCCATGCTGGTTGCATGCAACCTGCCAGGAAAAGAAGATATTAATGATTTATTTTAATAAGAATAATAATAAATAGGCAGAGCTGAGGCGCAGGAAGAGCCGTTTGCATGAGGACAGCCTGCCTTGAAGGAGAGGGAAGGCAGGAGGGGAGGCTGGCTGCGGTAAAGCAGGCATGAAATGACCTATTAGGGAGATTAAAATAAACCCACTTCAGCACAATGGGTGTAGTTACATCATTACATTTATTGGGCTGTAAGTTTATTATTAACAGATATTTCTCATTACTGCCTGCAGACCTAAATTAATTTCTCCCCTTTATCCTTTTAACTCTGGCATGCCCCTTCTTACCGTGCCTTCTGCTAATTTAAAACAAAGAAACTCTTGCTGACAGAAACAAATAAGGTTTCTCAGAAATTGCCACCAAAACTACTTGCGTCGATGGGGGGAGGGGCGCTGAGTTCCCAATTTAACTTTTAAGGCAAGTACCAAACTGCAGCTGGAACCGGTCCAGCAGTGGGACCGGCTGCAGAATTCAGCGTGCACGCGGGACGAGCAGATGAGGAAACTCAGTGTTGCCTTAAGAAGGAGGGCTGGGGCGTCACAGATGGCAGAAGTTTGCTTTGAAGCGTGAAGCTTCTCTGAAAACGGATTCCCAGGAGCCACAAGATAAAGCAAGCCCCGGCAGGAGGGCCCGCGGGAGGCTGCCTATTAGAAAGCACAAAGGGGCTTAAATCAATAGGGTCTTGTGTTAAATGCAGATAAGCTGCAGTGCAGCCGGGCGTTGGGCCTCGAGGGGACACGGCACGAGGAGCAGGTGGGGTGCCAGGAGTCAACGCGGCATGGCAAATGGTCCCCATCACCCTCCGCCTCTCAGGAGCCAGCTTCTCCCAAAAGAAAGGGGGAGCCAGGGGGAGTCGGGCTCTGCTCCCAGGGAAGGGGCGATGGGATGAGGGGCACCGGCCTCAAGTTGTGCCAGGGCAGGGTGAGGTTGGGCATGGGGAACAATTCCTTCCCCTTGGGGCTGTCAGGCACTGGAAGGGGCTGCCCAGGGAAGGGGTCGAGTCCCCAGCCCTGGGGGGATTTAACAGCCGGGCAGGGGCGGTGCTGAGGGCCAGGGTTTGGGGGTGGGATGGCAGGGGTAGGGGAATGGTTGGGCTGGGGGAGCTTAAAGGGCTTTGCCAACCTAAATGATTCTGTGATTTTTCTCTCCTAAAAATGCAGCCAAACCTGTTGTATTGGCTTTGTCTGTGCTGTCAGCAACCCCAGGAGGGGGATTCAGTGATTCTGAAAAAGAGGGTTATTACTATTTTTTTATTCACTACTCATTTCTATAGCTATAATACAGTGTCACGGGACACCTCCATGAACACACGTTAGCTGTTCCTATCCTATCCCACACACTGAAGACCTAACGCTGAGTCAACCAGCAGATCAGCACGTAGCTCAGCATCTTGGTTCTGCTGCCCATACTTTTTTTTCTGTACTTTTTCTATAGAAAGAATCACGGTTTGGGGGTTATTACTGCTAGGAAGCTCATTCATTTGCTCAAATGTGCAGTGACTAATTGCAGGAGAAGCACAAGCAGAGTCTGGGTGAGTTCCTTACCCCGTTTGAGGGTTTATTAGAAACCCTTGAATTATTCATCTAGAGTTGGGCAATCGCACTTGTAACACCCAGCGACTTGATCCCAAAAGGTGTTTTCCTTATGCCACCTACTTGAACAATGTTTTGTGTGGATGCAAGCTTTCTTCTGCAAAGCAGCGGGTCCAGCCCTGCCCTCAGCCTGGTGAGCATCTCCTGGCAGTCCTGTGGCCACCCAAAGATATTTTTTTCAATGCAACATAGACCTTAAGACAATTTATTCCTGAATCTTGTGTTTTGCAGTAGAAATGTGTACGGCTCACTTTGGATGAGCTGCACAGGCAATTCCCTCCTGGAGCCAGACAGTGTGGTTGGCTTTCTGGGAATGGGGTAGGTGCTGTAAAATACCCTACATGGTGTCTCCAGAGCCCCCTGGGGCTGGCGGTAACCCCAAGGCTCTGCTGCGCCCTGGTGAGATGAGCTTTCTGAAATGCCCGCTGGCCATCGCACGGCCCCAGGGTGTCATCCCAGCCCTGCCAGCCCAGCCCTGGCCACGGGTGTTCATAGCCAGGAGGAAAATGTGTTCAGCCAGGGCAAGGACCCCCGGGCTCCCTCGGGGGGATGTCGGAGCAGCTCTGTCCTCGCTGCCCATTGGTGTTGAGACAGCCTCAGGTCCACCCTGCCTGACCCACTGTGCTGCTCCCCAGGGTGCTTAGGGACCGGGTTTAGTGGTGGGATGGCAGGTAATGGTTGGGCTTGATGAGCTTAAAGGGCTTTTCCAACCCAAATGATTCTGTGATTCTGGGTCAGGACGCCTTCCAAGGGGAGTCTGTCTGTCTGTCCCTCGCCTGCTGATGGGGCAGAGCGATTCCAGGGTGCTCCCCCCATTGCAACCCACTAAGGGGAGCTCTAATCACAACGATAAACCCTGAGCTTGGGAGGTTTGGTTTTTTGTTTTTGTTTTTTTTTTTCTCGGAAATTTTAATTGTATTTGAGTTTGTATCTTAGTCTTTAGAGGACTGTCCAACCTACATACAGATTTGTAGAGCTAATTTTTCAGGAAATTTTGGGCTGTGTTTTTTCTTTTGTTTTGTTTTCTTTCCCCCCGCCCTTCTCTTTTGGTGTAGGATTTAAAGGTTATGCTCTTTTGGAGTTTTAAACTTTATCTGGACAATAAAGTGGCAAATCACGGGGATGACCCTGCCTGGGGCTCCCCGGAGCAGAGACAGCATGCAGGTCAAAGAGCTTTGCTTAGGAATATTTAGGCCACGACCCTGCTAACGTAAGCTCCGTTACGCTGCCGGAGGGGCTCCCATGTTGGGGTCACCTTCTCCCCGAAGCATCGGCCATAAAGCTGCTGGCCTGGCCTGGAACAAGAGTGTGCCCCCACCGTGACGGGTGGGAAAGGTCTTTCCCTCGGGCTGTGGGGTCTGGTTGAAGCGAGGTGGCTCTTGACATCTATGACCCGTGGTGCCTGGAGGAAGCTGCAACTCAGTGGCTGGTATTAGGAAAGCAAACAGCTCCCTGCATGGTTCTAAGGTGACGTTGAGAGCTTTGCCACTGCATTAAAAGGATGTGTTGGAAGAGAGAGAGCAAAGGCTGGCTGTCCATGAGCTCTGTCGGACCATGAAGACCTGTGGGGGGGTTACAAAACACTGTTCTTCCCCTGGAGGGTAATGAGAACTCTTGATGCGCATGGAAACGTTTTCAAAAAGGCTCAGATCGTGAAACCAGTTAAGCGTAGGCACCCCGGCACACGAGCTGCTCGGAGACGGAAACGATGGGCTTTGGGGCTTTCATTTTTGCTCTGCACACTTAGGCCCAGAGAGTGATTTGAAAGCAGCGTTGGGTTTACGCTGGTTTTGCATGGGGAATTTGTCGGAGGATGCTTCTGTGTGGTTCTGCTCTGGGTGCAGGCAGTAGCGCCGCAGCCCCGGCCCCTGCGCTCAGGGCATCTCCTGCAGTGGCCCTGGCACCTCCTGGGAGCCAAGGACCAGCTCCGGGCAGCAGCCGGGCACGGGCATTATCTTCCCTGCTCCAGCTGGATGCTTTGCCCCACAGCCAGGGGCAAATCCAATGCGGTGCGGGCACCTACGAACCAGGAACGGGTCAGCCTGACACCTGAGAGTAGGAAATCTGATTGCAATCAATGCAGAGCAAAAACCTGACCTCGCTTCCCTCAAACATCATTTTCTGCCATGTTTTAATTACCTGCTGTGTCCAAGCAGCCTGCAGTGGAGCTCCAGCAGGTACAGCCCCTGCCTTTGTTAGTAGCGCCTTGCGACGAGCTCCTCTGCGTTTTGCAGACCCCACGTGCACCCTGCGTTCGCTCAGCGCGGGCTTTGCATTGACTTTCACCCTCGTCCGTGTAAATCTTCAGTGTCCGTACTTGTACCGTGTGCCAAATGCCTGTTTTGTTGCTGCCTGGAGAGGCTCGTCTCGCGGTGCCGGGCGCTGCTGGCTGTGCTGCTGCGGGGCATCGCTCGGGGAGGGACCGCAGGCGTGCCCGGGTGGGCCCCAGAGGCTGGGAACAGAGAGAACCCAGACCTCAAACTCCCCCAAACCTCAAAATTCCCTCTGCTTGTCCCAAAGCCAGGTATGAGCTCATCACAGGTATCTGCAAAAGCAAAGAGCAAGGTCGTCCCTTCACAGCAGCGATGAGCGGGGCAAAACCAGGACGACTGTTGGGGATGCTACAGGCATCTTAGCTCACCTGGGACTAGAACCGGAGTTGCTTGCCTGGTTATCTCCATCTACTATTAAAATAATTTGCAGGAAATCTGCACATTGTTGGTCAAGAGAGAGATTAACGGCACGATATTGCTGTTAGCTCAGAGCCCCGGGGCTGCTTGCCAGCGTCTTTGTTAGCAACCGAGCACAGGATTAACCTGTAATAACACAGCCGGGCTCACGGGATGATAATTTACGGATTTGGCCTGAATGTTGGCAATTTGAACAGCCTGAAAAATTACAGAACTTAATGTATTTAGGAAAGGTTTCAGAAAGTGCTTGGAAAAGGTAACTACGTAAAGTGCATAAATCAGGATTAAGGCGGCATGTCAGGAGAACACCATTCCGGAGCGTTCCCCTGGCTGGCGTGCAGCACCACGTCCTTGCAGGGTGACTTCTGGCCGCCCACAGGGCTGGCATGGCTGCAAGCTCCCATGTTCCTAGCTGGGTGTAAAAATGGATCGGGAACACGTGCGGTAAATAGCAAATATTGTTGCCCTGTGGTGCGCTGCGGTCAGTAGTAGAGCCTGGTCTGAAGCCCTCCCGCCCAGCTTTGGGCTCCATGGCAGCCCAGGGCTGCTTGCACACATTTTTTTATATAGACATATTGATAAATATAAAGGAAAGGATATTAAGGATCCAGAATAAACTGGAGTAGATTAAGAAATGCCGTGCTGAAGTTATCCGTGCAACCCCTTGTAGGTACAGGGCTTGGCACCGCCTGTAGTTCCAGGCTCTGGCGTTATCTTTCTGGCTGTCGTATCAGCTGGTGTTTGCTGGTCGGCACAAAGTGGCGCAGAGATAAGCGGCCAGGTCCTTTGCACAGAGGACATCTTTCTGTCAGCACTTGGCCAGCGCCGGGCGATCCCTCATGGCCTTCGGGTTACTGGGTAAAGGGGATGGGGTGTAAGAAAATGGCCCGTTTCTTGTGGGAACCCCCCTGGCTCCTGCAACCCTTCCAGAGGGTCTGGTTCAGGGGCCGGTGCCAGCAGGGGGCTGATGCCAGCAGGGCTGTGGCACCAGGGAATTGGGCAGCCAGAGCCCCAGAGCTGGGAGTTACTGTGCCAGCTACGTGGGTCGGAAACCCACTCGAGACCTCCTTGGCCCAATAAATATTATCAACAGTCATAGCTGAAAATTAAATTTCTTCTCATAGAGGAACCTAAAAATGGCACGTTCCGCGCTCTAGTCCAGAGGCTTTTCACATAGTGTAAAAATGTGTTACTCGTTTTACAGGGTCCTATTTTACAAAAAGTAAGGAAAGTTTTTGTTTGCCGAGGACCAAATCCTGCTTTCAGTTTTCCTTGGCTCTAGTTAGATTTGGCCAAGACAAGGACCTCTGTTCTCACCAGGAGCGGTCTAAGTGGTAGAAGTCCCATTCAAACCCTCACCTCGCTCCAGGTAATACCTTTCTTTTAGGGCGAGCTTTTAATTTTAGATTTTAAAAGATTTCCATTTTAAATTTGAAGGTGGTTGCTCTCCTCAGTCTGGAGTCCTTCGTCATCAGTCAGCAAAAATGAAACGCAGCACGGGCGGCTGAGTCCGCCTCCCCATCCCCGGGGCGCCGCATTGTGGGGTCCATGGGAAAGCAGGGTGGGCAAACCCCACCATCCTGAACTGCAGATTTTCCACCTGGTGTGCCTTGTATCTGGGGATAGGGTTTGGCTCCAGAGTACCTGAATTATCCCATGTTAAAGATGGATTTTTATTTCATTACTTTTGATGGGGATTGCACCGGGCTCTGCAGAAGCTGGAGTTGCCCTCCTGCATCTCCTGCGTTTTCTGGTAGCTCAGTTGCCTTATCTACACTGCTCAAGAGCAGTTCTCAAAATTACTTGCCAGGCATCACATGCTTCCTTATGGGTTATTTTTGTCGTTATTATCTGTGTACAAGCAGTTTTTTGCTCCGTCCATGGTCTGTAACCGGGGTGGCAGCAGATGTGTGGCAGGCAGCCCCAAGGCCACCGCCAGCCCAGCTGGGGCCAGGGGCCAGGGAATTCCACGTGAAGCCCAGGATGCTCCCCAGAGTCCTGGCAGGAGCTGTGCTTCTGGGGTGTAACGAGGGCAGCCCTCACAGCAGGGCTAAGGATGGAGATTTTTGTGTCTCGGAGGCCATTCCTCCCACCCAGGAGCTGCGTCCACGTCCCGGTGCGGGAATAGCCCCGTGAGAGCAGTCACCCTTGGCCACGGCTGCGCTTTCCCTAATCCTTCGTGACTTTCCAAGTGACTTTTGCAAAGCAATTTTACAGCAAGTAGGGTCTTTGCCTCTCCTGTCCTGAAGCCGTGTCCCCACGGATGCTCTCAGCCTGGCGGAGGAGCCGCTCCAGTTCCCAGCTGCCCTTCCCTGCGGGGCACAGTGCTGGGGGACGGCATGGTCCCCCTCGCCCACCCGCTGCGCACATCGGCCCCCTCACCCCAGAAATGCCAGCCTTCCCCTTAGACAGCTCATCTTGTCTCAGACCTTACATTAACATTGCTCAGCTTGCTGAAAAATACTTTTAATTAAAGTGTTGATCTATAGTGACAAAAAAAAAAAAAAGCGGAGAGCAGATGCCCTGTTAATTGTACAACTCCATCCAAGCTTGCTTACCCGAGGGTACGTCCCTGTCCCGCTGCAATTCAGAGCAATTTGTGGTGGAAAAATGGCAGGAGCTGGCTTCCCAAAGACATTGAGGCATTTGCAGTGCTCCGGGATGTGGAAGCTGGGCCAAGCTGGCGAACCATGGCTTGTCAGAGTCCTGTCCTGTTGGGCACACGGGCTTACAGCCATCCCTCGGGATGGGGACGGGGAGGGAAGGCAGAGCCAGCAGCTCAACCCAGACCTGCCCAGCAGCGCTCCTCACCAAAACCCCGCAGGCTGGGGCTCAAGCCTACTCTGCAGTGCCGCAGTTTGCCAAGCACGGCTTTCCTGTGGTGAGGAATAGTGATGAATTTCACCCGACTGCCATGAAAATGACATTTCAAATGTGCTATATAGAGACTTTTTTTTTTTTTTAATTACTAATTAGAGCAGTGATGTCAGTGGTGGAAGGACGTGGGAGCTTTCGGACCCTCACCACAAACTCCCCAGTGGTGCCCATGTCGGTGCATTCGCCGAAGGCGCTTCCCGGCGGAGGAGTCCTGGCCAAGTGCCATGACGCCTCGTGATGGCCAAGCCATTGGGAAATGCCCCAAAAGGACTTTGGGCTGGGTTTGTAGAAGGCCTGGGCAGCCGGGTGGGATGAACGCCCCGGGCTGCAGGAGCTGCGCTTCCCTCGCTACAGAAGGGCCGTTTAAATAATGAGTTTTCTGGGAAGGACAAAAGGGGCGGCAGCACTTCATCTATATTTATGGTGCCACAAATGCATGGCAGATGGCACTGCTTTTGTGTCTTCGCACTTTCAGTGATGTTTAATTACAGGCCTATAAATAGCTGGGTTTATGACTTACGGTCAGATGCTCTTTCATCATGGTGAGAAAATAAGTAATAACAAGCACATCAAGAGAGCGGTTTTATTTTTTTCCCCCTTCCCTTCAGCCAAGCGCCCCTGTAATCGTGGCGGAGGACTTTCAGAGATGGGGGTCTCTGCCAGATGTCTGCTGCACCCTGCTCCTCTCCAGCCACCCAGAGGATTTAATCACAGCGGGAGGTTTGTACACTCACCGGAGTATTTGTTACATGGAAAAACTTGGGATTTGGTGAGATAATAGTCGGGCCCGTGCATCCTGGGGTCTTCCCTGAAAATAATCCATGTGGCAAAATGGGAACAGGCTGGATATAGGTCTCATGCTTTGTTTGTAAAACTTTGTTGGAGACTTTACGGGTCTGAGTTTAGTCTCCAGAGAGCAGATCTGGCCTCTAAGGCAGATCTGGCCCTGCTAAGGCTCATTCAGATGAAACCAACCCCGGCAGCCCGGTTTTCCTAAGGGAGAATTGCAGGCTCCTCTCTATAATATGATTTTGAAGGAAATTCATAACTGATTGATAGCTTCCACGTGTGGGAAACATGGGGTTTTCTTGGAGAAAAACCTTGGGACAGGGAAGAGCAAGAGGGTGGAAGCAGATTTCCAGGCGCAGGCAGAGGGCAATCAGCCCCAGAACATCTCGTGCTTTGCTTTTCCTCCTTCTGCCTTAAACGCTCTGCCACGTGAAGATCAAATAACTGTAATTAGGGGAAACAACAGTCAAAGCAGCGTCGTCTTCGGGGACGCCTCGGCTTTGTCAAAAATAATATTCCTGCTTCGTGGGGAGGCTCATTTCAGCAGCAAATGTGATGGGGCTGCGGGGCGGCGGTGCCGGAGTGGGGGGAGCACCCAGGCAGCCGGGGTGGCTGGAGGTCAGAGGAGCCAGGTATTTGCACCAGGAGCTTTGTGGAGAAAATCAGCCGGCGGAATAAAAGTGATGGAATGCTTGTTTTCGAAAAAGCGGGGAGAAGGAAACTTAGATTCAAGCTAAATGGGGAGCCAAATGTAAAACTAATTTTAAACCCAACCTTTAAGCTTTTCCAGCTGCTTGTTTCTCATCGATAGATATTGAGTGCAGACTAATTACGCTAAATCTTTGTCAGAAGCAGGAGGCTGTAATTATAAATTGTTGGTAGCTGGGTGCGTCCCCAGGGAGCCCCGCTGACGGGGGAAGGATGAGCTCCCCTCGCCCCGCACCTCCGGGCTCCTTCCTGCAGCGGTGGCCAGCGCTGAACATCCATCCCGCTGAGTGTCTTCACGATATGGGCTCATTTATGTTAGTTTGGATTTCCTTTTTTCATAAATCTCTTAGATTTATTTGGCTTTTCTTCTTTTCTTGTTCTTATTATTATTCTTTTTTTTTTCCCCGTGTAGCTTTTTTTAGCGTCAGCCACCACCCCACTGGTGCTTAGCTAACTTTGTGACCGTAATTTTCCGTGCTTAGGTAATTATGTCAGTCCCGTTGCAGAAGAGAATCCACTTCACTGTTGGTGTAGTGTAGAGATGACGTGTTTATTAGAATGGTGCAAGAAATTATATTAATTACTCCACAGGGAGGAACTGATAAAGATTCAGGTATTACGTTTAGTGAGGGTTTAGCTGTTTAAAATTCCTGAATCTGCGCTTGTGAGTATTACGTCTTTGTGTGATGGACCTAAGCCATCCCCTGGCAAGGCCTTGCCTTCGTTCCCATACCCCCACCTCACTGGTACTTATTTAGCCCGTGCCTAGCAGCCTTCTATCATGCCTTTGGTTTTTAGTGAACCTGCACTAAAAAGTGACCACTACTGCACTAAAATAACCCCCCTTGAAATGCCGGCGTTCCGCTCTGCGGCCCAGTTTGGTACCCAGCCCCTACATAACACAGAAGCCGTGGGGAAGGATGGATCTCGACTGCCACCGATACAAATCGCAAACCAGATTTCTTCCGTTTAATTTATAGCAGAGCAGCATGACCCATCGGAAAGGTCATGTCTGAGGATGAGCTCCAGCAGAAAACCACAGCTCACGAATAATGTTCTCTCTAAGAAATAGAAATGGCTGAAAATGCCTGAAAAAGTAAGGGAGTGAACATCAGTTTTTGATTTGTACCTCGATGAAACAGATTTCTTTACAGGAGAGGGGTACACATAAAAAACAACCAGAGGTGCAGCTGCCTCCTCATTATATTTATATTTAAATATATTTATTTATATTATATTTTTTAAAAAATTACAATGCCTGTGATATAGTTACCATGCCCACCTTGGAATGCTTACCTGACTGTTTGGCAGACCCGGCGTGGTTTGTGGCCTCCACTTTGGAGATTGCTGGTCCTACCCCGGTATTCACCTGGTGCCAGCGCTGGGCAGATCCAAACCAGAACAACCTGAGCATGGATGCGGCTCGATCCCCGCCAGAGGAGGTGTTTGTCTGAACAGCCGAGAGCTGGGAACAAAGCAAACCCTTAAAACACCTCTGTCGTGATTAAAGTGACTTTGAAATCTTCAAGTAGCCTCCTATTAATTACAGGAGGCCGCTAATTGCATTGGCCTCCAAGCCTGTAATTTGGAGAGAAAGCACCGCAGGATGTGTTCACGGCGGCACCAGCTCGGATGTTGTGTTTACAACAAAGGAAGCTGAAATAGAGCGGTAATAAATATAAGTTTATAATATATACAAACGTGCAATAACCCCACAAACAAAGATTTACAGGGCGTAAGGAGAGAATTGCTCCGGTGGCCCCCTGTGCCAGCTGGCGCGCGGGCGGGATGGGCGCCCCGTGAAGCCCAGACCCTCCGGGAGGCGAGGACGCAGCCCGAAACCCAAGCGCACGTGCCGGAGCAGCCATACCCGCTCCCCACGCACCGCAATTGCTGACAGCGAGAACCGGAGGCTTGCTAGGGAAGGCAAAAGCTTTGAGAGCAAGACAGAACCCAGTTGCTAAAGAGTAAGGATACATAAAAAGATTTTAAAATATTTTTGGTGCGTAGTTCCCCTGTGCCGAGGTATCCGTGTGTCCTTCCCCCGGCGTCACACCACCCTTGCAGGCTGTTACGCTGGGCACGGTCGAGGCCCAGCCTCGGGCAGGTACAGCACTTTGCCAAGCAGAGGGGAGAGCAGTAAGGACGTATGACGCTGAGATCCAGAGGTCAGGAGAACCCCGAGCTCAATGTGAGAGAGAGGCGGTTTTTAATAATGACAGGGACTGAATTAAAATACCCAGCATGGATGGAATAAACCAATGTTAAAAATCCATCAAAATAAATCTTAAAAAGAGAGGTGGGGTTTTTTTAACTTGACATTCTAAGAAGCAGTCTCTGCTGTGCCGTGGGGGGG
Source organism: Egretta garzetta (assembly GCF_000687185.1). NCBI lineage: Eukaryota > Metazoa > Chordata > Aves > Pelecaniformes > Ardeidae > Egretta > Egretta garzetta. The sequence continues at coordinate 540,980 of NW_009258676.1, forward strand.
AACACAACACACTTTACCCACTCTTCTCTCGAGGTTTTGTACCAGCTCGCTATCGCCGAGTAGAGTTGAGCACGAAGCAAGTTAGGCAAGGAGTTGCGGGCTGTTTGCGGTGTAAATGACCGCCCCAGCTACGAACCGACTGGGGAGAAAAGTTCTGATGCCAGATTGCACATCGGGTTGACACGCCGAATGAGCGTTTAACAAATAACGATGATGGATAGCTGTTGCTGGTTCGCTCAATCGTATAAATTGTTGCTGGCTGCGTTATTTGCTGGATAATCGACCGTGATTACCACGTGTGGTGCGGGGACGGCCACGAAGCTGGGGCGGCTGAGGGCTGGTAGCCCAGCACACCGTGAGCAACGCCATGCTCCCGAAAAAGGACGGTAGCTAAAGCCAAAGGGTTTCTCATTGAAAACAACGGTAACGAAGTGAAGGGGGTGGGAGAGGAACGCTGCGCGCGCCCAGCCCACGCACCACTGCCGTGCCAGTGGCCCCCGCGCCCAGTGGCGGAGGTGCTTGTTGATCAGCGTGTGCGGGGTGGGAGCAGGGGAGAGAAAGGCTGGCTGATGGGCGATGCCTTCAGATAGACACCGACGGGTTCATCCTCCCGTTACAGCGGCTGGAGGGCGGGTTGGTGGTATCTTGTAGTGACACCTCGCTGCGGCTGTGTGAGCCAAGCCGTCCCTGTCATCGTCTTCAGGCTCTACCCATCCTCTGCTTCTTGATCTGATGAAAAAGCACTTTAGTCCAATGTTATATTTAGTACAATATATTTAGTACAATATATTTAGTACAATATATTTAGTACAATATATTTAGTACAAAGATACTCAATGTAAAAAAAAAAAATCTGTTATGCAGCAGAGCAATCTCTCTTTGATTGGGATTTGATTGATTATTGCTTTCCCCTAGAGAAATTCTATTAATCGCCTTGTTAAAATAATTTGGCATGCTATTTGGTCATGTTTCCATGTTTTGAAGGCACAGCCCAACCCTGTGTGTCTTGCTGTCAGTGCCTAGAAGCTGGTCTGTCTGCCTTGGCAGCATCACAGGGCCGGGGTGGCTTGGCTAAAGAAAAACAGCCTCTACCTTTTTTTCCTAGAAAAAATCAGACTTTTAATTGCTCTCAGAACTAATGACGATGCTGGGTTTATCAGCGTGGCCAGCTGGCATTGTAGCTGTGGCGTTGGCTCTCTGGCTTTGACATTAATGACACGTCATGAAAATGCTGATGAGTTTGTAAGAGATGATCCTGCTTATTCAATGTATGTCTCTGATCTGCAGGGTGTGTTGTTGAAAACATGCATCCCCCAATCGAGGATAAATGGATTTTATGTGCTTTATATGACTGCTGCTAATCAAAATTAATCAAGGCCATATATTTTGATTAGATTTTTTACTGTCGCAGCTACACTTAGGCTAAAGAAGACGCTCTAATCTTTAAGGTATGTATATCCATTGTATATAGGCTTTGGGAGGGTTGCTTTTACATGTATACGGCTGGATTTTCCACTGCTTATCTTAACAGTGGATTTAATAGATGCAGCACCTAAAAACTGCTAGATGAGAACTGGAAACATAGAATCATAGAATGGTTTGGGTTGGAAGGGACCTTAAAGAAGACCTAGTTCCAATCCCCTGCCATGGGCAGGGACACCTTCCACCACACCAGGTTGTTCCATCCAACCTGGCCTTGACCGCTTCCAGGGATGGGGCATCCACAACGTCTCTGGGCAACTTGTGCCAGTGCCTCGCCACCCTCATAGCAAGGAATTTCTTCCTTATAGCTAATCTAAATCTTCCCTCTCTCAGTTTAAAGTCATTGCCCCTTGTCCCATCACTACATGTCCTGTAAAAAGTCCCTCTCCAGCTTTCTCATAGGCCCCTTCAGGCATTGGAAGGCTGCTATAAGGTCTCCCCAGACCCTTCTCTTCTCCAGGCTGAACAACCCCAACTCTCAGTCTGTCTTCCAAAAAGAGGTGCTCCAGCCCTCGGATAATTTTCATGGCCCTCCTCTGGACATCCTCCAACAGGTCCATGTCCTTTTTATGCTGGGGGTCCCAGAGCTGAACACAGTGGATACAGTTGGCTTTCTGGGGTACAGGCATGGTTGATGTTGAGCTTCTCATCAATCAACACCCCCAAGTGCTTCTCCTCAGGGCTGCTCTCAATCCATTCTCTGTCCAGGTTGTATTTGTGCTTGGGTTGCCCCGGCCCATGTGCAGGACCTTGCACTTGGCCTTGTTGAGCTTCATGAGGTTCTCATGGGCCCACCTCCCATGCCTGTCAGGGTCCCTCTGGAAGGCATCCCTTCCCTCCAACGTGTCGACCACACCAGATGGTTTGGTGTCATTGGCAAACTTGATGAGGGTGCACCCAATCCCACTGCCCATGTCACCAACAAAGATGCTAAATAGCTCCAGTCCCAACACCGACCTCTGAGGAACACCACGCATCACTGGTTTGGGTTTTGAATGGGTATTTTCTGGGTTTGGAGTATCTTTTGTCCTACAAATTAAATCTAAATTAAATCTATAGAGATTTTCACTAAATATCTGATTTTATTGCTCCTAAAACATTTTTTGTTTTACTAAAATGTGTTCTGATTTTAAAATAATAGGGGTTTGAGAATTTTTTTTTCTTTCTTCAAATACTTAGCTTGGTAGCCATTCTGTTTCCTACCAACCACTAACCCCGTAACTAGCATCGTGCATAGAAAATGCAAAGAAAAAACACAAATAGTCCTCCTATATGCATATACACTATTATATATTACATATATGCACATAACTCTTAACATACCCATGTAGAGGGATATCTAAATAGCAGCGGATGATGAAGCAACCTGATCTAGTTGAAGATGTCCCTACTCATTGCAGGGGGCGCTTGGGCTCAATAACCTTTAAAGGTCCAACCCAAACTATTCTATGATTCTGTGGTTCTGTGATTGATTATCACGGCAGCGTTGCATTATGTGGGATGTGGGAATTAGTAGCTCATGATAACTGTTAGGGCTGTCTCTGGCAGCCATCACCGAGAGATTTTGGTGGGATTGACCACTGAATCCTACTTGGGAGTGAGAAAAATACCTGAAACGATTTCTCTTTGATTTTTAATTACTTTCTTTCCTCAATTTCTTGAAGCATAAAGAAACTTTTAAAGAGGTGGAGTAGAAAAAATGTAAAAGGTGCGTAGGAACCGTCTTCCTTCCTCTTGAAAGGAGGTTTGGAGAAAATGGGGCGAAGGAAAACCCAAGGACCTGGTACGCCGGGGGTTGATTCTCTTTGCAAAAGCAGTGCACCCCTTGGCCTCTGAAGTCAGGGGAGCCACTTCACTGTGTGGCAGCACATGGAGTCGCGGTGCTGAGGGCTGAAGGCAACCCCTTGTGCAGCCTCCCTGGTGAAGCAGGACTCTCTTATTCCCATCTCTAGGAAGCAAAACCAGTGAAGTGGCCTGAGGCTGCGACATACCCAGCACCTCCTGGCAGGGTGTTGCTCCACGCGGGATGTCCCTTGTCTACAGACTGGGAGCTGTGACCTGTTGGAGTCATGGATTCCCGACCAGCAAGCCTCGGAAAGGTTCAAGGGTAATGGAGAAGTGAAATATGGCATGTGTCAAGAGTTTAATTAAAGAGGGAATGGTGCCAAGTCCCTCAGATCATTTAAACAGTAACTCAGGGGGGTCTTCTCTTATAATAGGTAATTACCAAAACATTTCCTTTATATATTCCACGGGAAAAAAATGAGTGTACTCATCTATCACCTGGTTAATACCGAGGTTTGTAATAAATACGAACAAGGCATTATCAGGGTGAAATATGATTGCTATCTTCTCGACTCTTTAATTGTAGAAACGAGCCTTTCAAAAATCAATCTTGTTAGGTGTTTCAAAGCAGAAATATTTTAAAATGTTAATTACCTCGCACCGGTGTAAAAATATCTGCATAGTAAAACGACAACTCAAAAGATGAAAGAATAGCATCTGCTGAAGAAAAACCCAGCAGAGCAGTGGTTAGCCGCCCCTGATGGTACCAGCTCGGATCAGAGGGAGCAAACGTGCTAGATGTAAAGGGGATAAAACGCATTTTTAAACATAGGCTTCCATTACGCTGTGATCTGCAACGTGTGTTTCGGTTCCTGAAAAAAAGGGGAACAACAGGTAGGAGCATTCTCCATCTGGCCATCAAGCCAAGGAGTTCAAGCCCTTTCTGCTGCGTTGCACGCAAACCCAAGCCGAGCTCGGGGGCAGCCATCCATGGGCGTAAACGTCCCGTGTTGCCAGCCCGGCCCTGGGCGCCGGCAGAGCAAGGAGCGCCTAGAAGCCCTCTTCTGATCCCAAATCACAGCTGTGAGGAACGCTTTTTGGCCATCTACTTTGTGGATTTTAATTTTTTTTTTAAAAGAGTTGTGGGGTTTGTACTTGTTTCCTAGTAGGACAGCTAGAGTGTCCCCCGCTGGGTGCTGTGCCGGTTTGCTATTTTTAAAAGCTGCTAAGAGTAGCCACGCATGCATCCCATCCCATCCAGAGCTGCCTGGGTGGGCAAAGAAATATGCAGTCATTGAAGTCTACCCCTTAAAAAAACCCAACAAAAATCAAACAAATCCCCAGAATGTCCCGAATCACATTCCCAGTGCGGAAAATAGTCCATTGGCAGTGATGCAGCCGGTAATGCTGGAAAGCGATGCTGTGGACCAAGGCTGAAGAACGTGCCCGTGGTATGGCTTTGGACTGCACACCGAGGTGAGTGCTCCTGGAGGAGGTGATGCCTGTGGGGTGACATCGCCCCCTCCTGCAGGACCTGACCCTCGTCCCTCCGCCACTGGTGGCCGTGCCGTGGTAAAGACCGTGCCGAGGGCACCCGCTGCCTCTGTCTTTGCAGGTACCTCTGCAGCCAGCCTGTTGATTGTCCTGCTTTCTCAGCAGAGCATCTCATTTTTTAAATTAAGGTGTATTTAATACAAATTTAAGTACAAGTGCATACAGTCCTGGTTCCAGCTGTACAAAAAAGCTGTGGGCAGGCTGGAGGGGTCCAGAGCAGGGCCACCAGGAGGATGCAAGGGCTGGGAAGCCTCTCTCAGCCGTATGGGGTGGGCTGGGAGAGCTGGGTTTGTTTAGCCTGGAGCAAAGGAGGCTCAGGGGGGATCTCAGCACCACGTCCCAGTACCTAAGGGGTGGCTACAAGGGAGATAGAGACTCCCTTTCCACAAGGAGTCCCATGGAGAGGACAAGGGGGCATGGACACAAGTTGCTCTTGGGGAGATTCCAATTGGACAGGAGAGGGAAATTTTTCTCCATGAGAACAGCCAACCATTGGAATGATCTCCCCAGGGGAGCGGTTGGCTCCGCCACATTGGGCACTTCCAAGCCTCAGCTGGGCAGGGTGCTGGGCCATCTTGTCTAGGCTGGGCTCTGGCCCAGAAAGGTTGGACCAGATGGTCCTTGAGGTCCCTTCCAACCTGGGATTCTATGATCCTATGAATTGCTGTGCATAAATCTCAATGAAGAACTGCACACACAGTCATTTTACCAAACAATTATGCCTGAATTTTTCCCCCCTCAGCAAAAAAAGGCGGCTATATAAAAAAATAAGGAAGTCCTGAATTTTGAACCCCCTGCCTATATTGCAGAATAGTAATATTTTGTATTCGTTATCTACCATATTGCACTATCCCCTCTACTGCTTGCTTTATTGCAAAAAGGTGACAACGGTCAGGGGTTCAGCTGTCAAAATCCCCATCTTTTTGTTGTTGTTGTTTAGCAGAGAACAAATATGGGGGAAATACAGAAATGATGAGCCTCTTGTTCAGCAAAATCAGCTTTGTTTCCACGTTAGACTGCAATACTTTTAAGATCTTTGAGTATGAATAATGTGGAACGTGTGAACAGCGGGAAGAAGCTCTGGAGGCGATTGCGTGTGTGCCATGCGGGAGGGGAGCTCAGCGCCCCTGGCACAGCAGGCGTGGCAGAAAGCTCAAACCCCTCCTGGGACCAGCAATCCGGCTGTACCAGGCTTGCCAAATACCGACCTCCTCCTTCGGGTTTGGATGCCTCATCAGCAAAGGCAATGCTATTGCTACCCGTGTTGTTCAATATTTACCCATATCATCAGGAGACGGTTTCTCAGGAATACAGCTGCAGATCTCTTGTTTCAATATGCTGGCTTTACCACTTCACCTAACTTACATAGGCATTTGCACCCTATACCCATTAATTACCCACCTGAAGCCTTGCCTGTGCCCCGTTTTGTTTGCTGATGCCCTCCCTGTTTGCACTGCCGCTCCCGAAGCTGCTGGGCACAGCCCGGAGGGAATGTTGTAAATGCTGGGGAAACAGAGCATCGATCTCTTCTGGGGCTGCTTGCTGCTTTCCCTCTTTATTACCATTATGATTGAATGCTTCCAGAGGTCTATTTTTCCTATTACTCTCTTAACAGAATCCATAAAATCTATTTTAAATTATACTATTATCTACTTTACTGTTGTTTGGAGAACAAATACTTTCATGTCACAAATTAAAAATTTCACCGTGGCTTCCCAAACTCTGTCTGATCTCTGTTTCCAGGCTCTTTAGTGCTCGGTGCCGGAGCCTCCCGTGTGTTTAACACACCTCCTCGGTGGCATTCTTGCCCAGGGAGATTCATCTCCAGCATCTGTGTCATGAATCCTCAGAGATGCTGCTGGAAAAGGAAAATCTGCCTGTGCACCGCTACTGCGGGGGCCCCTTGGCAAAGCAGACCTCAGCGCTCTGCCAGCACCCTTCGGGTCCATTGCTCGGCCACAGCAACGCCCGGATTCCTCCATTTCTCCATACCAGCAGATTTCTCTGCATTAGTAGCTTTAATCAGCTGAAGCTTTCTTTTATGTTCTTTTCCTCCCCGTTTTGGTGCAGAGAAAGCCTAATTAAAGTTGGCTTTGACTACGACTGGATGGCACTGGAAATCAGGGGGGATGCCGTGGTCGCTGGCAGTCTCGAGGGTGCCCAGCCGTCCCTGCTCCCCGCTGGTCCCTACCCCTCTGTGCAGCCTCCAGACTGCTTGTCCCCTGCCCCGAAGGTCCTGTGGTGACACAGCAGTGTCCTTGCTGGGCACCTACATGTTTTGCAAATAGGGGATCCATGCATCATCCATCTAATCATGTAGCTATTCCCCAAACAACCTTAAAAGAAATTATATATTGGAAGATCCAGCATGGGAATAAACAAGCTCTGGCCTGCAGCAGCAGAGCAGCGGGGAGCAGGGGTCTCCCCTGGTGCCTTGGTGGGCACCCTTTTGCCCCCATGTGTGAAAACAGTCCCATACACACTGCCATTGCAAAATGTGGTGTTAAATCCTGTGGTTATACCTCTGGTGTGGAAGAGGTTTGAGCGTGATACCCATACCGTAGCCAGGGGTGGTGGAAGGGGCTGGGATCGGGGGCTTGTTTCATCCCTTAACCCCTTGAGTTGTTGCTTGGCCTCCATCCTTTGGAGCAAGGGTGTCCAGACCCGCCCTCCATGGCAGACGCCAACAAACTGCAACCAGGGACCCTTGTGGGGGTGGGCGAGCATCCCTGAGCCCGACGGGAGCCCAGCAGCCACCGGCCTGGGCTGATGGCCCTGGTGGGTCCCCGCTCCCGGAGGAGGTGCTGGGCGCAGTGGTTCCCATTCAGAAACTGCTCGGCTTTGGGGCTGCGCTTTGGGGTTTTTAGTTGGCAGCTCAAGCATAACAAATGAAACAAGGTTATATTTAGAGCGATGAATAATTCTGCATTATGAATGAAGGCGCATGCCATGCGAGACCCACACCGAGCGGCACACTCTGCTTTTCTCCACTCGGGTTCTGGGTTTCCTTTGGGAAACAGGACTGCTATTCATTTTTGCATGATTCATCCATATGCAAAAAACCCCTCTATAAAGGTAAAAACCTCTTACTCTCATACATAGATAATGAGCAAAAAGGTTATAAATACCTAATGATATTTAGATATTTCATACATTCATGGCTTAGCACTTCTTAGGTCTTGTGTTCTCTCCTTCCAGTCCTACCTCAGTCTGTTTTCCCTGGAGTATAGGGACTGCACTCAGCATGAATGTACTTAATTAATAAGACGTCAGATAAAAAAATATTGCCCAGGATCTCTAGGGAAGGTTGTTTAATTTGTGTATCAAAACTGAAGAATTTAAAAGAGAGGTATGATGGCTTAACAGTTAATTTGCTCAAAAATATTTTATGTAGTAGAATTAATTTACGGCCCGTCAGGAGAAAGATGTCAGGAAAGATTACAAAACCCTTGGCTATCTAAATTCAAAGTTGTCTGTAATTCATAAATCGGCTTCCCATGATAGAAGATGTATTTCAGGATTTCTCCTAGCTGTAAAAATGTAGGAATGGCACCCTAAATCAGGCCACAGATTCCCAGAGTCTGACTTGCAGTGGTTGGTTCACACAGCGATAATTTGTTCTGGAAAACACCGAATGCAAATGAAGTTCCCACGTTGCCTGTGCAGACCCAGGCCCTGTGCCCAGCCCCTCCCGAGGCAGCGCGCGTGGGAACCGCTGCTGCCATGACCTGGCAACCTCGGGAGACGTTGTCCGAGCTCACTTGCTAAAAATGCCAAGCTTCAAGGAATCCCTCACCATGCCCCATTTTTCTGGCTTTCATGTTTCGTGCTCGTGGTATTTTCATGCATAGCGTCGACAGGACAGCACCATCCCGGTCCGCACGTGTCGTGGTTTAACCCGGCTGGCAACTCAGCACCACGCAGCCGCTCGCTCGCTGCCCCTCTCCCCCTCAGTGGGATGGGGGAGAGAATTGGGGAAAAAAGCAAGACCCGTGGGTTGAGATAGAGACAGTTTAATAAGAGAGAAGAATAACAACAGTAATAATAATAATAATGGTAAGAGAATATACAGAATATACAAAATGAACGATGCACAACGCAATTGCTCACCACCCGCTGACCAATGCCCAGCCCATCCCGAGCCGCGATCACTCTCTGAGCTGCGATCACTCCCCCCGAGCAGCGATCACTCTCCCCATGACCGACCAACTAACCCCCCCCAGCATGACGTTCCATGGGCTGGAATAGCTCCTTGGTCAGTTGGGGTCAGCTGTCCTGTCTGTGCCCCCTCCCAGCTCGTTATGCCCCTGGCCGAGCAGGAGAAGCTCAAAAAGCCCTGGAGTGGTCTGAGCACTACTTGGCAACAGCTAAAAACATCCGTGTGTTATCAACATTCTTCTGGTACTAAATCCAAACCACAGCACTATGCTGGCTACTGTGAAGAAAATTAACTCGATCCCAGCCGAAACCAGGACAGCACATCGGGGATGGCCACAGCTATAGCCATCCGTATCTCCAGCTGGCGCTGCATGGCTCTGCTTGCCCACTGCTGCCGCAGGACACTCGTGGCCACCGCTCCTGGCCTGGCCCTGCCACGCTCCCTCAGCAGGGGCAGCTCCAGCTTGTAGCGCTTTGGAACATCTCTCTTTTTGCCTTCTGGTTCAGACCAGCTCAGCCCATTTTCCATCTGCTTGGAGAAAACGCGCACGTGCCAAGCTCCCTGCACCCCTCCCCTCTGGGTTAAAATAGCGCACCCTGGCTCTTTCGGATCGAGAAGGAAAGCGGTGCAAAGGCAAAGCACGGCTGGGTGCTGTGACAAGGGCCCGGGCAGGTCACGTCCGAGCTGCAGCGTCAGCCCTCGCAGCATCCCAGGCGTTGGACAAAGTCTGCAGCGAGAGCAGAGACCTGAGCCCCAGCTGCCTGCTGCAAGCTCCTGGCAGGCCATGAAAGGGTTACTGCTAATTAGCTCAAATGCTAATTAGAACCACATGCCCCTGTTCAAATTCAGGCCCAGGGGTGGGGGCTGCCCTGGAAGGAGCAGTCTGGGGCAGCCGAACTTCGTTTGGGCATGGTCCTTGCTGCTGGCACAGGGAGCAGGTAGGAGTGCGGTGCCTGCGGGACACGGGGAGGTGGCAATGGGCTTTTGGGAAGGGGTTTGGGTGGCTGGAGGTGGGGCCAGTTCTGCACTGTGTGGCCTGGAGCTGGTGGCCGATGTGGCCCCCATGCAGCTAGCCCAGCCCTGGTGAGGAGAGGGGCAGCACTCGGCCCTAGGGCTGGGGAGAAGCGCGCCTGGGTGAGGGCTTGTGCTCCTCGAAGGTCTGTGCTTGCTGGGGTGATGATGAAGGTGCTGCAGGCTTTGATCCATGCATGGAGGTGACCCTCGCGGTGCTAGAATGCCATGTGCATGCAATTTCCATCCGGACCTAAGGCTCTGCTTTTGTAGGTTTTCTAGCTTGTCTAATGTTTGAGGTGAAATCCTTTTAATGGCTTTCTGTTACTAGAAAAATTGGAGGTGCTCAGGTGGGGGCTGGACTAGATGACCTCTAGGGGTCCCTTCCAACCCGAAACATTCTATGATTCTATGAAACTGAACCCCATGTGCAAGGTTGTGTTACAGCTAAGAAGGAGCTGTGGTGTAGCTTTACACGTAGCTTGTCAAAGCTTTAGCACCGCATTTGCAGACCTACTTCGCAACCCCGTTAAATATCATTTTTATTGATTTGTATTGTTGTGACCATGATTTGAGCTCTGCTGCACGCTGAGTTAACTGAGCTAACGATGCCCTGGCGTTGCCGTGGTGTTGGCAGGTTGGGCGAGGAGACAAGCGGGGAGGGGGGGTCTGAGCAACGTGGGTGGCTGGTTTGTGAGCGTGCCGGTGGAGGCGCAAGATGAGAGCGAATAACTTCTTGGGTTGTGGTGGCATCTGGATAGGAGGCAGGGGGGGGGTGGTGTCCAGCCTGGTCCTGCCCGTGTCACCTCCTGGGGCGTTCATGCTGCCTTTAGGTCAGTATTTGCTATGAGTCCGAGCGTGGAAGCAGCTGCCAACATAATTAATCTGCTTGTGTCAGGGAACATCCAATTGAAATTCTGGGGTTCGTAAGGCTGTAAGTTCTGGGGTTTTTTCTTGTTTTTTGTTTTTTTTTTTTTATATAAAAGGAAAGATTGCAGATGTTTTTTCTTAATGTGTTCAAGTATCTGGGTGTGAAATACCTGTACGCCTCAAGTTACACTGGTCTTGCAAGAGCTTAAATGTACTTGGCCTCCTGTTCTTCCAAAGCATGTTCAAAGTTTTGCTCTCCCTAGGAACTCTTAATTTTTAAGCCAAGCAAGCTTATAAAAGCAGGAGCAGCATGGCTGTGGGTGCCGCTCCGCTCGCGGGGCTGTCTGTGGTGCCCCAGGTCCCTGGACTTTTTGCAAACAACCAAATTGCCACTGGGATGTTTGAGCAGGATGACAAGAAGCGCTGCTTTCTTAAAAAGGCTTCGTGGCACCAAGGAGATCTGTAAGAGCTGGGTAACTGCTCCGGATGGCAGAAATTCAGCTTTGAACCCCAAGCCTGCCTGGTTGCAGTGGTGCGGCAGGTTCGGGGGTGCTTGTTGAGGGTGTGCTGTGGTTTTGGGAGCCGCGGATGAAGACCCATGGGGTAGAGCAGCTGCTGGAGGGGAGGTTGTCCCAGTGCCCTTCCCACCTCACGAGCCCCTTGGCCGCGGGATCTGCTACTGGTGCAGTTTCATCAGCTCCTGACTGGAGTTAAAACCTTCGCGTAGATGCATCCGTAGAAACCCTGTGGCAGTTTGGCCGGCTTTTCTCCCGTTGTCAGGACCAGGAGTGTGCATGTGGAGGGTACATTTTCAAAATCTTGAGCAGTTCCAACCTCTGGTACTAAACAAATGCATCTGTTTGTAGACCTTCTCCAACCTGTATTGAAGAATGGCTTAATCCTCACACATACAGCTCCTAAAAAAAAAAAATTAAATAGAAAAATCTCATTATTTTGTAGCATGTGGAATGGTTCCAATCAAAAATAGCTTGTCTAGAATATTTGCTGAAATTTCCAGGTATAAGTGGAAAACATAATTACCAGCTTCATGTAAAAGATGAAAACACTGTTTAGGCTAGAGGAGACTCAATCTGTTGAAGTACATTTCAATCTCCATCTGATGCTAAATAGCTATCTGCATTGCAGATACCGCTGTATTTGCATGCAGACCTGGATGTTGTCATCTCTCTTTCTGCAATTGTTTTGATTTGAAGTCCCGCGTACAGACTCATTAGCTGCCTAGAATATCTTTGCCTGTAAGTATCTCTCTGGAGGCAATATTCAAGACCTCTCGAGGACCTCTGATTATTTTATACAAGTGTTTTTCCTGCTTTGCTGGAGCTTACCATCTTGGTCACCTTGATTTAATCTAAAATGAATGCAGTCAGTGTAACTTAATTGGGAGGGGTGGAGAAAGGGGGGAGAAGGGCGTTGATTGTAGGCTTAATCTCTAGGCAAGGCAAATGCAGTTGGATGTACCCTGAGAGTCTGAATAAAAGTGCTTGGGACAGTTTACAGCCTTTAAAAACAAATAGAAGAGCCCTCCTCCCTCATCTCTATGGAAAATCGTATGCTTTCCATCCTGTGTGCTTCATCGCTTCTTGCTCCTGAAAGAGTCCAGAATCTCCTTGGGCTGTAGTTACTTTAGCCCAGAAGGGCTTTAACCCTTTACTGTAAGGGCAGGCTACTTGAGAAATATCAATATATGCATATAAGGATTTTTCTGAATGCTAAACTGGGAATTATGGAGCAATTTTTCTATCTCTGTAGCAGTATTTGATCTTTGGTCCCCTGAACTTAAGATGCACTTACAAGAACAGAGGCTTTGGGTTTGGATAAAGCATATTCCCCATAAATCCTGGCCAGTTTATTCCACTTTCCCCGCTATTTGGACACTAAAAAGACAGCCACGCATGCAGCCCAGCTGTTACAGGAGGCTTCTGGGCTTGTGGGTTTGGTTAACATGACCAAGAAAGCAATTGAAATAGTTAAGCATTTAAAATAGTTAACTACTAGTTAAAAGAATTAACTACCCCAGCGTTAAGTGATCCACATCCTTTCATGTTTACTGTTTAACTTATTTCCGTGTTCTAGGCTACTCAGAGTAACAAAATGGGCAGGCCGTTAATTTAGCCAGCGTCGGGGCTTGTTAGCAACACTGGGTGAGCTACCCTGGCACATCTCTTAGGCCTTAAAACGGAGTAACAAAATGGGCAGACCGTTAATTTAGCCAGCGTCGGGGTTTGTTAGCAACACTGGGTGAGCTATCCTGGCACATCTTAGGCCTTAAAACATCTTTTTTTTTTTTTTTAAACTACTTTAAAAATGTCTATTTTTAGGTGCGAACCTACCTATATTCTCCTTTAGAGGTTCAGTGCTCTTCACACTGGTTAAGGAGATAAACATAAGCTGGGTTGTATGTTTTCACGGTGAAGTTATTTTTCTGTGGTTCTAGTGGCTGGGGGGTGTGGGGGTGCTGGGCCCTTGCCTTGGAGCCGCTGCTCGTGCCCCAGGGGAGAGGAGCTGGTGGTGACTGGGAGAGGAGCTGGTGGTGACTGGGAGAGGAGCCGTTCTGCCACTCCCTTGCCACGTTCTCCAAAGGAGATGCTCTTCATGTTCAAATCCCCTGGCAGCAGCTTCTGTAATGGGAATTTTCCCCCCGTCTTCCCCAGCGAGTAGCTCTGGGCGGTGAACGTTCCTTACAAATCCTCGGAGCAGCAGCTTGGCTCCTGGCTTGCGTACTGCACCGGGGCACATTGCAAACTGAACGAAGGCAGGCAGCACGTGTACACAACTGTTGCTGCAGAACGTTAGTAACCAGATGAGCCTGGAAAACGCAGGAAGGGCCCGTGTTCATTAGCATGTGGTTCTTTAGCTGAGTAATTAGGGTGTTTGTTAGAAGAGCCCTTTGATTCGGGGGCTGATGGTTCCTGGTGAGCATCTCCTGTACAAATGGGAGCAGTGCTGGAACAAACAGGATAGCTCGTTAGTACCAGAAGGGATTAAAGCAAGTGCTGGGGTTAATTGCAGCGAAACCCTTTTGCAGTGAGCTCCACCGGCAGCGAGAGCGTACGGGGACTGAGGCTTCCCAGCGAGCTCTGGGACTGATTCCCAGGGAGCTGCCTCCGTAACCTAAACCCGAAATTAGCCATGCCCATAAGCCTCCCGCTTCCGTCCTGAGGATGATGCATAGATTGATGTCTAGTCACTTAAACGAGGATGAAATGCCTTTTATACTAATGGATTTTCTGGTTTATTACCTATGTATTCATGTGAAAAATGTTGTTTTATGATGTTTTGACATGCACGGGGCTGAGCGGGAGCTGCAGATCTCGGGAGCTTATTTTAGTCCCGTGCAGGTGGTTGATTTTGCTAGTAAAAAGCAGTTCATTAACTGTTTGAATAAAAACAAAAACAACCCAGCGAACCCCCTCAGAATCACCCACCTTGGGCAGGACCCCTGGGATGGTTGATCTCGCCTCTCTCTCGAGGCCGGGCCAGCAGGACCAGGCTGCTCAGCACCTTCGCCCCTCGCCAAGGATGGAGATGTTGCACCCTCTGTCCTGCCTTTTGGCCACCCCTTTGGTGAGAGGGGTTTTTTTCTCCCTAATATCTAATGGGTCTCCCATGCCCAGGTTTTCCTGTTTCCCCTTGTCCCCTCATCCTGCACCTTGGCAGGGGTCTGGCTCTGTTTTTCCCCCCCCCCTCTTCCCCTCCGGCAGCAGGGGACATGGCAAGGCGTTCCAGCTGCTCTCAGGCCATGGAGCCATCACGACAGGGATGGGCTGCTGAAGGAATGCACTTCTGAAATACAGCCTACAAATGTACATGTAGACATTGATCCCTTCAGCTTCGTGCCTTTGGAAATGTCTTGCCTGCACCCCCTGTAATTAAAATAAATAAATAAATCATCAACAGGCCTGAAATAACTGTTCAAAGGACAGTGTAGCTTGGCTCTGGGAAAAGTTGCGCTAACACAAGGTGGTTTTCTTAACTTTAACTTCTTAACTTTAAAGTTGGCAGAAAAACCTTTCTGTGATCTGTGCTAAGCTGCATGGTGATTTTCTTTATTAACCTCCTTTAATTTGGATTCGGTTTACATCTCCAGCTGAACAGTTTTGGACTTTTGAGAATGATTTCTGGAAAGCTATCAGCGGCGCCTCTTCCCCCAAGGTAGATTTTTTTTTTTTTCCCCCCCCCCCTTCAGCAGACCCAGCTCCTTCTCTGGCAGTGGGATGGGAGGATACGCGATGTCCCCCTGTCCGTGTGTCCCTGGATTTTGGCAGCAGCCAGTGTGCAGCACTGGGGCTCCTTCCAGCTCTGGAGCTGGTGCTGTGTAACAGCAGCAGGGAACCTCAGAAAAAAAAAGATGTAAATGAGAGATTCTGCAACTGAAGCAAGCGTGGAGCCCATCAGCATGTACTAAGGCAATGTTTTCAATTTGCCTTTTCCTCCCCTTCTGCCCCCATTTTCCATGCATGGTCAAAGGTGGCATCTGAGCTCTGCACCGCTTTTACTTTGTACCGAGCATCGAGAGTTGGGTACCAAAGCAGCGGGCATGGGGAGCTCGAAACCACTTGGCATGCATCTTCAGAAGGACTTCGTGAAAATGCTGAGAAACTGTCATCTGCTTTTATTTCATAGAATCATGGAATGTTTTGGGTGGGAAGGGACCCCTAGAGGTCACCCAGCCCAACCCCCCTGCAGGAGCAGGGACACCTTGAACCACATCAGGTTGCTCACAGCCCCGGCCAACCTGGCCTGGAATGTTCCCAGGGATGGGGCCTCCACCCCCTCTCTGGGCAACCCCTGCCAGGGTTTCACCACCCTCACTGGAAAGAATTTCTGCCTTAGATCCAGTCTAAATTTAGTCTGTTCATAGTCAGTTTGCCATCTACAAAAGGAAGGTCACAGGCTAGTAGTTACCAGTGGAAGCTAATAGACCTTATCAAGGAAACGGTAATCTTGGCTGGATGGAAAGGGCTATTATCCTGTAGATTAAGACCAGCTAGTTGCAACTAATGAACTATATCCCCCATGATGTGCGAGATGAACTCTTACTACCGCGACATAGAGAGCTTTGGTTAATCTTCAAATTATTAAATGAATAAAATTATTGCTAATAGCATGTAATTTTGTGGTCAAGCAGATAATTATCTTTCTTGCATAAAACAGTAAAAATCTTCTTTGGTGTAAACCAGCATGTGCAGTTACTGGCTTCGGATTGCAACTTTGTCTCTGTCCTCGCTTAACCCTGAACCAGAGCTCAGTGAATTGGGCTTCTCCATGGCTGCTGGCGCTTGGGGTTAAGCTTCTCTGATCGACCTTAGTCCTGTCTCTTATTTATGTGCTTCATGGTGGTCCCAAAGCTCCTTCTTCCTCTGTTCATGCTTTCCTAAGCAGCCATCTTCTCCTAGACATAAATTCTTAAAAATATATAATTATTAAGGTCTTTATGTGAGCTGTGGTAGTGGCTCTTTCCTTACAAACCCTCTCTGCAGAAGTTGCTGCCTGTAGGAGCTCTGACCCTTAGGTACCACTGGGTCATGCTGAGATGCCTAAAGCCTCCAAGCGTTGGGGAAAAGCTTTGAGGTGCACGAATGTGCTACTGAAATACAGAACAAACTTTGGATCTTTCTGAGCGAGGAGAGGGAGGTGAGGCAAGGAAGCAACTGGGCAAACAAACTAAAACCAGCAGCAGGTTCTGAGACCAAGCACGTGCCGACGGGAGGATGGCTGCGGGGAGACAGACGGGTGCACGGTGCAGCATCAGGACGCGTGGGACGTGGACATCTGGGAAAACACTGCACCTTCACAATAACTTTGCCTGGGCACTTGCTTTAGTGAACTGGTGATGGGCTCGTTTTTGGTAAAATGGACTCAGGGTTGAGCCTGAAACAGCTGAGATTCAGGACCTGGCGTACTTTGCTTCTCGCTGCATGCAAATTGTGGAGGTTGATGCCAACGCTGCATGTGCCTTGGGTGGGATGTGGATGTGCTCTGTGCCTGCGTACGGGGCAGGGGAGGAAGGGGGGGCTCCAGTCGGGGCCTTGGTTTAGGGAATGCGGTAGAAGGAGGCTGGTTTGGGAGCCCCCCTTGGGGAGTGGGCATGCAGCAGGAGCTGCTGGGTGAGGTCAGCCCAGTTTGCAAAGCCAGAGATCACCCCTGCTGCCCTGGCAGTAGGAGGTGCTCCCAGAGCTGCCTTTCCTTTTGTCACGTACCACTGGGCTCAGGACTCCCTTCTCCAGGGTTTTGGCTTTGGTGCACCTTTGCTGGGCCAGCTCAGGGCCTGAGAAGTCAGGCTGCCCCTCACAAGTGCAACCCCCAGGCGCCACAAAACGCCAAGTTCTTTTTCCACATTCTGTGCTAATTCAATATTTGGGAGCAAAAGGCAAACGGCTGATCTGGGGTGCTCGATCCAGCTGAAATGAGCCCTCCCTGGGTGCAGACACGGGGCTTGCTGAGGACCTGTGAGCAGCCGATGCCCACGCCCTGCCACAGAGCAGGGGCCGGGGAAAGCAAGGCAAGCCCTTGCTTTGGAGGAGAAGAGAACGTGGGAGGGGAACGTCATTTGGCTCAAAACTGAGCCAAACCCTGAATAAACAGCGGTTTCAAAGCTGGTTTATCCAAAATCAGTGGTAGGACTCCTGCCTGGCTCTCACAGGGGACAGACGCCGTCCGCCTCCGAGGCTCTCCACAGCTCTGCCTCTTCCCAATTCAAGCTGACTCCAAAAGCTCTTGGTGTTCGGGAGGTGCTGAGAGGTTCTTCTCCTTCCATTCTGTGGTTTGGTCTCGTTTGACCTAATTGGTTTAGTTTGAGTTAGGCAACTGCTGACTTTACCCTCATTACAATTTTATGTTGCTTATAAATAAGAGATGGATTTCTAATAATAGGCACTTTCTTTGCTTAATTAAGGTATTTTCATTTAATGACTGCTGAGTGTTTTTTCTGCATCCTGGTTTGTTTTTTCACACCTTGCCTTAATGATTATACAGTTTGAGGGATTACATTCGGGAGGAGGAAGAACTTTCTGGTGCCAATTAGAGAGTCTCCGTGAGTGGCGACACATCAGGTGCTACCGAGGGCTCTTCCTATTAATGAGTTGCAGATGCATCCAATGAGTTATTTGGGGAACAGCTGGAAAAGGTAGGCAAGAGAATAAAGGCAGATGATTACAGTAAATACGGCTTCCTCGGGGAGCTCCCCTTCCCTCGGCGAAGGACAGAGCTGCTGCTTTAATGCATAAATCAAAGGGAGGGAGAAGCACAGAAGGAAAACTGGCACCTCCAGCTAAGGAGCTCCATCAGTGGAACGCCGCGGAGCGTTGCCGAACACCTTTTATCAGCCCTCCTTGTGAGCAGCGGGCACACCCATGCGTGGGTCTGTCGTGGGCTTTTTTACTTCATTCCTTTTAAAAAAAATTGTTTTAAAAATACAGCTGCTTTAGAAATAGAGGTAACATTATGGTGATGCTTTTGTGAATCATTTAGGTTGGAAAAGACCTTTAAGACCTTTAAGATCATCAAATCTCTCAATATAAACACTAAGGAAAAAATGGATTTTTTTTTTTATTTTTTTTTTAAAAAAAAGTGGCTCTTAAAGCTCAACGTTAGTGCTGAAAGCCTGGAAAGGGAAAACGTGAGCAGTGCTGGTGGTGGCGACATCTCGCCCTTCGCTAGCACCGGTGCTGGCGAGGGCTCTCGCGGTGCGAGGGTACCCAGGAGCGTACACACAAATCCAAGGCCCCGGCCCCTGGTCCCTGCTCAGCTTTACTTTGAGCAAGAATTTGGAATCTTAAGAGGCGATGCTATGGGCAGCAGGCTCCAGAGCTGGAGAGTGTTTTCCCAACTGGAAAGAGGAAACTTCGTGTTTTCTAAAAAAAAAGGCTGAACAATAGCTCTGCAAAACGGAACATTCCAAATGACTGCAAGGCAGGTTCAGCCTCCTCGGAGCATACTTTGTCATCTTTAATCACACCATCATTTCCACAAACAGTCTGTGTTCCCGCTGGGGAAACATTGTGAGGACTCGGAATGATACCGTCTAGTCTTCACATTTCCAAAAACCTTCTCATGGCTTTAACTTAAAGTAACCAGCAGTTATTTGAGCTCATGTGCGGTGTGCTCTGGGAAAACCCTTACAAAATGTGTAACGAGAAGGGTTGCTTGCTTACTTCTCTCCCCGAGTTAATAAAACCATGGACTGAGTGTTTAATTGCACTGGGCGCCGCCAGGTCACGGCCCGTGTGCTGTGATGGAGTCTCTGCTGTCCAAGCTGCTCGCTTTGGAGTTAATTTAATGCTCGTAAAGCAAGCGGTGAGCCTGGCGAGCCGAGCCGGGCTCCTGCCCTGTGCTGGCTCTGGTCCCCCATCCCCAGGGATGCTTACAATGACCTTCAGCAGGTTGACATTTTTTGGAATAACAGTTAAGACCTTTTCTCGGCAGTTTTCAGTTGTCGTGGTTTAACCCGGCGGCCAACTCAGCACCCCGCAGCCGCTCGCTCGCTCCCCCCCCTCCGTCAGTGGGATGGGGGAGAGAATCGGAAAAAAAGTAAGACCTGTGGGTTGAGATAGACAGTTTAATAAGAGAAGAATAACAATAGTGATAATAATAATGGTAAGAGAATATACAGAGTATATAAAACAACTGATGCACAATGCAATTGCTCACCACCCGCTGACTGATGCCCATACTGTCCCGAGCCGCGATCGCTCAGCCCGAGCTGCCACCCCTCTGCCCACGACCGACCAACTAACCCCCCCAGCATGACGTTCCATGGGCTGGAATAGCTCCTTGGTCAGTTGGGGTCAGCTCTCCTGGCTGTGCCCCCTCCCAGCTCGTTATGCCCCTGGCCGAGCAGGAGAAGCTCAAAAAGCCCTTGAGTGGTCTGAGCACTACTGGGCAACAGCTAAAAACATCCGTGTGTTATCAACATTCTTCTGGTACTAAATCCAAAGCACAGCACTATGCTGGCTACTGTGAAAAAGATTAACTCAATCCCAGCCAAAACCAGGACATCAGTACACTTTTTTTATAAACGAATCTTCCCCAAGAGCCTTTTTGTGGTGTGCTATTCGCATGTGCACAAGTGTGAGCAAGCTTACACACACGTACAGCCCTAGGTCTGTACCTGCAAAGCAGCGTTTTGGTCATCGCAAACACGCACGGAGGTTTCTGTAACTCGGCTTTTCCCCACTCTCCTCCCTCTTTGGGAAACTTTTTTTTTTCCAATAGAAAAATAAAACCCAAGAAAAGCTACTTCAGAAATCTCAGTTAATCTTCAGTTTTAGTCAGAGCTGTTAAGGGCATCATTGCTGCTCTCGGGTTGCTTCTCATAAAGCGCCCTGTGTTCCCTCCGTACCGCTCTCGTACTTGTTTGGCAAATTCTTGCACTAAGATTTAAGGGTGATTTTTGTAACTTTTCACTAACTCCGGTGTTTCCTTGGGGCGTTGGCAGCCAAGTCCCCAGGTGACCACCTCTGGAGCACCCCATTAAAGGGAGGCAGAGATGAACTTTTTTTCTCTGCCTACAGGATTAAAGAAAAAGTCTTTACTGTAAAAATAAAAAAACCCAAACCCTGACAATAAATAAATGCAAGTCTGGACCAATATTTTTAACTGAGGAGCAGCCACAGGAGGTTACCAGCTTGCAAATTCCGCAGCGGTTTTCCCTGAGCAGAGTAACTCCCGCACTTTGAAGCGGCAGAGCTCCAGCAGCGCTTGCCGTTATGTTGGATTTGGAATAAGGTAATATAGCATTGTAATGTGGAATTGCACCTAGCATGGCAGGTTGGGGCGGAAAAAATAAATGTGTCCCACAGAAAAAGACAATTCCATCATTTTCCATATGCGTTCAAGGCTTCAGGTGGTTTGGAGGAAGCACAAAGGTATTCGGTGTCTTGCTTTTCTGCTTTTCAGATGCAAAAATGTTGGTTAAACCAAAATTCCACCTACAGCCATGCTTGGAAGGCTTCAACCTACGGGCAGCTCAGGAATTCTGGCCCCTTCAATCTCTGCACATCCCTAATGCTGACAGGGTTTCTAAGTTGGGGGTTTTTGTTGTTTGGGTTTTTTTTTTTTTTAATAAATGTGAATGATTTTTTTTTTTTGTATGTTACCAAGTGCCATCTGTCCAAAGCCAGTCGAGGTGGAGCGCCCATGCATTTGTCACTTCTCCCCCCTGGATTTTGGCTGGAATAAAGTGCAACCTGATGTGATGGTACCTTGTTGGGAAACAAGTGGGTCTGAGCTGGGTGAGTCTGAAGGCAAGAAATCCCTCGGGGGCCGGGGGTGCCCAGCAGGGCCCTGGCCCAGGCGGGGGCTGCAGCCTCCGTGCCCGCTGAGCTGCCACTTAACGCGAAGGCTTCGCCTGGGATGCTCCTCCCGTGACGGAAGGAGCTATTCCCGTCTCCCGACAATAGTCCTAATGCCAAACTTGACATTTTGCCTGCCGAAGCCTGGTGATTGGGGACTTGTTTGGGAGCGCTGGCCCCGTTCAGATGTCTCTAATTGCACCGGGGAAGCAATTGGAATGACCGAAATATCTCTTCCCCAGGCCGAGAATACTGCTGGGCGGCCGCTCTCCGAGGGAGAAGTGACTCATCTCTGCACTGTGGGCATAGCTCTTTCATGCTTTTCTATTTTCAGATGCCAGCACTGGTGTAACTTCTACAGAAATGTGTTATTAAGAATCACCAAATGAAAGGGGTTTTTTGGGTTTTTTCTCCCCCCAGAGAATACAAATACCTGAATCCTTCCTGTGGGGAAGAAAGTAGTCTACTAAAAATCTTCCCTTGGTCTTTGAGCTGACTGGAGAGAGTATTTAAGCTTGCATGTGTTCCCCTCTTAAATCTATTTTCTGACTCTTAAAAGTTTACTGAATTATTTGCAGTATACTACTCTCTTCTATATTAAAAGAATACTGCAAATGATGAAGCTGGGTGTGAGTGGAGCCCGACCCAGTCTCGTACCCAGTGCTGAGCTCTCGGCTGGCGTTTGCCCTTGTGATGCCCGAGGAGCCTGGGGATGCCTCCGGGCCGGGGAATTCCTGCGTGAGCAGGCTGACTCCCGGCAGCCAGATCCCTACAGGGAATGTCCCTTTGCTTTCCTTTTTTCTCTCTTTTTTTCTTCCTCACCTGCTTCACGGTGCACATTTTGCTGACCAAGCATTGGGAGTGAAACCTTGCTGCGTGCGTCAGGCGGAGCCGTGCAGCCCCGGGGGTCGGGAGCCCCCGTGCAGCCACGGACCCAGCAGCAGATGCTGCCGGGGGGCGGGGGGGGGGGGACCCGCAAG
>NW_009258676.1:563748-565373 GCF_000687185.1 Egretta garzetta
GCAGCCCCGGGCCCGGCAGCAGATGCTGCTGGTGGCCGGGCGGGTGGTGACCAGCAAGAGGGGACGAAAGCAGAGCCGCCCACCTGCACAAAAGACCCATTTGCAAATGGGGGGGCAATATAGAATATATAGCGAATGCACAGGATTCCCGTTTGATAGCTCTGCTGCGTTCAGGCTGGTGTTGCTGGAAGCTGTTCCAGCACAGCTTTGAAGGACAATCGTGTTCTGAGATTCCTGAGCTTATTTAACATTGTGTCCTGAGGTGGTTTGGGTGCTTTGGCTTTATTTGGTCCCGGCTCTTCAGGATTTGCATCCAACCCCAGCTGCAGAAAGCCCCATGGGACCAAATGGTCACCGAAACTGCACCCATGAGGTTGGCACGGCACAGCCACGGGTACTCACAGGACCGGTTGGAAAGCTGAGGTTGGCCCTGGGGGAAATCTGGCCCAGGCTTGAATTTCTATTCCTTTCTTTGCCATGGGATTGTACGCAGTGTTTGAGACTCATGCCATAGATTTGGGTGAGTTACTTGCTTTTGAGTGTAAGCATAAGGCTTGCTTTTTTTTTTTTTAAAAAGAACGTATCATCAGCAACTCTTTTTTTTTTTTTTTTTTTTTTTTACCAAATGATTGTGTGGCAGGAGATCGGGAATCTCAACACTTGGTCCAGCCAGTGAATGTTTGCATATGAACAGGAGGTAAGATTTAGCCGTAGGATTTTGCTGACAAAATATGCAAAGCCGAGGCGGTAGCCTGGCTGCCGGCAAGGAGACCTGGGGCCGTTCTCCCGCGTTTGAAGGCGATTCTCAAGTACTCCTCAATGCACCGAGCCCTCTCCCACAGCCGTGCAAGCTTCCAGGGACTGCACAGCCACCCTGTAAATTATCATTTGGTGGCTGCTGCATCCGTATTTCACCTGCTTTCACCTTCTGAGCGTTTGCTGCTTTAGGATTACAAAGTGTTCACGTTCTCACGGGAGGGATTTTGACCACCCGCTGCTGATCCTGGAAATACCCTTGTGCAAAACAGCCTCAGGAAAATAAAGTAGTAATTCTCGGACTTCTTCAAATCGGTGTAATTTAGCATGGGGATCAGGAGCAGTACTGCTAAAGGAAAACAAGAAGTATAATTAGAGTAAGGATTACACAGTTTTGAAAATATAATAATTACAATAATTATGTAAGTAACAAATTGAATTAAGAAATCGCTCCCAATCCCGAGGTCCTCAGAAGTTCAGCCCTAAAACCCAGCCCTGTGACAGGCGCAGTTTGACTTTAGCGGGTAGCTTGAGCTAAGCCTAGCAAAGCTTGCTTTCTGCCTGCGTTGATTAATTTTTCGAGGCGAAGCGTGTGTCCGTCTCGCCTGGGCTCTTGCCTCCCCGGACCTTGCAATGCAACACCCCGAGCACCGCAGACAGAGGGAGAAGCATCTGGAAAGGCGTCTGCGTAATGACGTCATCGCGTCTCCCCCCCACCGAAGGGAAGGGGATGGGCAGTGGGGAAGCGACAGGGTGCCACTGCGGCCCCTTTATTTCTTAAGATAAAGAAGTTTAAAAAAACCCCAGCCCACCCACGGCTCTGCCTGCCCCATTGGAAGTGGCATGCTGGGGCTGTCTGCACTGGGGGG
>NW_009258676.1:566108-570015 GCF_000687185.1 Egretta garzetta
CCCGGGGGGGCGTGACCCCCCGTGCAGCCACGGACCCAGCAGCAGATGCTGCTGGTGGCCGGGCGGGTGGTGACCAGCAAGAGGGGACGAAAGCAGAGCCGCCCACCTGCACGAAAGACCCATTTGCAAATGGGGGGGCAATATAGAATATATAGCGAATGCACAGGATTCCCGTCTGATAGCTCTGCTGCGTTCAGGCTGGTGTTGCTGGAAGCTGTTCCAGCACAGCTTTGAAGGACAATCGTGTTCTGAGATTCCTGAGCTTATTTAACATTGTGTCCTGAGGTGGTTTGGGTGCTTTGGCTTTATTTGGTCCCGGCTCTTCAGGATTTGCATCCAACCCCAGCTGCAGAAAGCCCCATGGGACCAAATGGTCACCGAAACTGCGCCCGTGAGGTTGGCACGGCACAGCCACGGGTACTCACAGGACCGGTTGGAAAGCTGAGGTTGGCCCTGGGGGAAATCTGGCCCAGGCTTGAATTTCTATTCCTTTCTTTGCCATGGGATTGTACGCAGTGTTTGAGACTCATGCCATAGATTTGGGTGAGTTACTTGCTTTTGAGTGTAAGCATAAGGCTTGCTTTTTTTTTTTTTAAAAAGAACGTATCATCAGCAACTCTTTTTTTTTTTTTTTTTTTTTTTTTTTTTTTTTTTATTGCAAAAGTTTAACCAAATGATTGTGTTGCATGAGATCGGGAATCTCAACACTTGGTCCAGCCAGTGAATGTTTGCATATGAACAGGAGGTAAGGTTTAGCCGTAGGATTTTGCTGACAAAATATGCAAAGCCGAAGCGGTCGCCTGGCTGCCGGCAAGGAGACCTGGGGCCGTTCTCCCGCGTTTGAAGGCGATTCTCAAGTACTCCTCAATGCACCGAGCCCTCTCCCACAGCCGTGCAAGCTTCCAGGGACTGCACAGCCACCCTGTAAATTATCATTTGGTGGCTGCTGCATCCGTATTTCACCTGCTTTCACCTTCTGAGCGTTTGCTGCTTTAGGATTACAAAGTGTTCACGTTCTCACGGGAGGGATTTTGACCACCCGCTGCTGATCCTGGAAATACCCTTGTGCAAAACAGCCTCAGGAAAATAAAGTAGTAATTCTCGGACTTCTTCAAATCGGTGTAATTTAGCATGGGGATCAGGAGCAGTACTGCTAAAGGAAAACAAGAAGTATAATTAGAGTAAGGATTACACAGTTTTGAAAATATAATAATTACAATAATTATGTAAGTAACAAATTGAATTAAGAAATCGCTCCCAATCCCGAGGTCCTCAGAAGTTCAGCCCTAAAACCCAGCCCTGTGACAGGCGCAGTTTGACTTTAGCGGGTAGCTTGAGCTAAGCCTAGCAAAGCTTGCTTTCTGCCTGCGTTGATTAATTTTTCGAGGCGAAGCGTGTGTCCGTCTCGCCTGGGCTCTTGCCTCCCCGGACCTTGCAATGCAACACCCCGAGCACCGCAGACAGAGGGAGAAGCATCTGGAAAGGCGTCTGCGTAATGACGTCATCGCGTCTCCCCCCCACCGAAGGGAAGGGGATGGGCAGTGGGGAAGCGACAGGGTGCCACTGCGGCCCCTTTATTTCTTAAGATAAAGAAGTTTAAAAAAACCCCAGCCCACCCATGGCTCTGCCTGCCCCATTGGAAGTGGCATGCTGGGGCTGTCTGCACTGGGGGGGCAAGGGCTTGTGGGGGCTGGTGGCCCCCTGCCCACACTGAGCCAAGCCGCAGGGCTGTGCCCAGTCCCCCCCGAGCTGATGTCCCAGCACGGTGAGTCAAACCGGTGGGCAAAGCCAACTGCGTTCAGGCTGTAGGAAATGCGTAGCGACAGATCCCAAAGCCGAGTTACACTTCCACGTAGAGAGTAAAGGCAATTTCGTCTCTATTCACATTTTTTTTTACTTTTTTTTTTTCTTTCTGCAGACAATATGCAGGGGTATTTTAATAAAAATCTCAGTGGGGAGATGTGAGGGTTTGGTGGCTGCATTCAGACCTTGGGGTATTCTGTACCTGCTGTGGCTGCTCCCAGGGTCCAGACCAGTAGGAGGGTGATAATTCCAGTACCCCTGGAAGCTGTAGTGGTTTGGCACAGGCTGAACTCTAGGGTGCTGCCACTTGGTGCACAACCCGCAGCAGTGTCCCCTCTGCTTATACCCCCCCAGGAACCCAGGGCCGTGTTGGGGAAGGGGGCTTGGAGGCATCTGAGGAACGCGCCTGCCCGATGCGTACCCCGCGGTCTCTCTGCCGTCGCCCCGCATGCCTCGGTCGGTGGGCTGCAAAGAGGAAAGCCTCCTGGGGAGCACTTAGTGTGTACTCAATACCCCTCTCTATTCCACTGCTGATGGGGTTACCCAAAAGATTAGGTTAACAGAGGTGTTGGTCGCAGTGACAAAGCCTTTGCCTTTTTTCCTCTAAGCGTGATGAAACGAGCAAAATGTCTGGAATGGGAAAAGCTGTGCAGTAGTTATTTATGGGAGTGGTTCTGCCTAGCCTAAACTCTGGAATGAAGATGTTGGGATGCATTAAGGCTGTTTTGGGGCGATGGGCTGAGTTAACATCTCTGCCTCTGGCTGCCCGTTCGTTCCCTGGCCCCTCAGGAGGTGGGCAGCAAGCTGGGGGTTCTGTGCAGCCCCCGGGGCTCCGTGGTGGAGGAGGGCAGGATCAGGGCACATCGGGTGCTACCAGTGCTCTGCCAGGCATTGCTCAAGCAAGAAAACTGAAAACTAAGTACAGTTAGTTGCTTAAAAGCTTCTCATGACTGGCAAAAAAAGAAAAAAAGGTAGAGGAAACTCCAGTGCACTCAGCACCCCTGGTGCAGGTGGGGTGTGTGGAGAAAGCATCCTGGGTGCAGGAAGGCATTCCACATCGGCTGCAAGAAAAAAGTCTTCAGGCTATTGCAGACAGCTTGATCCAGCGTAGCCACTGCCACAACGTCAAAAGAGCAGTAGAGTATTTCTTTGTTCTTGCCCTTCCTAATAGACAAATTGGTGGTGTGCCTGCATTTTAAGTGTTTCTCTGACAGCCTCTCCCCTTATCCAGGGTCTAAAAGACTCTAGGAGTGATAACTGCTGTCATTTGTTAGAGTAGGGAGGGGTTTCTACAGGGGGAAGTAGACTGTGCTGCTTCAGTTGAGAAAATACAGACGAGATATCTGGAATGAGTGAGCAGGCTACATCAAACGGCCAGGGTCATCAGGGAGGTGATAGGAGAAATAGGAGGCACCACATTCATGTGACACCCCAGGGAAGATGGGGGGAAGACTAGGTTCTCTCATCCTCTGTGGCAGAGCTGCAAAACTCATTGCCCCAGAAAATTTGTCTGAAAGCTAAATTTTATCAGTTATTTAAAATGAATAAAAATCAGACAAACTGAGGTTGCTCAGGCTCAGTATGTGAGCTCCCAGTGACGCTCTCAAGACAGCGGTAGGAAAGTAAGAGGGTGAATTTTTGGGGAGGGCTGTTGGAAAGTAAACCTTCAGTTGGCTTTATGTACGGATGGGGACAAAACTGGTGGCATTTGACTCGCTTCTAGGTTTTCATTTACTTTCCCAAAGGCCAGACTTGGGTTAGAAATATGTTCCGTAATGTTGGAACAGCTTTCAGCAAAGGCAAGTAACTAACCTGTGAATAGAGCCTGGATAAACTCCCTGGGACGACGCGGTGTGGTTGGTGCCATGGGTACGGGAGCCCTTTGGGGAGCCCTCTGCAACAGCGGGGATGGCACGGGAGGGGAGAAACGGGCAAGTATTGAGATGTCCTTGCAGGACACATGGAAGGAGCTCACTTCATGGCTCATCCATGTCCCAGGAATTCCTTTCAGGCTTGGGACCTTCTCCTTCAGAAGGCCCTACTGATGTTACGCTGTAGTCATCATTAAAAAGAAAAAAGCTAATCACATTTTTGGGAAAAGCAC
>NW_009258676.1:570214-576672 GCF_000687185.1 Egretta garzetta
TAAATCCCCCCAGGGCTGGGGACTCGACCCCTTCCCTGGGCAGCCCCTTCCAGTGCCTGACAGCCCCAAGGGGAAGGAATTGTTCCCCATGGCCAACCTCACCCTGCCCTGGCACAGCTTGAGGCCTCTTCCCATTTTATAGATGGATCTCTTAAGTTTTACTTCACTAGCAAGCCTGAATAACTGCAATACATGGCCTGTATCTCGAGTAAGAGGTATTATTGCTGATAACCCTAGTATTTTTAGAATTGTTCTCTCTCCCCTGCCCAAGCTGTGTGTTTTCACATGAGTGGTCCCTTCCTGCCTGTCGCCCCAAGGCTGGTGTGGTGGTGGTGGTGGTTCCCGGACCCGAGGGCTGCCCACTGCCATGACCTGGGACCTGCTGCACTGCTGCAGAAGCCTGAGGAGCACTTGGCTTTTGCTAAACATCTTGACTATGCAAACTCAACCATTTATTTTTATCCCAGTGTCCCAGCCCTGCCTTGTTTTCCTCCACAGCGCTCAGGTCTGCTGTGGCGATGGGCCCGAGGGAGCTGAAATCCCTGCCGTACAAATGCCACCGCAGGCAGGCTCCCTGGCTGGCGTTCGGGCTGGGTGCTGGGAAGAGCAGCTTTCCAGACAATGATCCGGAATCCAGCGAAGAGCACGGATACAGGAATCGCATCACATGCACAATATGCCCCTCTATAACTGAGCGCAATTCACTGCGGTACTTCACATTAATGGAACATTAAACACTGTCCTTTTTAAGCAAGGTTGTTTCTATGGCAACTGGACACGGTTGCCAGGACCAGGCGTGTCTGCTCCCTGTGCTGATGGGGGGGATCCGGCTCTGTTCCGTCTCCCATTTAAATGGGCAGCATGCTGCAGCAAATGTAAGGGACGGTGATAATCCTGGGGCTCCAGACCTCCTCTTTTACATGGTCTGCCCATTTGCTCATGAGAAATTGTCTGGTTTTTGGAGGTAAAGCCTTGTGGTCCATCATGGGCCAATGGCTTAGCCCTGTGTTCGAGGTCTCTACTGCACCTTGCCATGATCCACCCATTCCTCCCATGCCAGAAAGCCCCAGTCCCTCCAGCTGGAGACCTCGACCCCTCGCTGGAGACCTCGACCCCTCGCTGGAGACCTCGACCCCTGTGGCCGCCACAGCCCATGTTAGCCCTCAAAATGCCCTACACCCATTTAAAGAAAGCAAGGCCAAAATGCTTGCAATACCTCTGGGTGTTCCCCTCTGCTTGCCCTGCGGTTTTGCTTTTGTTTTCAAGTCCGGGGGATTCCAACTAGCTTGGAAATATCTGTAGACTGCAGGTGATGGCGCTGGACTTGGAGCTGGTGGTCCTTGTTCAAGAAGGAAAAGTAGAAATGCTTATTAAATGGCATAAAAGGTCCTGATGATTAGGCTGAACTAATTAGTGAGTGTGGTATCCGTGATGGGCAGTAAGCACAAAGCTGTATCATTTTATTGCCTGTTGCAGAAAGAGTATTTAATGAGGTCTTGGGGGGGTCACGCTGCCGCAGTGGCACTAACTGCTGTTCCAAGTGCATCGTGCCTCTTCACTTTCTTCATAATAATGGTACAAAAGATGTGTACAACAACTCTTCCTTCTAAAAACGTGGTAACAGAGGAAAAAAACCACAACCTTCCCTACTTTCTGTAGCTTTTGAAATATGCTTTAATCAGGATTACTGAAGTACTGCGTATAAAATACAGCACATCTGTAACAAGGAATTATAGATGTGGAGCAGCGCTGCGATAAATCACTGCTCCCCGTTCTCGCAGGGCTGAAGAACAGGCACGGTGTGTAACTATAACTGGTTTTCCCCACGGTGGGTACTTTACGGTCTTGAAATGGAATGTGAATTACCTGCGGATATCTAATAAGCCTCAGCCCATGACCTGAAAAAAACCCAGGGCAAATAAATTGCGCTGTTTGGGAAAGATTTAAGTGACTCCTGGAGTAGGGAGCTTCCACGCAGCTGCAGAGTTCAGGGTGTGCTCATACACACCTCGCCTTCTGTGCCAGATTTGGGCTCGATTTATCCATGCGAAATGCAGCGTGGCCAGGGTGCCAAAGGGGGAGCTTGTCTTTGGGTGCTTTTTCCTTTTATGCCAGCTGTAAAAGGGTTTGGGGGGGGTTGGGTATTTTGATTTTTTGGGTAAATGCCTTTCTGTTAGTGGTCTCCATTTAAACTAAACCTGCTCCATCCCTTGGCTGCAGTAATGGTGAAGCTGGTCCTTGCTCGCCTTGTGGGGGGTGTCCGCCTGGAGAAGTGGGAGTCCCATGGCAAAGCCATTAGGTTACGCAGTCTCTTTGCAAGCAGTTATTCACTAATTAGACTCATCTGTAAGCCCAAAACTCTCAGTGGATTACAAGTACCCACCATTTTTAATGCTGCCTGTTGTCCTGATGCTTTGTCCCTTTTCCCTCTTTTTACAAACCTTATACCGCACCAAGGCAGACCTGTCTCTATAGAAACAGGTTCTGGGCTTTTCTGCAGCAGTTTCTGAAGTGTTTCATTTAATAAATGTTCTGAAATTTCAGGGTGGGGGAAGATATAATGAGGAATAGGGAATGATTGGTTAAGAAGATCTCAAATCTATGAAATAAGGGAGTGTTTTAACCTAAGGGAGGGGGGAAAGGGGAAGAAAATTTGGGTGTGTTATATGTATTTCATTAACATTTTAATATACGTGCAAGAATGGAAGTATTTAAATGACTTTTCAACCAACAGTGGCCGTCTCAAATAACCATGGTTTAAGGGAGAACAAATACAAATTGAAAAGAGTATCAGTCACCGAGGGATTTATCTCCCGGCTGTCAGTGTGTTCCCCTCTCTGAAGGCAATAGTTCCATGGTTGGTTAAATCCTCTACTCTGTTCATGACCCCTCGTGTTGCTCAGAGTACGGTTCAGTGACGGATTTGCTCTTCGTTTCCCTATCGACTTCACCTCCACCACGGGGGGAGCACGGCCTTTTCCTTGGGAGGCTGAGTTTAACCAAGCCGGCTGTTGGGTCAGCCCTGGAGCATCCCCCCTCTCTGCAGAGGGAGGCTGGCGGGGAAGACCCACGAGGGCTGGGGACCAGAGGGGCCCCATCCTCCGCGGGGCCGTCCCTGCCAGTCTCGCCATCCCCAGCACCGCAGCAGCCGTGATTCCACCTAGGAGTCGTATCTGCTTGCAAAATACTTGATCAGTACCGCATTTATTCTTCCTCTGTGAGCAGATGCCATATAAATCCACATTTCTTTGCTTTAAGTTCCTAGGAAATTATTCAAAAGGATGAGTCGCCTAGATCTTGGGTTAGATTTATCTTAGCGTTTGGGTTGTTTTTGGTTTTTAGGGCATGCTTTTAGCAAGTAATGGAAATTCTAATAAATGCTTGTACAGTCTATACTTTCAAAACACCCTGGAAAAATAAATTAATGCACTATCCTAGCTATGACAGTAGCAGGAGTTGTGTGGGCAGTGGTTTTACAGAAACAGTAGTGAGCTCTTTAATGGCATGATGAGAAATGAAATAAAAAAATACGAAGCTTTTACTGCTGCAAATGATTAATTTGAAGAAGTGTTTGCATGCCACATTGTCTTCTGCAGAAAGCAAGGTCTTCTCCTCAGAAGACTTTACATTATTGACAATAATGGCTAAAAATAAACCAGGTGGTAAATATTTAAAGCATTCATACAAAGTTCACTCTAGAAAGTAATGTCACATTAAAGTTATGCCGTGTGGTCTATTTGGAGTAATGCAAGTGCCTTCATCTCCCTGGGTTCCTCAGTCAGAAACAGGTCCTGTCCTAAACACCTCATGGGAGCAGAAGCACTTCATCTTTCCCGGGGTAAGAAGTAGAAGCTGCCGCTTGTCTTTAGTTTTGGCTCTACCAGGCTCTGTGAGGAGCCGGTGCTGCCTTCCAGCCTCAAGTGACCACACCAGCCTGGGTGCCGGCCGACCGCCTTGTCCCGATGCCCCCCTCTTTCCCAAAATGCTTCTGGGGATGTAGAACTGGAAGGGGGGAAAAAAAAAATCCCTGGATTTATTGATGAGAGTAAACTGGGAAAATAAATATTTCAATTAGAAATGGGGAGGAAAAAAAACCCCCAACCTATTGCATCTGAGTGCTTTTTTCAGAAACGTCTAGACAAGCCTAAAGGCAACTCGGAAAATAGCAAACCAAGGACCTCCAAAGCCTTCCCGACCCTGCAGGGCTCTGACAGGCACGTACGCAGCAGCTTGAAAGCTATTTCTTGAATTACTGTTATTATTCTGGGGATGGGAGTTGGCGGCGTGACCCTCAAAGCCTGTTTTGGGGAGGCTGAAGGGCCCCTCGCCCCCCGAGCCGCCTCTCCGCTCCGCCTGCCCGGCAAGCGCTGGCCCGGGGCAGCCGCGGTCCTGGCACCTCTGCCCGGCCCCGGCCACTCCAGCCTTCCTGAAAGCCATCATTTCTCTCTGAGTAAGTGAGCTTGTAGCAAATATACTTTAAGTTTTGGCATGAAATTCCTTCTGTTAGAAAATGTCTGCATCTATCGGAGCAATTTACCGAGAGAAAATTACCTTCACTCTCAAATTGCATCTGTGTTTTAGTCCCGAAATCATCTAGCTCGTAGCCACTGCGTCGCCTTGTTCTCGCCTGTGGAACTGAAGAGCCTTTCTCCTCCCGCGAGCTCTTTGCCTTCCCTTAGATGAGATCTGGGAGGCTTTTACAACAAAGCTGGTTTTTTCTAAGCTCGGGAATCATTCTGGTAGCTTCCTCCTGGCGCCCCTTCAGATACATCGTCTTTAGCCACAAGCCAAAAAACCTGCAAACTGTTTTGCTTCAAAACTCTGATCTCATTCTCGATTAATGAGGGCTATAATCCTGTTTTTCTTTGTAACCTCTTTGACACTTGCTTAGCCTTCGTGGTGCAAACCTGCTGAGGCATAGCCTGTAATTGCTTCTGTCTGGTTTTGAACATTCCAGGGGGTTTTTAACTTGTGTACTTTATCTTTATACTTTGGCATAAAAGTAGTAGCTAATGGTTACTGCTCCCAGCTTTTCTCCCTGATTCCCTGGCGAGCTCCAGTGGATTAGACCCACCCCCAGCACCGCTCCGAGAGTTCTGCGGCGCCGCGGTTGAGCTGCTCTCCCCTCCACGACGGCTGATGGCTCAGCAGCTCGGTAACAAGTCCTCGGTATAAAGGCCTCCCTTTCTCGAATGGCTGATCGCTTGCGTAGCAGGAGAAGGCTTTATTCGTAGGTAACGTCAGTCTGTGCCACCAGCGCGTTGGCTTGTCGCTGCACGCGATGGGATTGCATCGGCCAGATACCACCCCTGCCCAAGGCCACTCCTGGTGTGCAGAGGCTCTCGCCTCCTGTTTGGGCACCCCCGGGCTGGGAAGCCTTTGCCTCTGAAATGGATGTTGGAGGTTGCCCAGATGTCCCCTCCCACCCTGCCTGGTATTTGTGGAAATCTCCAGAACGGGCTCCTATGCTGCTTAGCTAACGCCTAGCCAGAAATCAGTGAATCGCTGAACACAGTATTAACCATGTTGGTTATTAATTTATTTTACTACATGCTACTGAATTTATTTTTCCATTAAAAAAAAAAAAAGTATTTCCATAATAAACTGATTTCTTCTTGGCCAGTTGTTTTCTTGGCTGTCACAGTAAACATTAACACCTCTTTCGATTTTGTTGTTCTCTGGAGGATACCTTGTTCCTCACACTTTTGCAATGGCCTTTATTACGTGTGCTGGGATTTTGCTCACAGGCCCTATAAAACTTCTCCAGGGCTGATGGCAATGATAATTTAATGCAAGGATAACGCAATGTAGTTTGTTAAACCATCTTTGGCTTGCTAGGAAATGAAGAGACATAGTTTGTCAAAGTCAATTCTGAAAGACCAGTCTTTGGACTAAAGCCCTGCTCTGGACTTCCACGATGTGGCATCTCCTTCAGATGTTGGCAATGCCAGCCTGAAATGACGCCGGGCTGGTGCTTCTGGCTTTGTGAGCTGCGGCAGCAGGGCTTGGGCATTCAGATTCCTCTTTAATACTTTAGTGCATTGCTGTCTTCAGGGAATTAAAGGTTTGCGGCTTCTGACATCCCAGTCTATTCTGGGGAAGATGCTCTTCAGTTGCTGCTCTTAGGCTCAGGGTTTTTAAAAAAAACTCTTGGAGGTACCGCCATAAAGACTATACAAAGGGAATTCTCTTCCTTGTATTTATAATGCATTTAAAGACAGATTGGTGTATAGAATCGTAGAATCGTTTGGGTTGGAAAAGCCCTTTAAGCTCACCAAGCCCAACCATTCCCCTACCCCTGCCATCCCACCACTAGACCCTGTCCTCCTTGTGCTGAGGGCTCCCGAGCTGGACACAGGGCTCCAAGGGAGGTCTCCCCAGAGCAGAGCAGAGGGGCAGAATCCCCTCCCTCAACGCTGGCCACGCTTCTCCTGATGCAGCCCAAGGTAGGGGTGGCT
>NW_009258676.1:576762-581510 GCF_000687185.1 Egretta garzetta
TCTTCCCCCAGCCTGTATGGATACCAGGGGTTTCAGGCATGTTTCTGCCATGCTTTTATTTGCCAAACCGATTTGGGGGGGCTTGCAGGGGGCTGGTGTTGGAGGTCTGTCAAGGACAAAGTGCAGCTGCAACCGTCGGGCTCGGCGCTGCTGCCTCGGACGCACGGCCATGGATTGGGGGGAGCGGCAGTTCCAGGGACAGGGGGCAACCAGGGGGGGCTGTCGGAGGCACCAAATGCCATTAAAGCAAGGCTGCAGTTACACTGCGGAACGTTTAGCCTGGGTGTGGGGCTCCCCCAGCAGCGCCACTGGTGCAGCCCAGGGCCCCATCTCCGACCAGTACCCGCCCAGGAAAACATTTTTAGTGTTTAGTGAGGAGTTTACTTTCCCTAATCCATAAGTAGAGGCTTTCTAGTCTCCTCCAATGCTCAGATTTCAGTATGAAACTGGCTGCAAGGAATATCATCTTGTACCTGTACAGGTTTGCACGGGGGAGCTTTACATTAATTTTTTCCTCTGTTACAATAAGAACACAATGAGCTTTTAAGCTGTGAAAAGATTAAAAGGCACTTAAAGACCTAAGTATTTTAATTTCTCAGCCCTGAGTGGCCGTATTTCAGAAGACCGATGGGTGTTGCGTGGCTGTGTTTGGATATAGCGGAGTGGAATTTTATACCTTGACATGCACCACTGCTGGTTAACTCGCTGTGGCTGGTTTCTCCAGTTGTAAGTTAACTCACTGTGGCTGGTTTCTTCAGCTCTGATTTTCAGAGGGCACCTTATTTTCACACTCTAATTGCAGTGAAAGTTCTTAGGTGAGGCTAATTGTGAAATACTTTCGCTTCTCGCGAACGCACGCCGTTCTGTTGGAAGTGTATTAAAGCAGGTAACAGGAGGGAGGGCGAAAGAGGAACGGCCCAGAGCCGCCTCCTCCCGCCCGAGAGCACCCGATCCCTTTGCATTTGCTATCCGAGCAAAACCGATGCCCCGTGCAAAGTTAAAATTTGCATCCACGTGCGAATTTCTGCTTCCCTGGGCTGGCGACTGCGTGTGGATTTGGGATACCCAGAGCGACGCCGGGACCTCTGCAGGGGAAAACGCAGAGGGGCCAAACGGCAAAGGGAGCTTTCAGGGAGCGAGGTCCTTTCTTAGGCTGGCTGGATTTGCAAAAGCAGGCGTCTGAACTGCGTATCTAATGGTAACGGCCAGAAAAAGCCTTGTCAGGAAGGAAGGAGCCACCTTTCTGCTGTGCTCAGCACCGGGTGCAATTAGTGCCAGTTCCGATCAATACTGGAGATGCCTCGGTGTATTCAGAGGTTAAATTGCTTCTATGGCAGCTGGACGCTGTGTTCCATGTCACTAGGTGAGACCATGGAACCTGTACCAGGCAAGACCTTGTCCCGCTACGTGCAGCCCTACGCACCCTCCCTTGTAACACAGGGCTGCACCCAGCCCGGCTGCCGGGGAAGGGACCTCGTGCCCTTCTGAGCCCCGTAGGGTCAACAAACAGCAAACCCAAGTTTTCACTGTTGAACCGATGTACAAAATGAAGTTGCAATCTCGTTATAGCCGGTGACCAGCGTGTTCCCTGGCAACGAGCCTTCTCCTCTCACCCGACGATATTTCTTGCCGTGGCTGTTGAGGAGCGAGCGCTGGCGCGCCGTGGGCTGCTGGGGAAGGGGCCCTGCGCCACGGCCGGCGCTGCTGCTTCCCGGGCATCACGTTCTGCGGCTTCAGACCCGTCTGCGTGTGTTCAGCACACGATATAATGCGGTTAAGCAATAGGAGGCATTTATCACAGCTCAATTAAGACGTGAATCTGCAAAGAATCCAATTAAAATCTGGGGATGCATTAAGCAGACCTTGCCTGGTCCGGTACCTGCCCCCCCTTGCCGGAGCAGCAGCCCTGGGCTCAGGCTGAGCTCGCTGCCCGGAGCGGGGTCCGGCTGTGTGTCGCAGGTGGAGTGAGAGGGAGGCAAAAATAATGTGGTTTATTGGTGTTAAACAGTGAGTTAACAAAGTTCAGTGGTAACTGCGACAATAGTTTGAGATTCGATGGCAAGGTACGCTTTGTTATTTACTGCACAGAGGACAGGGTCAGACAAAACTGTCAGGGAGACCCTCCCGTTGAGTCACGAGGTTCGGAAAAGATCCCCTTGCTTTCTAAACTCCCTCAGAGAGGAGTCTAGGTGCGGCTGGATCCAATCCTAGTCCCAGACTTGGTCAACGGTTTATGTCTAAAGGATTATATATGCGCAATTAATCCTTTATGTCACTTAGCTAAGATTTCCAAGTTAGCATGCTGTTAGTCACTTACCGAGAATCTGTCGTGGTAAGGAATCTCTCATCACAGTCATATTTGCATCCTGACCACTCTGCTTAGGTGGGCACATTCCACAGTAGCCCTTGGCTATGGTATTGCTATCTGTCTCCCCCCACACCCAGTGGGTGCACCCTTCAGGACCAGACACAGCCCAGAGACGTCCATCACCACCGCCACGGGTGGTTATCGCTTGACAGAGGTCAAAGGAGGGGGGGTCAGAGACGAGGGGGGGAGCACACCGCCACCCGGGATGCTCTCCACGGCGATGCCGCCTTCCCAGCAGGACCAAAGGGCTGGCCAGGATGCAGGACGGTCCCTGGTGTTTGGGGGGAAGGGGATGGAGAAGGAGGAAAAAGCAGCTCAAAGCTGAGAACAGTCCTGGTTGCTGCCCGGGGTGCTCTCGGCTCCTTTCTCAGCTGCATCCCTGCCCCTCGAGGGCTGGTGCCCGCCTGGTTTCGGCACGCTGGGTGGACCCAGCCACAGTCTCCGTGTCAGACCGTCTATTCGTGCGCCTCTGAACCATCCACCCTCACCATGCGACCTCCTCGGGAGAAGCCCGAGCTAACCTCTCCGCTTCTTCCACCGCTTTCAATTCCTGATTGACCGGCACGAATCGTTAAAGAGCAGGGGTTTCTGTCTCCTGCTGCCTGAGCAGCCTCTGTGCTGGCACGGATGGTCCCACGCGGCTCCCCAGCCCCATTTGGGTCTTTTCAAAGCGTGGCAAAATCTCTAAGGAGTTTATGACTTTGTAATGAGATTTGGGAGGGGGGTGACCGAGGAAAGGGGTGTGTGGGTTTCACCTCCTGCCCCGCCGCCGTTCCCCTTCCCTGCAGCCGCTCGCCCGCTCCCGCCCGCTGCCACCTCCCGCTCCTGTGCTGCCTTTTGGGGACAACGAAAGCTTCTTCCTAACTTCAGCATTTTGCATGTAGGCTTCCAGAATTCGAGTCCTCATTAGAACAGAGCTTGTATACTTAGAGGGAAAGCAGTCATCAAAATTTGGTTTAGTGTGGTAAGAATTCTTACAGATGAGTGACAGTAACTCGGCCGATCTGGGGATCGTCCTGTGATTGGGTTTTTTTTTAAACTTTAAAAAAAAAAAAGGTGTCACAAGAAACACAAATGAAAGTTTTCCTACACAGAACAGTAGGATTTTTACCTTTCCTTAAAATAGCCTCAGTGTCGGCCTTCCCCAGTGCCCCAGCAGCGGGGCACGCGGATGCCGTGGATGTGCGACTCCAGCAGGTTTGGCCCCGCTGGTTGGGAACTGGCTGAGGTTGGGGGGTTTCTCCGAGCTGCTGGAAGAGCTCTCGTGTTGGACA
Source organism: Egretta garzetta (assembly GCF_000687185.1). Lineage (NCBI taxonomy): Eukaryota > Metazoa > Chordata > Aves > Pelecaniformes > Ardeidae > Egretta > Egretta garzetta. The sequence goes on from NW_009258676.1 coordinate 580,405, forward strand.
CCCTCATCTTTCCTGGTGGTCCATTTCAGGGTGGAATTAATTAATTTAAATTAGGAAAAGAAAAAAAATCAGTGGTTTCCATGTAGTCCTTAACTGCCGGTGGGAGGAATGCTTCTTTACACGGAGAAATTCAACGTGGAGTTGGTGCAGCCTGAGCAAAGAGCGGCTGGGGGGCTGGGGAGGTCTTCTCTGGCCCCTGAACTCAGGTGAGGTTTAGGTCTGGGGACGGCGAGAGGGTCTGTGGCCAGAGCCGGGGTTTACGTGGAAGGACTCTCTCTGGAGCATATTTTACTATTTTTATAGTACTGAAGAGGCTTTTAGCTGTATCAGCATTAAAGAAGAAATAAATTTAACTTGCACTGCTTTTATCATTTTGCTTGGCACATTTTCTAGTTACTGAAGATAAAATGCAGGTTTATACAGATCGTGCCCCTTCCAAAACCCTCTTACCATTCCTTTTCAGTGTTTTAGCAAAGTCGTAATGTTGAATTTGTGATAAAAGGAAATAATGTCCATGGAAAGGCTGAGATAAAATTCAAATGACTGACATCACCGCAGAAGAGAGAAATGGGTAGGCTGGAAGGGAACGAGCACTTATTTAATCGAACACAGTAGCCCTGAAGTTACAGCCACTGGCCAGCAGGTTGGGGGTTGCATCAGTTCTGCTCCCCCAGATGTACTCTCCTGCTCTCTTTTCCAAGGAGCGGAAGCTAAGGCGAATACGGGAAGTTTTGTTAAAATGCTGACGTTGTATCAGAAACATATCAGTAGAAAGAAGAGGGATTAACAATTTGCCAGAGGGATAAATAAATAAACTGGAGGGGTAGCTCTGCTCTGGGAGAGCCTGCTTGAGCAGGGGGGTGGGACTGGGTGATCCCCGGAGGGCCCTGCCTGCCCCGGCCGTGCTGGGATGCTGGGATTCCGTGACTGGGGGGGTAACTTTGCAGCTGGCTGAGCACACTGAGCGTGGCAGGGCGTAGGGGTTTCTGGAATATCTATTATTTGGATTGAGAAGGAGCACAGGGATGGTGGTAACTCCCCGGAGCGGCTGAGGGCCAGCGCTGCGGGTGGCAGCTCCAGCCTGGGCGACCCCCGTGCGGCACCGG
>NW_009258676.1:581879-584132 GCF_000687185.1 Egretta garzetta
CCCTGCAGCCGCTCGCCCGCTCCCGCCCGCTGCCACCTCCCGCTCCTGTGCTGCCTTTTGGGGACAACGAAAGCTTCTTCCTAACTTCAGCATTTTGCATGTAGGCTTCCAGAATTCGAGTCCTCATTAGAACAGAGCTTGTATACTTAGAGGGAAAGCAGTCATCAAAATTTGGTTTAGTGTGGTAAGAATTCTTACAGATGAGTGACAGTAACTCGGCCGATCTGGGGATCGTCCTGTGATTGGGTTTTTTTTTTAAACTTTAAAAAAAAAAAAGGTGTCACAAGAAACACAAATGAAAGTTTTCCTACACAGAACAGTAGGATTTTTACCTTTCCTTAAAATAGCCTCGGTGTCGGCCTTCCCCAGTGCCCCGGCAGCGGGGCACGCGGATGCCGTGGATGTGCGACTCCAGCAGGTTTGGCCCCGCTGGTTGGGAACTGGCTGAGGTTGGGGGGTTTCTCCGAGCTGCTGGAAGAGCTCTCGTGTTGGACACCCTCATCTTTCCTGGTGGTCCATTTCAGGGTGGAATTAATTAATTTAAATTAGGAAAAGAAAAAAAATCAGTGGTTTCCATGTAGTCCTTAACTGCCGGTGGGAGGAATGCTTCTTTACACGGAGAAATTCAACGTGGAGTTGGTGCAGCCTGAGCAAAGAGCGGCTGGGGGGCTGGGGAGGTCTTCTCTGGCCCCTGAACTCAGGTGAGGTTTAGGTCTGGGGACGGCGAGAGGGTCTGCGGCCAGAGCCGGGGTTTACGTGGAAGGACTCTCTCTGGAGCATATTTTACTATTTTTATAGTACTGAAGAGGCTTTTAGCTGTATCAGCATTAAAGAAGAAATAAATTTAACTTGCACTGCTTTTATCATTTTGCTTGGCACATTTTCTAGTTACTGAAGATAAAATGCAGGTTTATACAGATCGTGCCCCTTCCAAAACCCTCTTACCATTCCTTTTCAGTGTTTTAGCAAAGTCGTAATGTTGAATTTGTGATAAAAGGAAATAATGTCCATGGAAAGGCTGAGATAAAATTCAAATGACTGACATCACCGCAGAAGAGAGAAATGGGTAGGCTGGAAGGGAACGAGCACTTATTTAATTGAACACAGTAGCCCTGAAGTTAAGCCACTGGCCAGCAGGTTGGGGGTTGCATCAGTTCTGCTCCCCCAGATGTACTCTCCTGCTCTCTTTTCCAAGGAGCGGAAGCTAAGGCGAATACGGGAAGTTTTGTTAAAATGCTGACGTTGTATCAGAAACATATCAGTAGAAAGAAGAGGGATTAACAATTTGCCAGAGGGATAAATAAATAAACTGGAGGGGTAGCTCTGCTCTGGGAGAGCCTGCTTGAGCAGGGGGGTGGGACTGGGTGATCCCCGGAGGGCCCTGCCTGCCCCGGCCGTGCTGGGATGCTGGGATTCCGTGACTGGGGGGGTAACTTTGCAGCTGGCTGAGCACACTGAGCGTGGCAGGGCGTAGGGGTTTCTGGAATATCTATTATTTGGATTGAGAAGGAGCACAGGGATGGTGGTAACTCCCCGGAGCGGCTGAGGTCCAGCGCTGCGGGTGGCAGCTCCAGCCTGAGCGACCCCCGTCCGGTACCGGTGGCTCCAGATTTTATTGTAAATAAATGTGAATTAGGCCAGTGCAATGTTACCCTGGGCTACGCTTGTCAAACGGGTTTAGGCTCTTTTTTCTTTAAATCCCTATGAAATAACAGTGGTAGAAAATAGTTCTGTAAAACCTGCTTCAGACTTTGCTAAAAGCCCAAACCAACTGGTGCAGTAGATGGGCTGTAATTTTACATGGCCTTTAGTTTGGTTTTGTCCTGGTTTCGGCTGGGATCGAGTTAATTTTCTTCACAGTAGCTAGCATAGTGCTGTGCTTTGGATTTAGTACCAGAAGACTGTTGATAACACACGGATGTTTTTAGCTGTTGCCAAGTAGTGCTCAGACCACTCCAGGGCTTTTTGAGCTTCTCCTGCTCGGCCAGGGGCATAACGAGCTGGGAGGGGGCACAGACAGGACAGCTGACCCCAACTGACCAAGGAGCTATTCCAGCCCATGGAACGTCATGCTGGGGGGGGTTAGTTGGTCGGTCATGGGGAGAGTGATCGCTGCTCGGGGGGAGTGATCGCAGCTCAGAGAGTGATCGCGGCTCGGGATGGGCTGGGCATTGGTCAGCGGGTGGTGAGCAATTGCGTTGTGCATCGTTCCTTTTGTATATTCTGTATATTCTCTTACCATTCTCATTATTA
>NW_009258676.1:584284-585001 GCF_000687185.1 Egretta garzetta
GCTTTTTGTGCGAGAGAGAGAGAGATTGAACCAAAAAGGAGAAAGTTCCCGTGGGAGTTTTATACTTAAGGCGCGGCTTCGTTATTTTTGACCTTTGAATCGGTAAATTTGGGAGGAGGAAAAACAAGAAATAAACTTCTATGTGTCTTGAATTCTTGATTATGCTGTTCTGGGAGGAAGGGCTGTGTCTAGGAGCAAGCTGTCGGGGACGGCACGATCAAGAAAGGAAAATCAAGTCTGCGAGAGAAAGCTGCCACCCCTGTGACCTCCCGTGCGAGGCGGGACGGCAGGGCTGCCCTGTGCTCGGGGGAGACGTGGAGGCGTGCGCGGAATGGCAATCAGATCTGTTGACAGCTATACTGCTTTGCTGTCGCTGACGTGGAGAATACGAATAATGCGATCGTCCGCGCCCCTTTGGTCAGCGAGCGTGTTCTCGGGTGAAGGAAAGGGAGAGACGGCGTACGCACCCGTGCCCAGGCGGCAGCCGACCGCAGCTCAGACAGGGGGGGTGGCCCGAGTCCCCCCGGCCATGGACCCCCCACAGGTCACCCCTCTGGTGCCCTCAGCGTGCCCAGACCAGCACCATGGCAGGGGGTTATGGCTTTCTTAGGGGCAAAAAAAAGCATTTTGTGTACACAAGCAACTACTTGAATTGCAAATCCGTTTCCATCCCTGCTTCCCAGGCCACTGTAGGGTGGCAGCCGGGCCCCCCGCTAG
>NW_009258676.1:585051-586120 GCF_000687185.1 Egretta garzetta
TCCTCCCCGGCCCCGGGGGGGGGGCCGGCCGTGCCCCCCGTTAGCCGCTCCTTTTCCCGGGCAGTGCCCCCCGTTAGCCGCTCCTTTTCCCGGGCAGTGCCCCCCGTTAGCCGCTCCTTTTCCCGGGCAGTGCCCCCCGGTAGCCGCTCCTTTTCCCGGGCAGTGCCCCCCGTTAGCTGCTCCATGCTGCAGAGCTGAGCCGTGGCGTTTACTTGTCCCTCCCAAGGCAAATCCCAAACTCATTTTTTTAGGACAGTGCTTTGGCGTAAGCAGCCCTGGCACCTGAGCTCCCGCTCCGGTGCTGGATCCCAGGTGGCATTTGGGGTGCAGCCAGCACCCCATTTATTCCTCATCCCAACTTCAGTCTCCAAGGGCAAGAGGTGTTTGGCACAGCCCATCCCTGACGCGGTCGCACCACCGTCCCCTTTTTCCCTTCTCTCCTGCCGTTCCTCAGCAGAATCCTTTCCCCGTTCATTTTGCCCCCGCCTGGCTCATGCAGCTCATTATCCTGAACCCGGCACTACAGGAGCGACCGTCCGCTCCCCTGGGATTTAACGTGAAATAACACGGAGGCCAGTCTCTGGCATTAATCTCAAATTCTTTGATCTGGCTTAGATAACAGTGCTACGATTTAATGAGTTTCAGTATATGCCATGTCCCTTTTTTGCTTCAGTAAATAATATATTCCCGAGTGTGCACCACCAGAATTGTTACCGGCAGATGTAAGAGCCAGTCAGCGGCCCTCACTCACCCCATTTCTTTAAGCTAATGTGAATTTTTGTCCAAGCGAGGACTTCAGATTTCAGCCACAAAACACCAGGCTCCACCTTCGTCCCTTTGCCAAACGACGGCGTTCTTCAGCGAGAACCCCCCGCGCCGTGCGAGGGTTGCAGCGCGAGAAGCTACCAAAGCAGCGTGGGGGTTAAGAAGGTGATTCCCGTTCCTCGTTACCTGGCGGCATCGCCCGGGCCGGGCACGACGAGGAGCACGGCAGCAGCTCCCGGCTCCCTTAGTCCTGCGTGCCCCCGGTGCCAGATAAGCCTGGCTTGCTCCCGTCGCGCTCCAAGGA
>NW_009258676.1:586242-588231 GCF_000687185.1 Egretta garzetta
GGATGCTGAGGGCCAGGGCAACAATACTGCTAAGGACAGAAAGGAAAGGAAAGAAAACCTGGCCCCAGAGCTGATCCACTCCGGGCAGCGCAGGGGAAGGCTCCCGCAGTGATGTGGGAATATAATTTTTAAAGGAAAGACCGCCTGGGCTCCGGCGTTTTTGCATGACTGGGTGCTTGCGGATGCTGGATGGTATGCCTGCCTTCAACGCAACGTTTATATGTTGAATAAATGTGATAAAGCTTTATTTAAAATACCGCAATGCCGCTTCTGTCCAAACAGATCAATTTAATGGTTATTTAGTGGAAATAAATTCAATCTGGCACAACGGAAACAGCAGCAGGAGAATCTAAATATAGCGGCGGCGGCCGGCCCTGCTCTATCATTTCTTGCCGCTGCCATGTTGGGTTTGATGGGGTAAGAGATGTTGGCAGTGCCTGAGCCAGCGGGATCGCTCCCCCCGCCGCGCTTGGCGGGCCTGGTGAGGCAACGGTGAGTGACGGCTGTGTGCGAGAGACCCTGCGTCCTGGAGGGGTCAGCTAAGGGCACGTAGGGGATGGGGTAGGACGCAACCCAGAGGGATATATAGAGGGGATGTAGAAGGGTGCAACCCAGAGGTATAGGGGATGTGGTAGGACGCAACCCAGAGGTATAGGGGATGTGGTAGCACACAAGCCAGAGGTGTATAGGGGATGTGGTAGCACACAACCCAGCTGTGTATAGGGGATGTAGTAGCACACAACCCAGAGGTGTATAGGGGATGTAGTAGCACACAAGCCAGAGGTGTATAGGGGATGTGGTAGCACACAACCCGGCTGTGTATAGGGGATGTAGTAGCACACAACCCAGAGGTGTATAGGGGATGTAGTAGCACACAAGCCAGAGCTGTATAGGGGATATAGAAGCACGCAACCCAGAGGTCTATAGGGGATGTAGAAGCACACAACCCAGCTGTATACAGGGGATAAAGGAAGCCTGCGTATCATGGAATGATCAAATAGTTGACTAAAAGTTAGAAGGAAGTTCTTAAATGCTAGATTTATTTATTTATTTTAGTATTTATAGTTCACCTGCTATCGATACGTTTATAACTCAGGGGTACTTTAGGTAAGCAAAGCAAACGACGAATTAACCGAGCGGGCTCTCGGAGGAGCACGTGCCTGCCCCTGGGGGCTGCGGGCAGCCGGTGGAGCTGCACACCCCCAGGCACCCCCAGCTCCTCTGGTGGGTCCATGGCAGCGCCCCAGCTCCGCTCGCGCCTCCCAGGTTGATGGGACACATCCGCAGCCCAGCTTTTCTCCTTTGCAAGGGACGTTCCGCAAGCGCAGAACCAGGCAGCAGGATGGTGCTGGGGGGGACACCGTGCCATCTCCCTCCTTGGGCCCTCGGTTTCTGCACTTGGAGCTCCTTCTGCAGAGCGCTTCCCCCACCCCTGACGCTCAGACTGCTGCAGGAGGTGCCAGGAGCGAGGCGCCCGCTGCGTCGCCTCCGGGCTCTCTGACGAGGGGGTGCTGAGGGGCGAGGAATGCCAGCGGTTTTCTCAGCAGTTCAGGCAATCGTGTTGATCAGTTTGTCCCCCTCTGAAAGCACAAACTCCTCCTTGCGCCTGCCTCTGCCCCGGACCCGCCGGGAGCCCAGGGCGGTGAGGGAGGGACGCTGCAGGAATAGAAAGCAGAATTGCCCTCCTTCCCCAGCCTGCGCACGGATGGACCCATCCTGCGCCAGAAGCACTCGGTCTGCAGGTCCAGCAGAGCCCCTAAAGGCGGCAGTTCCAGGCCATTAGGCTAAATTAATTTTGTATTAGCATTGCTAAGTTACCTGTTGGAAGAAGAATTCTCCCTTCTTTGTGAAGGACGGGTTTTATTTCTGCCAAAACATTTGCCGCTCCATGAACAGAATCAATCTATAATTTGGCAGTTAATGTGTCCGCAAGCTCTCGTGAAAGAAAAAAAAAAAAACTTATTAAACTTAATCAGGTTTTAGGTTTTC
>NW_009258676.1:588307-589803 GCF_000687185.1 Egretta garzetta
TCGAGAGCGCGGGCAGTCCCTGCGCGCCGGGAGGGCTTCCCCTCGGGAACCTCCGAATTGCTGGAGCCGGCTCAGTGCAGCCCCTGCTCCCTTTCTGCTACGCCCATGCCTGCACATACAAATGCATATATCTATGGTTTTATACATAGAAAAATATGCTTGATGTCGTTATATATTTTTTTGTGTATATTATATATTTTATATATATTTCATATATATAACTGTAATGTTCATAATATAGAAATATATATATAAATGCCGATGCTGTTTACGAGCATCACTCCTTTCCCGAGTAGCTGTTGATATTCAGGACCTTGCTAATGAGTTTCACAGTCGGAGCTGAAATTAATGACGCGGAGTCAGATATTCTAAATTCTCTCTCTTTCTCCATTTTTCTGAGTCCCCCTGGCACCTGATGCATTGCTCTAGGGTGGGATATTTGGGGTCGTGACGGGGCTCTGCCGCGCAGCACAGGGGCACCTCTTCAGGCGGTCCCGAGAGCAGGCAGGTCCGTGGGGGCACTGGGGGTTAAGGGGTGCTGGTGCCAGGAGGGATGCGACCACCCTGGGCTGCTGGAGAGGAGCCCTCTCTGAAGGGAACGGGGAAAAACTGTTGCACCTTTTTTTTAAAAAAAAAAAAGTGATTTGCAAGCAATGAATAATTTATGAGCCATCCTCTCCATCGCATCTCTCCCGGATGGGTTCGGTGGGCAGCGCTCAGCATCTGGTCCGGCCTGAGGTACCCGAGGAGCTGCCGTGCCCCGGTCTCACCCGCGGCCGTGGCCCACGGCTCCCAGCCCAGGACCCCACGCTCTCTCCTTTGCATTTTAAAGGATGATTTTTTTCCTCCTCTTCTTGCTGTAGTACACAATCTTACGGTGCCAATATATCCATCTTGAGTCACTTCCCAAAGCCAAACCAACCCCTCTGGAGCACAGACTGAGCGCTGCTACCTTAGTGACAGGCACGACAACCGAGGGTGGACAGGTCTGTCTTGATGACCTCCCATCTCAGTACAGGTCTCAGGCGCCTGCCCAGCGGCGCAGGGGAGGGATGGTCGGGGTCTCAAGCTCTGCAGATCTTTTCCCTCCCTCCCGTGCCCATGTACTTTTGCACCCGGGGTCTTGCTGGGTAAATTGTTAGCGAAGGTCTTGCTCCAGATTGTTCCTCTTCCCTTGTGGCTCGTATCCCTCTGAAAAAAAGATGGAACACCACCACCACCAGGCAGCTTTTGCATCATGCGTGGGGTCGTTATCTAAATGCCAAAAAGCATTCTCAAAGAATTTGGCTCGGCCGCATGAATTGCTGGTGGAAAATGCACGTGATTAAACATTTTTAGAAATTCGTACGGGAATTTGAAACCAATATCTGCAGACAATAAATATAAACAAAGCTACCAGGGTGCCATGGAAAACCAAAGGTGATGGGGACAGGTGAACACATTTAATTACGGTGAAAAGTTACAGTCATGTTTAAAAATGCCTTTTCATACTTGAA
>NW_009258676.1:589813-594793 GCF_000687185.1 Egretta garzetta
GTGCTTCGGTTTCTTGAAATCCCGAACACCCGGCTGGCTGCTTGAATTCTCATGGGTCGTCTGCCCTGGGCATTGACCGCTTTGCGAGCAGTCGGACACCACCAGCCCTAGGCGCTGTGGGTATCTGCTCCATGGATTGACGAGGATGCTTGCAAATTCTCCCTGGTGTGGGTGCTGGGCGGGCTGTGCCGATCACCAAAGCACCGGGGTAAGGAGGGTAATTCACTGGCTCTTGGTACCCGGTGTTGCTCAGCCAGGAATATCTTTAATAGAGTTGGTTAATCCGGGTTGGGAAAAGGTAATCAAAATATGCGCTGGGGTTCATTATGAAAGAATTATAATCAGAATTAATATTTCTATGTAATGCTCTAGAGTAACCTGTTGGCAGCATGACAACGGGACTATTGGGGAGGAGAAAGAGCAGCAGCGTGAGCCCGCGAGCAGGGACCACGGGCAGACGCCTTCATGGCACGGACGGCGCCGGCTGCTCCCGCTCTGCTGAGCCCGGGAGCGAGACCTGTTGGGCGTTGCTGGCCTGAGCCTCACCCTGCCCACCTCCGTCTGGAGGAGTCAGCAGCAGCGCGTGAAATGCCCTGGGAGGGCTCAGTAAAGGGGGATAGCTGTAAAGGAGCCACAAGTGAATACCTTCTCCTTTTCCTCTGGTATTTAAGTCGGTGGCTCTGCCACTGGGTGAAGTTTCCATCTCGACGTTGGGCCAGGAGATCTGTGGATCTTCTACTGGTCACGTGGCTGCAAGCTAGTGAAGAAAGTGAAGCAGAAGAGGTTCCAGTTGAACGTGAGGAAGAACTTCTTGACTTGGAGGGTGCCCAAGCCCTGGCCCAGGCTGCCCAGGGGGGCTGTGGAGTCTCCTTCTCTGGAGATATTCAAAAAAAAAAACCGCCGTGGCAGCAGGCAGCCGGGGCTGGAAATGGTGCCGCTGCAGCACGGAGGGGTTTAACCACAGGGACCTGCCGGGCAAGGAGACCAACACAAAACCAACCAGCGTAGGAATTCCAGAATGCAAAAGGAAGAGCGATGCAGGCAGACGCGGCACCTAGCACGAAGAGCCTGAATTGACAACGACGTACCCACGGCAGAGGCACAGCTCTTGGTGCAATTTAAGAACATAAAACTGGAGGTGCTGCTGCTTCATAAAAATCTCGTAGGAATTACTGTGGTGCCTAAAAAAGCCGTTGTGTTTGTTCTTCATGATTACATGATAGCGTTTCCCTGCTATAAATAGACTCACTTCTAAACTGGTGGCAAAAAGAGAATTTCAGAGATTATGTTCTTGATTGGTGATTGATCCCGGTGAGCTGCAGACAGAATTCTTTTGTCTTCCTTTTATTTTTTTTTTTTGACTGCTCAGTGTCTGAGTTTTCCTACGGCTGAAATGCACTGAATACGACCCAAAGCAAACGCATGCACGTCGCGTGCACCCCGCTGCTGAAGCTTGAGTCGAGAGAAAGCTGGGTCAATCTAGCGCCGAAACCTTGCCTGCTGCCGTCAACTGGAGGCCATCGATCCATTTTTTTACAGTTTTCAGCTATTCCGTTATTAACCCTGAGTTCTCAAAGCCGGGCCAGCAGCCTGCGTCCTGCACCATACTGGGTTGGGGGTCCGGGCTACGCAGGCGGCGCTGCGTGCGCATCTGTAGGACGGAGCAGGAACCCGCGAGGGCAGTGGCACGACAGTCCCGTCCCAGTGAAAGCAGGGACGAGGCTCTGCCATCTGACATTTAACATTTAGAATAATGAATAAAGCTTTAGAAACCAGTTTTTCAGTGCCCCTATCTCCATCCTCATTTTACATAGTGAAGTGTAACAGTCAGAATGATTATTCCGAACCTGGGAAGATAATTAATGATTTTTTTCCCTTTACGCCATAGGAAAGGAAAATTCCTGTACCGTGCGTGGGACTGCTCTTTGGCTGAGTCAGTGTGAGTGTAGTCTTGGAGAGGCTGGGTATAAATCGTTCCTGTGCTAGCTTCTTACTCTAAAGAACGGGCTTGGCATTGAAAAAGGATTAATAAGAGTGGCTGCTGCCTCCTGCCAGCTTCCGCCAGGCCACTTGAGTTGGGCTTCAACAGCGGTGGTGGCCGCGGCCGCATGGTGTTGCGTCTGCCCACGCGGCAAGGCTGGGGGTTACTCTTTTCCTAGAGGATTCCTTTTCTTGGTTCTCTAAGGTCGGTTGCAATCCAAAATCTACCAGAAAGGGTTTTTCCTTAAATATAATTGTAGACGTATGGTATAGATGGTTTTTAACGTAGCAGCAGTCACGGGGGCTTGCTCTCTCTCTGTGCATACACGCATAAATATACATCGCTCGGCGCACAGTTGCCCACTTAGCCTGCGCAGATAAAATATAAACACACCTAAACATAGTTCAAAACGTCTGTGGCTCTTCCTAAGGAACTGTAACCCGCCCTTAGGATGTAGGGCTTTGTGGTCTTTAAAGTTGTATAGTTGCTTTTTGTTATTTTAATTAATAGATTAGAAAGTAAGGCGATTAATAACACCAAAGCAAAACAGTCTTTGGTGAACGCAGGGTATTTTGAGCGTGCTATTTTTACATCCTTAAAAAATGCACCTTGGAAAAACAACTAGCAGTGTTTTCATGTATGCCTGACAACTATTCAAGCTTTCCCTAATGGTATAATGCGCGTTTCTTGAGAGGGTTCACAGCCAGGCTTTGCAAAGGGTGCGGCTCCCTAAAACGGCCAGCGCAGCATTTCTGAACATACAAGAACATCCTCGCTCCTAGGGCGGCTTTGCACCACGGTGAATTGATCTCCGCCCAACCAGTCTTGGGGTATTTGTTTTCCTTTTGATTCAGCAGAGTTTTGCTGTCTCTGTTCCCGGTCCGACAGGCGGCAAGGGGCAGTACCTGCAGAGGGACGGGCGTTGAGTGCCCAGACGCCCAGGCTGGCCGTCAGCTGGCTGCCAGAGGACAGCACGCGTGGTGGAAAGGGCAGAGCAACTGGTGGCTCCCCACTGGGCGCTGCCCCGGCCCTGGGCCATTCGGGGGGCAGTGGGACGGGGGTCCCTGGCCTTTCTGCTCTGCCAGGAGCGGCCTTGGTCCCGCTGGAAGCCCTCCGGGAGGGCTGGGGGCTGCGGAAATTTGCGCTGATGCATCCCTGCGCTGGTCCTCTCGCCGCTTCAGGGGGAAAGCAGAGATCTCGGGGTGGCACGGCAGCTTCATCTGTTGCGTTCCAGAATCGGGAAGAAGGTCCGGGCCACAGAGACAGCCTCAAACCCAGCTCCCTTACACTCACTAAGAGCAAAGACTCCAGTTTAGCCAGTGCGAGTTTACGTAACTAATTATGAGGCTGAACTACAAATTGACCGGCACGTTATTCCCTCGTGGAAAGCCAAAGTCTTCTTGGCTTAAGTGTTTCTCCGGTATTTTCCCTTTGCTCCACTCCACACGGTGCGGTCCAGCGTTGCACCCGTTGCCAGGTCCCCTCCAAGGGCTGCTCAGGGGGCCAAAGTCTAACAAGAGAAAAATCCCAGGGGCAGTTCATTGCCTAGAGGTAACAGAGCTGAGGTGTGTCCTTTCTTTCATTAAATACCCCAAAGACTCGAGAGTGTTACTCCTGGGGGCTGGGGAGAGAGGGATGGGGGGGATTGCACCCCCCGAGGGGCTGCCCAGGGCTTCCCCCCCGCTGAGCAAGCTCAGTGTCCTCTGAAAGTAATTTTGCACCCAAAATATTTGCTACGGCAGCCATTACTTTAAAAGGATCTATTTAGCCAAAAAAAGAATGCTTTTGAGTAAAACACTTCTCAGAAACATTTTCAAATGCTTATCAAATCATTTCTGAACATATTGGTAGACTGAAAAAAAAAAAAAAGCTATGATTTGGGTAAAAGAATACTGTGGGTTAAAAGATGGCTTGTGCTCCTGGTCGTAGCTTTGACAGCCATGCCAGTAGAAATGCAAAACCAATACTGAAAAGTCGGCCAAGTTCCAAACACACAAAACGGGAACACGGCTGAGGATTTCCTGTCGGTTAAAAAATGGAATTAAAAACTTGGAGGAGGACTCTGCCGGCTGCGGAGCCCCCTGGGGCCCTTGGGGACGCCCCTGGCCGATGCCGGGGGACAGGACCGCTCGGTGGCCACAGTAAATATTTTAAGGACCGTGTACACGTTTTATAAAGCCTGGGTTTTAGGTAATTTAACCTTTTGATGCTTCTCAAAAGGTATAGGATATGGTATAGATACAGTACATACGCTATATGCACCATACATAGCCTATATTGTACGGCCCAAATCATTTCAGTAAATAAATTTGAAGCGGCTTTCATGTTCCCACCCTGAAAATATTTTTTAAAAAAGGCCGACCTGCCGTTTTCAAGGCTGGGTTGAGGAATGGCGAAACGAAAAGAATAAAGAGAAGCCAGCAAGCCCCAGGCCTCCCAACCAAACCCACGCTTAATGCTGCTTGCACAGCCAAGAAGTCAAAGCCGATGGATGCCCTGCCAGCCTGGCGGGCTCGGCGCCGATGGGGAGGATGGCTAACGATGACGAGGAGGTGGCAGAGCCAAGCGCCCAGCGAGGCAGGCGTCAGAGCGGCCGCACCGCAGCGATGCTGCTCTTGCTGCAGCAGGGCTGCTCCCCGCACCCCGGGGGCCTGGGACCCCGGCCCCCACGGACCTGGCCACGCTTCGGCGAGGCTTGCCTGTGCCAGGAAGGCAAACACGGCCGGACTATTTTTTTTACTGCTGTAGCAAATCCTTACTAAAATGTGGGTGGTTACAAAAATCTCCCGATTCGCGGGGCGAGGGGGATGATTAGCATGCTCAGGGTGCCCCCCCAGCCGCTGCTTCGGAAAGATGATTACAGAAAAACCATTCCCTAATCCTGGTCTCCCCTGGAAACCCCAGGAAGCTCTTTCTTCCCGGATACCTGCGGGACCGGGGCGGGTAATCTCCTTTTTGTTCCTGCTCTATGCTGAATAAACAATTTCAAAACACAAAAT
>NW_009258676.1:595260-604674 GCF_000687185.1 Egretta garzetta
GAGCTTAAGGGGCTTTGCCAACCTAGACGATTCTAAGGCTCGTGCCCGACTGCCGCGCTCCGTGCTGCAGCGTGCGGTGTGGCAAGGGCAGGGTGCCAGTGCTGCGCGAGGATAGGTTCGTGCCCATAAATAAGGGCTGCACGCTAAAATGCTGTGCTATTAATACAGTGCATTGTACCAGGCCCTTAAACCCGCGTAGGTCGCGCGTACATAGCTGACAAAGCGGGCTCCTACAATGTGCCATAGCACAGGCGCTCTGCTTACTGCTCCTCCGCCATGCCTTTTAAAAAATCCATCTGGTCTATTAGCATTTCTCCTAATTAATGTCAACTCTAATCACAGCCACCTACATAAAAACACAGTTCTACACAAAATACTGGGAAAAGCTCTTTTACAAGTAGCAACAACATTTCAGCTTGGCCTGGCTGCGCCTAATGATGCAGGAGCTCTTACTGAGAGCAGGAAAAACTGGGAAGTGCACGGCATGTGCCATCCCATGTGAAATACCTGCTACCGCTTTCCCCGGCATATGGGCCATGATGAACACAAGAAAACTGGAAAAGGGTTTGGGGCAGCCTAAGAAGGGGTCCTTAGCGCTTATTCCTTATTGATCGCTCCTGCCAGAGGTGTCCTACCTTCAGCCCTGGATGCTGAGTTGTACTGTAGAATGTATGAAACGTGGTCTTGTACTCTTAGCAGTGCAACAGTATCAGAGAAAGTACTTTGCATCACCGTCTGTGATTTTAACTTCCTTTCCTTTTTTCTGTACTTATTTTAAATTGTTGGTACTGAATACCGTAGGGATGAGGAAGAGTATTTAAAATGTATAATATAAACTTTCCCAGGGGCCTTAGTAAGACATATTATGAATCTGACACAGCTGTAGTGGCGAGACACGAACAGCCCATAAAAACAAAGGTAAGGCAGAGGAAGTTTGGATTGAAACAAATAAGGTTGTTACTTGATCAGAAAAAGCACTTTTTCCATCTCCAAGTCTAGCTTACCTGGTGTGTGCATGTGTATGCATGTGTGTTGTATTCTACTTCCATAAATGATGACGTTGTCGTATATAAATATATATATATATATGAATAGATATGGGCCATTCGTCATTGCAGCAGCTTGGTGCTTAGTTACAACTGTTCATAGAATCCTAGAAGCCCAGGTTGGAAGGCACCCCCAGGACCATCTGGTCCAACCTTTCTGGGCAAGAGCCCAGCCTAGACAAGATGGCCCAGCACCCTGCCCAGCTGAGGCTTGGAAGCATCCAGAATTGTTATTAATTGTTATTAACATCAACATGTTCCAAAGCAAAGTGCTGCATTGAAACAGTTAAGCATTAAACATTAGACTGGATCTAAGGCAGAAATTCTTTCCAGTGAGGGTGGTGAAAGCCTGGCAAGGGTTGCCCAGAATGGGGGTGGAGGCCCCATCCCTGGGAACATTCCAGGCCAGGTTGGCCGGGGCTGTGAGCAACCTGATGTGGTTCAAGGTGTCCCTGCTCCTGCAGGGGGGTTGGGCTGGGTGACCTCTGGGGGTCCCTTCCCACCCAAACCATTCGGTGATTCTGTGATTAGATTTTACCCTCCAACGCCTGGGTGCATGGTAGGCGTCCCAGGGAAGCCGCACCTCGCGCCGGCTCTGCGGGGGCGCGTTGTCATCGGGCAGTGCCCTGCCTGCGGTGCCGATATTCCAGCCCTGGTTCGCTGCTGTGATTTGGCTTTAACCACTGGAGTTCACCGGTGTACCTGCTCCAGGGAAGCACGGACGCTTCTCACCGAAACGGGGAGCCCTCCTGTTCCCCAGAATCGTGGTTTTCCAGTCACGCCGTGACTTCGGAGCTTCGGGGACTGAGCAATCGCGCGCTTCGCTTTTCCTATTCCTTATTTCCACAAGCGAGGCGAGCGGTAGGCGAGCATTGGGAAGCGTGGCAGATTTAAACGTTTCGAGTCTACCTCCCTGCAAAGGGCAATCCTCCCGAGTGCTGCGCCGGGGTTTCTCCTGTCGGGAAGGAGGTACCTAAATATGCATTTGAAATATTAAAGATTTAGCAGGGGCGTGATGACACCCACTGTGGCTGCCGGTTGTGATGTGAATCCTAAGAGGATAGGAGGAAAATAATTCAGTTTGAACGCAGGCGAGACTGGCACTCCAGGATCCTAGGTACCATTAAGGATGACTTCAGCTCCCCGTGGTGCCTGCAGGTGTTAGGGGATGCGGCAGAGACACCACCCTAACACCCACGGCCCCACGCCCGGGGCAGCGAACCCTCCTGGAGGGTACAGAGCCCCCACTGGCAGCGCTGGCCTTGGCGTATCGCTGGGGGAGCCCAACGTGGAAATGGCAATTTCAGACCTAAGGACAGAAAGGGAATAGTTTAGAAAATACATGCCTTTTTTTATCCCCCCCCCCCCAATAACGTTGTAGCCTTTAAAACTCATGTCTGCATCCGCCTCCTGTTTTTATTACTATGTAGGGCATCTATGGATTTTCCTGGTCCTGATCTGCCCGTGACAATAGGATATTTCTTGCTCTACCAAACCAATATTGAAAACCACTTTTTTTTCCTTCCCCCTCCCTTACAGTGATTCCTATCTCCCTGGTATCAGGATGCGGGTTATTATTAACTGCGCTAGCACAGCCTATAACTTTCATACGCAGTTTTGCCACAGTGATTTTTCATGGGCTAAAACCTGTGGTCTTGTCCATAAGTCTCAGCTGATCTACAGGGAATTAAATGCTGTATTTTCCCTGTTGATAGCAGAGACCTTGCAGAAAACAGGCAGCTGAAGGCAGCCAGGACCACAACACATTTATTCCGATCTATCACCATAGAAACAGATAATCCACAAATGGTCCGTTCCTACAAAACCAGTGTATAAGATGGAGCAGTAGGCAGGCTGCCTTATTAAATAGCACTTTGTACTCTGTGTGGAATGCACCTGAGGGAAAAAAAAACAGAAAAGGGAAAAAAAATCCAGAAAAAGCTGGTTATATATAGAGAGAGAGATATAGAGAACTAACTCTCCCCAAGACCCCTGCGTGGGTGATGCAGGGCAGCCCTCTGGCAGACCCACGGGATTTTACTTGCACTGATTATGCCCTGGCGACAGCAGGGACAAAGCAAATCCCCACCGTGATCCTGTATATGAATTTCTATGTACAAGACCCAAGAACCTCATGGAGGAGAGTGGCCGTCGCAGCCCAGGGCCGGTTCAGATCCTGGTCCGGATGCATTCTGCTCTTCTCCTCCGCGGAGCTTGGGGCTGTCACCGAAAGCTTTACTCAGATTTTACCCAGATGTTGTAAAACTGTGGAGCCTGATGCAAGGCGTCCTGCAGGGGGGAGCTCCTTGGGTAGGGAAGAAGGGACCTTGGCAGCCTGTGCCGTCTTTAAGCTGCAATACAGCCACTTGCAACCTTATTAAAAAGATTAAAAAAAAAAAAAAAAAAAAAAAGGAAAAGGCGAGTCTAGAGCAGGAAGGGTCATAAATTAAGTTACAAAATCTTTTCCTCTGCTTTAGCGGAATATTTTGCAGAGAATAAGTAAGACGAAGGGAAGGATGCTCTGCAGGAGCACCAGGGGTGGCGTGGGCTAATGGGATTTCGGAATGAGTGCTTGTAAAGTGCTCGTTCCACGCCAAACCAGCTGTGGAAACCTCATGGCTCGAATGGGAAGCTCCAAGCGAGTTGGTCACGGGGTGTTAGACCAGGCTGGGCAGCCTGCCCCAAGGCAGAGCCTGGGGGAACGCCGGCTGTCTCCCTCTCTGGCCTGAAGAACACTGATTTTTTTTCCAATTATTTTTAATGTGCTAGCTCCTACAAATTTGGAGAGGAAGTTCAGCTCTCGTTTAAAATATCTTGGCTGCATTACTTCTATTTTTTGACTCTTCAGATGCAGTCTATATGCTCCAAGCCACTTAAAAGGCACCGAAGCAAGAGCTGGAAATGTAATTCAAGTTTTCATCTCTTAAATCCCTTCCATTTTAATACCAAGATTAGGTATTTATGGAAGCAGCAACCTGCCTCCGACGGCACTTGGCCTAACCAGACTAACTGAATGTTTTGCCATAGCAATAATTATGTTAATAATTGCTTATTATATAAAAGTCGGGAGCTTCACCCGAGATGCCCATGCGGGCTCGTCCCGCCAGCGGGTGCAGCCCATCACTGCTCGCCTCCTCCCCTCCTGTGGACCCCCCGCAAATACTTTTTTTTCCTTTATTTTAATAAAGGGCTTGATGGGATAGGAATGACCCAGTGCTCTGCGCCCGGCTGGGGATTGCCTGCCCGCAGTGCAATGACAAACAGGACAGCAAGCGGAGCCCCACCGTCAGGACACACCGAGCCAGTGCTCCGGCCTGGCCGCTCCCTGCCCGTCAGGGGACGTAACGAGGAAAATGTAAGAATATCTTTTTTTTTGTGGTGGTTTTTTTTTTCCGCCCCCTTTCTTAAGAAATATGAGAATTGTTAATTCCCAGAGCAAGGAGTTTTATGGAAAAAAAAAAAAAACCAACCAAACAAAACCCCCCCAAAAACCTCCAAACTCCAAAGGGATACCTATGAGCCGATTGCACAGTATTTAAAACAGGGATTTCCAAGCCAGGGAAGTATTTCCAGTTGCAGCGGTAGGAGCGAGCTGGCCGCACACCATAGAATCATAGAATCATGGAATCACTTTGGTTGGAAAAGCCCTTTGAGATCATCGAGTCCAACCTTTAACCTACCCCTGCCATCCCACCACTAAACCCTGGCCCTCAGCACCTCATCTCTCCTTCTTTTAAATCCCTCCAGGGATGGGGACTCAACCACCTCCCCGGGCAGCCCCTTCCAGAGCCTGACAACCCTTTCGGTGAAGAAATGTTTTAAGCCGCTCCTTTCACCCTGGGGTCATTCCCTGCCTTTAACCCAGGGCTCTCCTCTCTCCTTTTTTTTTTTTTTTTTTAATTAAGAGAAATTTCGGGTGCATCTGCCTGACTGCGCATTCATTTACAGGCTCATTTCAACAGCTTTCTTTTTAATCGCTCAGTGCCCAGAGAGCACGGAGCCTCAAGGTGCAGGTGGCCCCAAAGCACCCCTGCCGAAGGGGGCGAAGAGCTCAGCATCTTATTGCCGTGCCAGGGGCAAAGAGCTCAGCATCTTATTGCCGTGCCAGGGGCGAAGAGCTCAGCATCTTATTGCCGTGCCAGGGGCAAAGAGCTCAGCATCTTATTGCCGTGCCAGGGGCAAAGAGCTCAGCATCTTATTGCTGCACCGGGGTTTTCAGCCCCAGGCCGGAGGACGCGCGATGCTGGCAGAGCAGCAGAAAGTGCCCGAGCGCTTCCAGCTCGCTCGCTGCTGGAACGCAGAAGGCAGCAAGCGTGAAGAGGACAGGGCCTGACAGCTAAATCAGCATTTTTTAATGATTTTTTTTTTTTTTTTTTTTTTTGCACATCCAGTTGTTTATAGGTTAAGGTTTTGATGGCTGGATGTAACAAGACAATAAATTGTCTTCCCAACACCTAGACCTAGGAGCGCTCGGAAGCGTGCTTCCGCCACCGTCTTTCTGCTCCATTAACTTCGGTACTGAAGCATCGGAGCAGTGTCTGACAGTCCTTACAGCGCGTGCCATTCCCTGAGCACAGCTCTCCCGAGGGCTGAGCAAAAGTACGGATGCACAAGGAAAAATATAAAACACGTAAATTATGCAATAGTATTGAGATATCCGTATGGGGGTCTCGTAGTCCAGGCGAATATTGTGTGTGCGTGGCATTGGAAATGACTGCTCATAAAATATTTGCACCCTGCAAGACCTGCAGTGGAGCTGATACGCCATGGCCTGATTTTATAGCGGATACTTTAGGAATATTCTGTAAAAATTAAGAATAGGTTTTGTCAAAGAAACTGTTGTTTCTTGCTTTTTTTTAATATTAAATTCTAAATTATGCATTGGGAAGGGGCCGCTGAGGTGTTCTGAGTGTTTATCTGTAATGGCTAGCAGACGTTTTGAACCATGATGGTTGAGAGCAAAGCTGAGCACTGCCAGGGGAGGTCCCCAATCCTCCCAGGGAGGAAGGACAGGTCCCCAAGGAGGAGGAGGAGAAGCACCTTTCCTTGGAGAACGCCGCTGGCATCCACAGCCCTGCGGCATCGCTCGAACTTGGCGATGAAGGCAACAGAGCTGTTGGTGCCAGGACCCTCCCGCTGAGCCGGGAGCAAGAGGTGCTTGAGCCGTGTGTTGAGCGGGGTGATGGAAAATCAGAGGAAATTCAGCACAGAGAGGTGAGGGTGCCTGTGCTTCCCAGGGGCAAGCATTTGTGATGGCCATGTCTGCGCTTTGCAGCGCCGGGCATGCCGAAGGGCTGCTTCAGAAATGAGAAAAACTGCGCTCGTACTGGGCACCCTATGGGAGGGACGTTCTCGTGCACCGCGGGTTTGCACCTGCGCATGCTATAGATCATCCATACGCTCCGTGGGTCCCTTCCAACCCGTGCCGTTCTGTCATTCCGTGTCACGCTGTGATTCCCAAGGTGTTTCAGCGCCCTCGTCAGAGCCCCGAGGCCCCCCAAGCTCACGGGAAGGCCCCGAGCGCGGGCTCTCCCCCATCGCATGCCATCAAAAGCCAGTTAAAGAGAAATCAATTACCTTCCCTGAGAGCTTTTCATTCACCCATGCCACAGGGAAGGGCTGAAGCAGAATAAATGGCTTTATTCCTACGAACACCAATGGGAAATTATATTTATGCGCTCTTTGGATGCTCGTTTGAATTTTCGGATTTGATCATCTTGTTCCTGAGCCTGTAGGATTGAACGGCTTTGGTAGGAGGATGGAAGAGATGAGACGTCTTCATGAGATTTTTTTTCCTCCTGGACGCGCCTCTCGTGCTGCGCTTGGCTCCGGGTAGGGCGGCTGTGACGCCTGCTGGCACGCTGCTGCCATCCTTACCCTCCGTGCCCCGTGGAGGTGGTGGCAGCGGTGCCTTGTCTCTCAGTGTACAAGCATTGCCTTTTTTTTTTAATTATTAGCAAGGAGAATTCTGGGACTAAAGGAACCATGAGCTAGCAGGGTGCCCTTGTTGCCAAGAAGGCCAATGACATCCTGGGGTGCATTAAGAGGAGCGTGGCCAGCAAGGTGAGAGAGGTTCTCCGCCCCCTCTGCTCTGCCCCGGTGAGACCCCACCTGGAGCACTGGGTCCAGCTCTGGGCTCCCTGGTTCCAGAAGGATGAGGAACTCCTGGAGAGAGTCCAGAGGAGGGCAACAAGGATGATGGGGGGACTGGAGCATCTCCTCTACGAGGAAAGGCTGAGGGAGCTGGGCTTGTTCAGCCTGGAGAAGAGAAGGCTGAGAGGGGATGAGGGTGCCCGAGTCCTGGCCCAGGCTGCCCAGGGGGGCTGTGGAGTCTCCTTCTCTGGAGATCTTCAACCCCCGCCTGGCCGCTGTCTTGTGCCCCCTGCTCTGGGTGAGCCTGCTTGGGCAGGGGGGTGGCACGGGGTGGGCTCCGGAGGGCCCTTCCAAACCTTGCCATGCTGTGGTTCTGTGTATATTATTGAACAATGTATTTGAGGAAATACACTGACAGTTTTTCCCAATTTGCATGAAATGCAAAATATAAATTTGTTATGTAGTAATTAAAAGAACAAAATATTCCTTTCATAGTCTCAAAGGGGAGCATTCCTAATTTATTCTTAAAATCAAATTAATTTTGCTATAAAGTGTGCATTTATCAATATTGTCAATTAGCATCAAATAGTTTGTGTAGTTCCTTCCCAGAGCGGGGCGTAAGGACATGTTATATTCATCCTGAGGATCATCCCAGCAAAGGGCTTAATTCTGTCCCTACGTTGGGGCATGCATTAACTTGGCTTTTCTTTGTTGCTGACGGAGGCTCCAAGAACACTTAAGGAAACGGTGCCTGGAGCCCTCCCAGGGAAAGTCTGGCTGATGCCAAGAGAAAAATCTCCCCATGTTATTCCGACAGCGAGCGGTGCTGCCGTGCCCGCGCTCTCCCCTTCTGCACGCTTGTCCATCTGTCATGAGCCTTCCATCGCAGGCGGTTGGCGTGGAATGAGTCTAAAGGCCCGACTCCCAGGGCAGTGCCCCAAAAGCTCAGCTAAACCTGCAAACAGTTGAGACAGAAATAAAAGTTTGGAGAGCAGAAGTGGGGAATAAATGTGAATTAAGAAACAGCTATCATCTTGACTGCTGTCACCTAGGTACTACAGATACACAGACACCACAGATTATACCTAGATATATACATGTATCATGTGCACCCTGGAGATTCTGTTACCTGGGTATGGCCGTGCCTCCCTTCCCTGGGTATGGCCGTGCCTCCCTTCCCTGGGTATGGCCATACATCCCTTCCCTGGGTATGGCCGTGCCTCCCTTCCCTGGGTATGGCCATACATCCCTTACCTTACTGGCACATCTCATCCTCACGTCCTGCTCACGCTGGACCTCCAACCTCCGCCAGATGGGAAGGGCCATTACTGGGGCCAAGGGAGCCGGGCTCCGAAGTGCAAGCTGCTGCATGGGGCTGCGCTGGCTGTGGTGAAGGCTGGGCCACCTTTTGGCATGGGCTGGCAAGTGGTTTCAAAGACAAATTGTGTAAGTGGTTGTCCCGTCAGATACCCTGCTCGCTTCTTGTTAGCATCCCCCCCTCCAACGGCAGGGGCAGGTTTAGGTTGGACGTTAGGAAAGATGTTAGGAAAAACTTCTTCACCGAAAGGGTTGTCAGGCTCTGGAAGGGGCTGCCCAGGGAGGTAGTTGAATCCCCGCCCCTGGAGATATTTAAAAGAAGGATAGATGAGGTGCTGAGGGACAGGGTTTAGTGGTGGGATGGCAGGGTTATGTTAAAGGTTGGACCCGAAGATCTTAAAGGTCTTTTCCAACCAAAGTGATTTCACGATTCTATGAGGGAAGTGACGGTAGCCTCGGTGGTTTCACCAAGTTGCCCAATTGCTGTCACCATAAGTAGGGCTTAATGGTGAGAAAAGGCTCACGGCATCGGGCTCATCTCCACTCATCGCTGGGTGATGGCCACAGCCGGTGAGCGCTAGGGACAGACCTCTCGGCATGGGGGAGGACTCCTTGGGTCAAGAGAGCCTCCCTCCCCCTCCCCGGGAGGTGCACGCATGGGTCTGATGTGGGTCTGTGCTGGGCCAGTTAATGCCTCAAGACACGCATAGCTGTGACATGGGGCAACCCCATCGCCCTGCCTTGCTCCCGAAGAAGGGCAGCTGGGGTGGGATGACCTGACTGCACCCAAGGGTTGGTGTTGGAGCCCACCGC
Organism: Egretta garzetta; assembly: GCF_000687185.1. Taxonomy (NCBI): domain Eukaryota; kingdom Metazoa; phylum Chordata; class Aves; order Pelecaniformes; family Ardeidae; genus Egretta; species Egretta garzetta. The sequence continues at coordinate 604,530 of NW_009258676.1, forward strand.
TCTCCCTCCGTGGGCTGGGCGGGCTGCAGCGGGCACCGTGCTCACCGACCGCGTGCCCCGCAGCAAAACCCCCGGGTGCCGCAGCAGCGGCGGCGGTTGGCACAGGGCACCCCTTCTCTCCCCACGGCTTGGGGGCCAGCTCTGT
>NW_009258676.1:605092-606138 GCF_000687185.1 Egretta garzetta
CTCCCCGGGCCGGGGACCCCTGACCTCCCCCCCCCGCTCATTCACAGCATGGCTGGTGCCAGCCGCTCCTCACCCCCATCTAATATTTTTTATTTTTTTTTTTATTTTTTTTTAAATGCATGGATACAGCCACCTTTGGTGGTGACCTGATCTGTAAATCCTGCCTGTGCTGGGGTTCGTAGCCCAAACCACCGGTGGCTGCTGCCGGGCTCCTGGGCACAGAGCTCCCCCTCTCCCCTGCAATGCCCCCCGCCTGCCTCCTCGCCGTGGGCAGAATAAAGCCCTCGCACCACATTTAAAGGTGTTTAAATTCTTCTCCTTGTCCCACCCAACACAGGATAGGACTATATTTCCTTTCCTTATACCAGGGGCGCTTCTCTTTCTCTCTCACCCTTCCTCCCTGCCAGGTATTTTTCCTACGCAGGTGTTCAAAAACCTACCCACAATTTCATTTTTTTATCTCCAAGCAAGCACGGCAAATTCACTTTGTTCCAGCCGCAGCTGAGGAAATGACCCCCGGTGCGTTCTGCACATGGTGACGTGGGAGGACGGATACAGCACCCGGTTCCCTGGGGATGCCCTTCGCAAGCTGGGGTGTCCCCTAGCCCATACTGGTATTGCTGGGTGACCCCAGTCATGCTATACCGGGGATGTGGAAATAGCAATGAGAATAAAACCCCAAATGGGCAATGGGTGCATGAGCAAGGAAATCCCCAACTTTCGCTATCTCATCACTCCTAATGGCATGGAAAAATAGATTTATACAGCATATAGGGGCAGACCAGCAACGTAAGGTCGGGACTCAGAGCAAAGCCAGCAGATAAATGGGAAAACCCAAACTCTGGCCATGCTCTAGTAACCTTCACCCCCCACACCTTGAGGGGAAGGAGTTAAAAAGGCAGCTATTGTCACGTGCCTTTTGGCATTCTTTTATTATTTGTATTTTCGTTGGCACAGAACATATTTTGCCCAGGCGGAGTGGTGATGCCCAGCCACTAACGGGGCAATTTATAGTAAAAGCCAAGGCAGAAGGCCTGCTCGGGTGG
>NW_009258676.1:606924-608428 GCF_000687185.1 Egretta garzetta
AAGCCACGAGCCTCACAAAGCGTGCGGCCAGCAAGGCCAGGTGTGTATTTTGATTTAAGAAAAAATATCAAACTACTCAGTTAACCATAACTTAGTATTTTCCATGGCATTAATTCAATAAAAGTGAGGACACTTTCCCACTGTTTCACGGACTTTCAAATTATTTTTTTAATGCAGGCTACGGAGTGAGCCGCAGCCGCTCCGATTGCCAGCATCTTCTCCCCAGCACCTATTTTAAGTTCCATTTGTAGAACACATCCACACTGCTCCTACTTAATTCGCTCTTGTCCACAGATTCAACCCAAAGTTTCCCAAAGAAAAAACTCTGCTTGGCTCTCCCAAAGAAAAGTCAACTGGAGCATGAGCCATCCCCCAAGCTGAGGGCTTCAGGAGGTGGGAAACCTGGGCGCAGATGGGCTGCCCCCAGGTGGGACCCCCAAGTCCCAGGGCCACAAAACTGGGGGCACCAGCACCGCGGCAGCGTCACCCAACGGCAGCGGGGTGGTTGGGTCACGCTCCGGCAGCATCCCGGGAAGAAGGTAGTGCTCCCCCACCCACCCCGAATAAACCGAAGGAGTCTTTGAGGAGAGGTCAAGCTCCTGGAGACCCTTCTTTCAAAACCAGACCCACCCACCCAAGCCTGCTGGCAGGACTCACCACTGGCCGAGCGTCTACCATGCCGATTGATGTTCTTGGCTCTCTGGTTGGGACTCGGTGGTGTTTTTACTGTTGACACCTGGCAATTGTACATGGCTATTCGTGCTGCCAGTCAACGACTGGTAGAAGAGTTAGGCGTGGTACAAAAATCAGCAGTATTTTACAAGACAACCTGAGGAAGTGTTAGCAAACGGGGGAGAAGAAGTCCAGATGTTGCCGTGCCACACCAGCAGTCTGCTCACCGCACGTGTAGAGCACGGGACCAGCAGTCGGGGAGCAACGCACACCCTTCCCTTCCACAACAACGTGCAGAGAACTGAAGTCGAGCCAACGGTGTAAAAAGCATGCAGTGCCACTCAAAAATCATGATAAATGATGAAAAGAACCTTTGGAAGTTTGTATAAAGTCCTCGGGTGTACAACTGACGGGTCCTACGCCGCTGCTTCCAGGGAAAGCGCTGAGCCACAGCGGTGTCTGAGCCAACCCTCCGGCAGTGCCGAATCTCTGAGTTCTTATTCCATGCCAACATTTAAAACAAAACCAATTTTTTTTTTCCTCAAAGATCATCGGATCTGTTGTTATTAGTTAGGTAGCACACGCCAGCATTCGTGCAGAATGGTCCTGAGCCCGCGCGTCAGTTGTGCCTGTCCATGACTGCAGCTACGTGTGCACCTCCTGGCCCACGCGTGACGGTGTCTGGGACCACCCGGCCATGGTCCTGAGGTTTTTACACACAGATGATGTCGGGCAGAGCCCTTTTCCTGGCCGCTGCTGGCGGTGGCATCCGTACCCGTCTCTCCAACGGGGCCACCCAACACTCCATGGGGCCCCGCACTCCCCTGCCCAG
>NW_009258676.1:608463-613179 GCF_000687185.1 Egretta garzetta
CAGACCCCGGGTGCCCCGGGGCCCCGCAACAGCTGCCCTCCGGCATTTTGGGGAGGGTGCGGGGTGGCACGGCGGTGCTCCAGCACCTCAAGCCATGGTGATGGGAGCACCTGCCCAACACCCAGCCCTCCTGGCTCGACCCCACCGGAGCAAAACAAGATGGAAGAGGAAACCCAAACACAAGCACAGAATGATATCAAACCAAACATTTATACAAAGTATTACTCATTTTGAAACCCACAGGGTCAACTTCAGTTAAGAACATGTTTAAACATTGTTTTCACCATAGAGAAAGCAGTAAGGGGCGATGCCGCCGGCGGCGCAGCCAGCGGCCGGGGAGCCCCGTGCCCACCCGGGCTTGGGACTTGCCACCACTCCGCACAGCTCCGGCTGCGAGATCGGCGCTTTAAAGCAAAACCAATTTTTTTTTCCTCAAAGATCATCGGATCTGTTGTTATTAGTTAGGTAGCACACGCCAGCATTCGTGCAGGATGGTCCTGAGCCCGCGCGTCAGTTGTGCCTGTCCATGACTGCAGCTACGTGTGCACCTCCTGGCCCACGTGTGACGGTGTCTGGGACCACCCGGACATGGTCCTGAGGTTTTTACACACAGATGATGTCGGGCAGAGCCCTTTTCCTGGCCGCTGCTGGCGGGGGCATCCGTACCCATCTCTCCAATGGTGCCACCCATCACTCCATGGCGCCCAGACCTCCTCTGCCAAGAAGGAGCCCCCGGGAAGCCATCGTGACCCAGCCCCCAAACACAGACCGCAGACCACGGGTGTCCCTGGGCACCGCAACAGCTGACCTCCGGCATTTTGGGGAGGGTGCGGGGTGGCACGGCGGTGCTCCAGCACCTCAAGCCATGGTGATGGGAGCACCTGCCCAACACCCAGCCCTCCTGGCTCGACCCCACCCGAGCAAAACAAGATGGAAGAGGAAAAAGAGAAGGCAGTAGGGGGCGAGCCCGCCGGCGGCGCAGCCAGCGGCCGGGGAGCCCCGTGCCCACCCGGGCTTGGGACTTGCCACCACTCCGCACAGCTCCGGCTGCGAGACCGCGGCTCACACAACCGTCGCCTCCATCGCTACTGCCCCAGCTGGGCCACCAAAGCCAGAGGGAGCGAAATCCGGGCACTGCGGAATTAAGGGGAATTGCGACTCTGCCTTGGGGTGCAGTTCGTCCAGAATAAATGCCTGCTTGGCTTCATGGAGACATTCAGCTATTTTCATGTCCAGCTATTCTACCAACATGAGAAATCGAGCACGTCCCGCTTATTTAAAATGGTTTTCTTGCACATATATTATAAATCACGAAGATTTAAAAAACATTTTTACTAATCGTATCTAAAGTCTGAATTTTATTAATTTATTTCCTGGTTCGCCTAGGCTTATTGATACAAGTTTCTTCTCTAAATGATGCCTTATGAAATACATTTTAATTTTTTTTTATTTCCAGTAGCCTAGACACAGAAAGGAAACCCCAAGAAATTGTTAAAGCAAAATAGAAACCAGCAGTTAATTTAAGGCTAGCAGAGTTAGTGTTAGGAGTGAACTAATACACCTTCTTTTAAGAGAAGAGACATGCACCATAACTACTGTGTTGAACAAAACATCACGATCCACATCAGGAAAAAAAAAAACAAAACAACCCAAAACCCAAAGCATTTTCAAATCAAAGTATAACTTACCCCGAAAGTTACCCACTCGCATGTTTTACCTACTACTCTTAAGAAATACCGGGGAAAGGAACGCCCCTTTCCGTATTTTTTCAGCATATACAGTATAAATATAGTAGGAGTCATGCCATAAAACTATATGCAAAAATTGCACACTATTATTGCATGCGTGTTGTGATACTACATGCCAATGGCGGTCAGCTCGCCCATCGTCCCGTCGTTCGTACTTACAGCGCAGCCACCGCTGCCGAGGGGACGCCCCCGCCGCCCGGCGCACCGCGGACCGGGGGGGGCTAGCACGCGTGCGGCCGGTGGAGGGCCTGCTCTCCTGCCCGCGCTGCCCTTGCCCGTAGCAGTTCAAGCTCTAAACGATAGCTGGAAGTCCCGGTCGGGTTATGTAAACCGATCCGAATTCATTTTTCGCAGTTTGGGTGGAAGGTTCCCTTCCATCCGGCCGCCGCCTGACAGCTTCTGCAGCTTGGGCGGCAGGTCGGCCACCGACTGGCTGATGGGATCCGACATCATCTTTGTGGTTTTAGACACCAGTTTCTCCTCCGAGTTCCCGGGGACCGAGCTGATCCGCTGGAGTTTCATGGGTAAATCCCCCAGGCTGTAGGCCTTCTCAGAGGTGGTGGAACTCATCCTGAGGAGTTTTTTGGGGAAGTCTTCCCTCCCGGTTATTTTCTGCAGTTTGGAGGGTAGTTTTGTGCCGACTTCGTCGAGACCATCCAGGCACTCCACCGAGTTATTCCTCTCCTTGCTGTTGCTCACAGCAGGCGCTATCAAGGGAGATGACATGAGCAGCATCTCCTCCTGCTCCTTCACGCTGTACGGTGGGGTGGGGACCTCAAATGTTGCGTGGAACTGGGAGTAATCGACCTTAAAGAACCCCTCTTCCAAGGAGATAACGGGGAAGAAACGATGACCCCAGAGCACCTCGTCCTCGGTGTAGGATGTCCTGGCTTGGCACGTCATCCCTGCAACGACCAAGGGAGAAGAACTTTCACCAGTTACGGACAGTTGTGCCTGCACATAAATGTTGGGGGGTTTTTTGAGCATTTCAACGAAACATGTTTTTTAAATGTATAAAAGCAAAGCCATTGGCGCGCCTACCATTTAGGCACAGTAGCTATTTAAGCTGTCATCCTCGAGGTGAAAGGAGCCACCAAGGGAAGGAGTGTAACTGAGTAATTCACATCTATGGTTATGGACACTTTTGAAGGTGCTGCTGACACAGGAAAATACAGGGCTAGCCGATAACCCCGGTATTAAATTAGCAAGAGCTGCCAACTGTAATGCAAAGTTGGACTTGTCAGGATCTTAAAGCATTACTGAGCTCTTCCGCATCTTCATCATATTGACAAACGCATATAAACACAGACCCTACGCTTGACGCATCGTATGCCCAAAGCAAGCCCATGCTACTGCATCCCAACCCACCAGCGAGCAGTAGGCACGTCTTAGGAAATATACATTTATTCCTCTTTAAGGGCTTCACCAGCAACCTGCTCGCAGATCCATCGCCGCCAGGCTGAGATCCAAGCTTTGAAAAATTAGCAGGAAAGAAGAAATATGACTGAGAGGAACAACATTGCCCTTCCTCTTCCTCCACCGCCACCCACCGCGGAGAAAAGTCCTCCTCCCGAGCACCCAGGCTTGGCCATCCTGGGGGCCAACACATCTGACCTCGGAAATCTGAGGGAAACAATGACCGTGGATCGCTGGAGGCTTCTAGAGGAAATCCCGCTGCTGCTTTTTTTAAATTTTTTTTTTAGATGGTATCTGTAGCAATCTGTACAGAGAATTACCCCATTTCATCCTCGTGTAGCAAACCGGAAGGATGACATTGGGTTTTCAGGAAGCTAAATCTACCTCTACAAACAGGTCCTCTGCCTAGCTGGCCAGAATGCCTTTAAGTCAGGAGAGAATGGAAGGAAACTTTGGAAGGCACAAGGAAAACGATAGCGGGGCTGGGGCGAGGGGGCGCGGGGGATGGATGTGCGCCCAGTGACATACAGCCAGAAAACCAAAATTCTATTACTTATGTTACCACTAATGGAATCACAGTTTTAGTTTTGCGCAGTGATTTCCAATGCCTGAGTATGTCACAGGCCCTAAAACTGAGTTTTCTGTTTTACCTCTTAAGAGAAAAAATACGAACCCAGGGTGGGTTTTTTATTGCACAGGGGGCCACTGCCACCCCCGGGGAGGCTCCTCGCCTGAGCTCACACACCTGCAGCAGCGCAGCCTGAGACCGAGCCGTCCTACCCCCTCCCACATCCTAACCCTTCCCACATCCTACCCCTTTCCCACATCCTACCCCTTTCCCACATCCTACCCCTTTCCCACATCCTACCCCTTTCCCACATCCTACCCCTTTCCCACATCCTACCCCTTTCCCACATCCTACCCCTTTCCCACATCCTACCCCTTTCCCACATCCTACCCCTTTCCCACATCCTACCCCTTTCCCACATCCTACCCCTTTCCCACATCCTACCCCTTTCCCACATCCTACCCCTTTCCCACATCCTACCCCTTTCCCACATCCTACCCCTTTCCCACATCCTACCCCCTTCCCACTTCCTACCCCCTTCTCACGTCCTACCTCCTTCCCAAGTCCTACCCCCTTCCACATCCTACCCCCTTCCACGTCCCTACCCCCCTCCCACGGCCCCGGACGGGACAGTGCTTTATACCTGATGATGCATTTTCACCCTGTATTTCGCTTCTGTTTCCTAAGTGAAGTGGAAGCAATCTCATACCTAATGGGTTTAGAAAAAACCTGCAATTTTTAGAAGAACGGTGATTAGAGTGAGGATCCTTCCATCTGCGTCCTTTATCTGCAGCTGGTCCTTAGCCCTACCTTCGCCGCAGCAGCCCAGACCTTTCCTCCTCTGCCTCCTCAGCCCTGACTTGGGAGGGAGACCTCATTAACGAACGAACGTGTCTGATAACGCACACAAACGGCGGGAGCTGCGCTTGGAATCGGGGCTGCGGTGCCTGTGAGCAGATGGCTGGTCAACTCCGGTGACCCACG
>NW_009258676.1:613639-614961 GCF_000687185.1 Egretta garzetta
CCCACCCACAACCAACCCCCCGGCCGATGCCGCACGCCCAGGGCGATGCTGGGGCAGGCGACCCGTCGCCCGCCGGGTTGGGCTCTCCTGTCCCCGCCAGCCGCCGTTGCTGTCTGTACTCCCCGCTCCACCACCCTGCCACCTACCCAGCCTGCTGCTGCCAGCGGGCTTCCGAAGGAGGGATTGTATACCTGCTTGCCATCGAAAAACATATTGGCTGCATCTCAGGAAGATCAGCTTCACGTTTTGTCGCATCGATGTAACCCTTTGTAAGCTCACTTGAGAGATAAACATTTGCAGGTGTGTAATTTTTCTTTAAAAATCAATTTATCTTATCCACTTGCCAACCCAAGGGTGCAAATTATTTAATAGCCTCCCAGGATGAACAGCAGCGCCTAATACGCTCGTCATTACCGGCAATACCTGTCACGCTAAGCAGAGGATGCTAAGAGGTGTTAACGTGCCCTGAGAAGCCCTTGGACAAGAAATCAATTCTCGGGTTTTCCTCTAGCTCCGCTGCATTTCCCGGCTCTTCCTTCCCTTTCCGTGTGCTCTGGGAAGCCCTGGGCTCCCAGGTATAAGCTCCCGATGCCTTTCTGCCGTCAGGCTCCTCGAGCAGCCGGCTCTCAGCAGCCCGGCTGTAGCCATCTCCTTTGCACCGTTACAGCAGCGGCAGCGGGCTCGCAGAAGGCGCTGGGTGCCCGGAGGCATTAGCTGGAGCAAGCGGCATGGCCCGTCCTCGCTGCTTTGGGGGAATTAAAGCTGGAAACGGCCCTGGGGAGCGGGCACGGTCCTGGGGCTGCCAGCCAGAACAGAAGCAGCGTGCACGTCCCGTGCTGGGAACACCCCACATCCCACGCCGGGAGCACCCCACATCCCACACCAGGAGCATCCCACGTCCCATGCCGGGAGCACCCCACGTCCCACACTGGGAGCATCCCACATCCCACACCGGGAGCACCCCACGTCCCACACTAGGAGCACCCCACATCATGCACCGGGAGCACCCCTCATCCCACAGCGGGAGCACCCCACATCCCAAACTGGGAGCATCCCTTGTCCTGCACCGGGAGCACCCCACGTCCTGCACTGGGAGCACCCCACGTCCCAAATCAGGAGCACCCCATGTCATGCACCGGGAGCACCCCTCATCCCACACCGGGAGCACCCCACGTCCTGCACTGGGAGCACCCCACGTCCCAAATCAGGAGCACCCCACATCCTGCACCGGGAGCACCCCATGTCCCGCACCAGGAGCACCCCATGTCCCAAACCGGGAGCACCCCACATCCCAAATCAGGAGCACCCCACGTCATGCACCG
>NW_009258676.1:615026-634101 GCF_000687185.1 Egretta garzetta
CCCCCACCGGGAGCACCCCATGTCCCGCACCGGGAGCACCCCACGTCCCGAATCAGGAGCACCCCACGTCCTGCACCAGGAACACCCCACGTCCCATGCCGGGAGCACCCCACGTCCCGAATCAGGAGCACCCCAAAACAGCACCTGGGCTCAGCCCGCCACTGACAGCCCTTCTTGACAACTGCCTCGGGATTGTTTTCCATTAATTTATGCTCAGATAAATGTAGGGCTTTTATTTTAATGCGGATGTTGGTTTTTTTTCTGACCTTTAAAACTAGATGCACGAAGCAGCAGGAGGCCGGCAGCCGCGCTGGGTCACCCCACGGCGCCCACAGGCATGGGGTTGCGCTGCTGATGGACACCTACCGGGGGACCGGTGGCCATGGGCTCGCGCCCAACAGCCCCACCAGGCCACCAACGTCAGGCGAGTAAGTTTCCCGCTCCTTCTGTTGGTATGAAAGGCTTTTCATGTTTTTTTATTCTGCTTTTTTTTTTTGCCCCCCCTAAGAAGTTACTCATCAGCAGGGTATGCAGCCAGCAGACCCTCCGATGCCTTCATCATGTTAATGGGCCTGTTAAAATTTGACCGAGTTGTCTATATTATTAATATTCATTTGCAGTGTAGATTTTAAACCCTGGTTCGGAAGCAAACACGCTGTATGCGGCCCATATAATTAAAAAGCCATCCGTTTGTCCAAGTAAAAGGGTTCGATGCATTCTGTCCATCGCTCCTACCGTGGCCCCCACCACAAAGCGCCCACCAGCAAAGCCCTGCCTGTGCACAAACCGTGGCAAGGCGGGATGCTTTGCATATATTCCAGCCTAAACCCCAAACCCAGGGGCTGATAAAAACCCTCTCTGTTATTCCAAAAGCAGAGGCTGCCAAAACGTTGTTCACCGTGCCCAAGGGGAGAGATTTTCCTCCAGGAGCACAGCTCCTCAGGGGGCAAGCATCGCACCCCGCGCGCTCACAAGCCTTGCTCCTGCCTGGTTGGGACCTAGTTGGACCCAGGCGCCTCTCGCCGTTGCCAGGAATCGCACCCCTTCTGCAGAAAGCAGGAGCTGACACTGTTTGCAAAGTGTCATGGAAGAGCGAGCTTAAAGGAAGGCAAGGGCAAAGTTTTGGGACTCGTCTCCTCATGGCCTCTGCTCCCAGGGAAGGGGCGATGGGACGAGGGGCACCGGCCTCAAGTTGTGCCAGGGCAGGGTGAGGTTGGCCATGGGGAACAATTCCTTCCCCTTGGGGCTGTCAGGGGCTGGAAGGGGCTGCCCAGGGAAGGGGTCGAGTCCCCAGCCCTGGGGGGATTTAACAGCCGGGCAGAGGCGGTGCTGAGGGCCAGGGTTTGGGGGTGGGATGGCAGGGGTAGGGGAGCGGTTGGGCTGGGGGAGCTTAAAGGGCTTTGCCAACCCAAACCATTCTGTGATTCCATGATTCTATGGGCAGAGGCGGTGTTAGAGCCAGCTGTACTATTAGACATTATTTATCTATTAGACATTATTAGAAATCTTGCTGCTGATTAAATCCAGCCATTTACACCCACCCGAGGAGACCCGGCGCCCCTCTGCAGAGCCCGGCACATCATGCCACAGCCCAGGGCACAGGCAAACCCCAGCCACGCCTATTTAGCAAAATTTTCCATTAACCGCCTTAAATAATGTAGGGCAGAGCAGCTCTGGAGGACGAGCGCGGGTTAAACTGAGGCGTTTCTTTCCTCGAGTTGGATATGAAAGTATCTTTTTGGTTTTGTTTTTTTTCAAATAATCATGCCTTCTCCTTCCAACATCCGCTCCATCCGAAGCAAGCGCTATCGCTGGAGAAGAGCACGTCTATCTGTCATATCCTAAGTAATTAATTACAAGTTGTTGTTTCTAATGAGGTAGAACTCGGGGTTTTAGAGCCCTAGCTGAGCTGGAAAAGGGGACGCAATCATCCCCCCCGCCGCCAAGCCACAGACTGGCTACGCTACAGGTTGAGACTGAATATGCCATTTCCAGGGAACACCAGCGCGAAACAGGGATGTGCAAACACTTCGACACAGCTGAGAGGGACCGGTGCTCCCAGTGGCAAACCAGACCCAGAGGTAAACCAGAGCAGGTCTGGCGCCGCCAGGATGACGCTGGGGTCAGAATTCCCCGGCATCTGAAACCCTCATAATTCAGTTAATGAACCTGGTTGCTTCCAGCTTTGCTACAGGATGAGGCCAGTTCCCCAGGAAGGCGAAGGCATCCCAAAGGACAATGATTGCGGCCACCAAAAATCCAACATCACCTTGCATTGCCCAAAGTCCTGACCCGTCTATGCTGGCCATGATGTCCCCATCGCTGCAGGTGCCTGACCCAGCTGGCTGGGGACAACCTGTCCCCTGTCACCAGCACGCTTGCCTTCAGTCCCCAGGCTGGCTCGCTAAGCCTGAGCTCAGCTACAGCCATTAGTGCTGGCTTTAGACCAGCGTTAGACCCAGGTACGCGGTCCTGCCTGCAGCGGCCAGAAAACGGTGAAAATCCAAAGCATCCAACCACCGTGACTCGCTGTCAGCACAGCTGAGAGCTGCCTCCCCGAATTAATGAGGGGGCAGATGGAGGACAAAAAAATCTGTAAATAAGCGCTTTGACTAATTCCATCCTATAATAACCCTCAAATTATTTCTAAATTTCTAAAGTACCCAGATGGAGCTGGCTGTATTCAGGCAATTTCTAGAACTCGTAATATACTGCCTTGAAAAAAAAATCACAGGCGTGCTGTTATTTATATGGCCCTCTTACATTTTATTACAGAAGTTGGCTGATAGTTGACAAATCGTAGATCACTAATAAGCTTTTAACAGCCCCCCCCCACCCCCCCCCTCCCCGTGAAAGCCTGCAGCAGCGATTTGGGCTAGGCTGTACGGCTCCTCTCTCTCCCCGAGGCAATGCCAGAAATCTCATCTTAAATCTTCTTGTGTTTCTGGGCAGCAATTTGCTGGCCAGGGGCTGGGAGCAGGGACAGCAGGAGGTGTCTGTCCTTCCTGACATGGAAGCATGGAAAAGGGAATCTTAGCCAGCCCGGGAAACGTTTTGGCATCACGACACCTCGTCCCAGCGGCACCACAAGGGGCACCTTGGCATCCCACCCGCCAGGGCTGCAGCGAAGAGAAATCCTCCAGCAAAAGTTACAGGAAAAAATGCACAAATACGCTTATGTTTTGCTGGAGTTGTTGGGTTTTTTTTAATTTTTTCTTATTAGGAGCCAGGGCCCTGCACGTTCAAACGCCTGGACCTGAGCCGGCTCCAAGAGGCTGCCAGTGCAGCCGGGCGGCTCTTCCCTTCGCACGCCTCACTGCGCATCTCGGGGGGGCATTTACCTCCCTTAAACCTGTGCTTTATCTGTAAAGCCTCAAAAATAGGTGTTAAAAAAAAACCAGCCAGCACTGTTCAAGCCATTACTAAGAATTCAGCTAATTTACAGCCACAATCTAAGGCCCACGAAGGCAAGAATCAAACTCGATGTGCGACTTGATATCAAAATATACCACGCTCATCCTGTGCCCTTGCAGGACTAAGGGGAGATTTACTGCTGGAGGAAAAAAAAATAGAGCTGCATGATTTCTGCAGCAGCCTCTCCTCTTCCAGGGCTGCAGAGAAAACAGGGGGAGAGAAGCGGGGTTGATTGCATTTAGCTCAGTAACAGCACGACACCCAGATGTTAACATCTGGCCCGTACCCAAAACGCCAACAGATGCCCGAGGCCTGCGAGAAGGCGGAAAAGGGGCGCCCGAAATGGGAGGGCAGAACCTGAAGGCGAGTGGAGGATGCTCCCAAGCTTCTCCCCCGGGTGTTGGCCGCCACGTCGCTTTTTAAGGCACGTCAACACGCCAAGCTGCACCAGGCAGGGCTGAAAATGCACAGCCTGACGGGAGGGCTCCGACGCAGGCAGCACGCGCTGAACTCCGACGCTTCCCATCTTTTCGGGAAAAACGGCGGCTATTTTTAGCATTAGCATTTCCCCATCATCATTTCGGTTTGTTTGGTTTTTTTTTTTTTTTTATTGAACTGATGGTAGTTTGAAGCGCAGCGAAACTTTCCCTCGCTTGGTGGCTGCCAGCCCCTGCCACCGTCTGCTGTCAGCGCCCGCTCTAGCGCAGCGGGAGCGTTGCAGCCTGGTTTTCTTCTTTCCCAAAAGGGCTGTCAGGCTCTGGAAGGGGCTGCCCAGGGAGGTGGTCCAGTCCCCATCCCTGGGGGGATTTAAAAGAAGGATAGATGAGGTGCTGAGGGACAGGGTTTAGGTGGTGGGGTGGCAGGGTTAGGTTAAAGGTTGGACTCGATGATCTCCAAGGGCTTTTCCAACCAAAGTGATTCTATGATTCTATGATTCTTTAGCAGGAGGGAGATGGGCAGCCACCTCCCACCCACGCGCTTAGCACTCCTGGTTACTTTTAACGTTTCAATAGAAAAACCTCGTTGTTAAAGAGAAAAACCAAAAAAAAAAAATGGCATTTCCTGAAATGCAAGAGACAAAAAGGGTCTTAAAGGTAACAACGAAAAGGTGCGCTAGGGATCCGTGGAAGTCAGAGTATGTGAGTCCCGAGCGCCGCCTGAGGCTGCTGGGGGAAGATCCGCTGCCCGTTTTGTTCTTTCAGCGTATCTCTGGTTTCCCAGCTCACGACACAGGCCCTGGGATGAGACGCAAAGCAAAGCGGCGGCCCGATGGAGCAGCTCCAGGAAAGCCACCTCCCTTTTTCGTAGCAGAAGCTGGGGAAAAACGGGGAGAGCTCGCCCAGGAGCCCGTGGTGCCGGCGGGGGAGACATCGGGGTGGGGGCCCCCGCGTGCCCCCGGGCACCCGCTCAATGCACGTGCGGCTGGGAGAGGCTGCGGCGATGCAGGGCGCCCCACGCACCGGGGCAGCTCAAGGAGAGCATCTCCTCAAACCCTCTGCAAACCCCCACGTGCCCAGGCCAGGCCAGAACACCTAACACGCAATCGCCGCCCGCTGCCCCGACCTGGAAATCGCCCCAGCCAAAGGAGGTCAGGGCTAACACAAATTAAGCCTGGATGCAGAAGGGGGCCAAGGGAGCGGAGCGAGCCGAGGACCGCGACACGCGCACCTACGCGAGAGTCAGGCACCGGTCGTATGCTAAACATTTTAATTTCTCATTGCACTGAAGAGCAAACCCAGGCTGCTGCTCTGCTACTCGATTTAGACGCGTTGTTTATGCGCCGGCACTATAAATACCTCCTGGCTTATCCAGACTGTGCTGTTCTCCCAGGAGCATTCTTGACACTTAAAAAATACCGGCGACAGCCAAGGTATTTTTCTTATCAGCCGGTCCTCTTCTCAGGGCAATTTTTAATCGCTCGTACACACATAGTTTCCTGACATCCTGCAGAGAGCTCATCCTGATGCTTACCAGGACCACAGCTGCCCACCATCAGCACAGAATACACCAAAATGCCATAGAGCCGGCGCGTCAAAGCAAGGCACCGCCGCACGGCTGGGTACGGTCCCGTGCAAAGGGGTGCGACCGGCTGGGGGCCCGGGGGGCCAACCCCCGCTAGCCACTTGCCAAAAAAAGGGCAAAGCCTGAAAGCAGGGCAGCCTCCAGCCCTGCCCTGCGTGCTCAGCCGTCCGCAGCAGGGTTTTCCATTCTTTGGAAAAACCAGAGCCAGAGGCGCAGTTATCTGAACACGAGTGTCTAATGCACATTTAAGGCAGCGACAGCAGTTTGTACGATCTGAGAATCTGGCCTGGTATTTTTATTACCTTTTTTTTTTTTTTTAACCCCAACCCCCCTATTATTCCGAAAGACTCTGATCCGTCCCCTCCTACCTACGTGCAGGAGTGCGTCAGGGCTGACTTCAGCCCCTTCAGCTCCTTTCTTTGAGCAGATTTTTTTTGCGGAGCCATCTGCCACATTCCCGGTTTTGCATCATTTCCCTCCTACTGGGATGTTATTGAATAAGCAGCAGCAGCACCACCGAAATGGAAGTATTTGCTTCCCTGCCCCACGCAGCTCCCTGCCAGGACGCACCGAGAACGCTGCCGGCGTCGGGCGCGGGAAGGGGGAAGAGGTGGGAGGGAGGGGATCGAGGGGGGAAAGGGGGACGGTGACGGCGAGAGGCAGCGCTCCCCGCTTCACCGGGTGGGGGGGTGTGCAGGGTGCTCGTGCACGGAGCTGGCAATGCTCACAGAGCGGTTATCCGACATAAAATGGAGTTGTCCGTCCATGCAGGTGAGGTGGGGGCCGGGCTCTGCTCCCAGGGAAGGGGCGATGGGATGAGGGGCACCGGCCTCAAGTTGTGCCAGGGCAGGGTGAGGTTGGCCATGGGGAACAATTCCTTCCCCTTGGGGCTGTCAGGCACAGGAGGGAAGGGTTGGGCTGGGGGAGCTTAAAGGGCTTTGCCAACCCAAACAATTCCATGATTCTATAATTCTATGAATAATACAGTAACTCCTTCTGGCCCTGGGCTCCCCGAATTGTTAGTGTTTTGTTTAAAAACAGTCTATGCATAAATCCTATCACAGGAGAAATAATTCCTAAAAATAAAAATGAACACTTACCATAAAATGCACATTTCAACCTAACGCCATGCTGGAACTTCCCCGCCGCGACGACCGCTTCCCTCGGCCGCAAGGAAGGGCAGCGCTCCCCGCGCCCTCCCCAGGCCCGTGCCGGGTCCCACAGTGGCCAAGTCCCCTTGTCACCGGGCTCGGAGCCGATCTGCATGGAGATCCACCACCCGGGGGGTGGGGGGAGAAGCCTGGTGGCAAGCACCAGCTGCGGCGGCGGCAGCCACGACCGCCAGCATGCCAGAGGGCAGGGATGAAATTGCCACTCTTGTTGTTCCATGCCTGCTCCACCAACAGCAAGCTTTCGTTTTAAAAGCAAGAAGTCCTCAGTTACCCTTCATTAATACCACAATGACTTTCTTCCCGTGTTGGGTGCCAGACGCGATTTCCCTGAGCCTCCACGCTGCCCAAATCACCTCCGCTCCTCGATGGCTTAAGGAGACCCTGGGGTAGCTGCTTCTGTCCTGGACTTCCCTTCAAATTGCAACCACAGCTCCTCAGTAAGGAATAAAAAACTGGGTCCGGCAATTAATGGCATTTTGGCTCCAAAGTGCAGCCAAAAATGCAGTGTTTTTATTTGTAATGTAGCTGTCCGTTGGGGATGCTGGGGAAGAAAGGACTGGGTTGTTAAATCAGACAAAAACTGGGGTCAGAGGAGGCCTCTGGAACCCAGGGCTGGAGGGAAGCGCGGGAGGAGGCTGCCCCTCAGTCAGAAAGGGAGGGGGGAAAAAAAAAAAAAAGAGGTTTATAATAAATTATCCTCCTCGAATGAGAACATTTTGACTACGAGGCAAGAAACCCAAACCCAAAGCCCAACCCTTCCCTTCGAATACCTGATTTCTCCAGCAGCCCCAAACACCCACCCAGCCATATGCCGCTCAGCACCGAAATAGAGCACTTGAATCTTCAGGGCTTTGGCAGGCCTGAAAAAAAAGAATCCTGAAGACGTATTTCACGTTAGAGCCTGCCTTCCTGGGATGGAAAACCTATTTCTCTTCATATTGAAAAGCACCATTTGCCCGTGCTACACCATACGGCCACAGGGTCGGCGCGTTTTGGGGCTGCAAGGCAGACGAGCATCTCCCAGTTGCTGCAACCCCACTCCATCTCCCCAGCTCCCCCGCCCGCACCCACGGGATGGGAAAGGGCTCTCAGGGGGTGCCCGGGAGACTTACACACACCACAAGCCTGGCAGCCAGCTCTGAAGCTGGCAATGACGTGCCGTTTGCTATGAACTGCATCAACAGGATGAAATACAACACGGGGCTGCGTCTGGAAATAAACTTTCCTTATGCAGTGTTGTTGGTTTAACGTATGCAGTCACGTATGGGCGGAATAGCTTTGCAATGCTAAGGGTTTCGAGGCGATCAGCTCATCCCCAGAACTGCTTCAAACCAACCTGCTCTTGGAATTCTGCTCCCGACCTGCAGCCCCAGCTGGCCCGCGGCCGCTTCAGACGGAGAATTCAAGGTGAGAAGCCCCAGCCCGACCAAAGGAAACCTCATTTACCCTCCTCTCTTGGTGTACTGGTATTAAAAAATTCATGGTGATCATCAACTTCCCTAGCACTGCTCTGCACCCCAAGGGTGTCCCAGGGCTAGGCGCAAGGGTGACAGATGCTTGGCCGCTAGAAACCAGGGGACAACCCCGAAATAGAGGGGAGATGGGGGACAAATGACCTCCTGCTTTGGGAAAGGGGCTGCCTACACAGACCCAAGGCACACACCTGGAGAAGGGGACCGCCTAACGCCGGCAACCCTAACCACCCTAAACCACTGCCTTCTGTTTTAAGGGAATATTCTGCTCCTTCTTGCTACACGGATAACCCCTGACGTGCTTCCAGCAGCTTCGCTAGCTGGTTTCTAGCTCTTTCACCCATGCCTGCCCTCGGCAAGAGGACCTGTCTCACACTTGAGATGCCCGTGGCTCCCAGCTCCATCCTCAGCCCCTCCCAGCCTGCCTCAGCTTCTGTCGTGTATTGAGAACTACCGCACGGCGCTTAACACGAGATCCCTCCAACTAAACACAGCGTTTGCCGCACAGCCCTCGGTTTCAGCTGACAAACGTTTCTTGCAAACGCGTCAGGCGCTCAGAATTTCCCGGGAAGGAGACGCATCGCTTTTGTCAGCGCTGGGGGAAATGACTGCCAGGGTGGGCTTTGGGCTGAAAAAGTCTCTTCGGGAAACCAGACCCACCTTGCTGCACCATATATATATATATATATATGTACACACACCCCAGATCTATATTTAGAAAATAAGTTATGCCTTTTGGCATGGTGCGAATGCTCCTTGGCAGGAGAGTGGCCTCACGGGTTGCTACAGGGACCCAAGCACCAGCATCAATGATCTGTGCTGCTCTGTACCATCAAGGATTATGCTTAAATTACAGCCAAGCCACGAGAGCAACAGCATTCGTGCAGCTCTTCAGAAGTGATCCGCAAGAAGAGCACCCGCGCAAAGGCCGGGAGAGTCGGGATGCTTTGCCAGGAGAATCGGGATGCTTCGCCAGGAGAATTGGGATGCTTTGCCGGGAGAGTCAGGATGCTTCACTGGGAGAGTCAGGATGCTTCGCCAGGAGAATTGGGATGCTCCACCGGGAGAAGCCAACGCCCAGCCAGGTGCCCACCCAAAATACGCCGTTCTCAATAGTGCTCTTAGTCCCGGCAGCTCCCACAGAAAATAAACACAGCTGCACGAAGACGAGTGGAAAAGCAGGCAGTAAATCCTCGCAAACACACGGTTCTTCATCTCCTGGCAGCAATTTCAGGTTTTCATGACAATTGTGCCTCTAAAAAGGCCCAGAAATGCTTCCAAGGTTTCAGAATAATCACGAACTTGAGAAAGGGGAACACCTTAAAAATCAGGATTCTCTCATCTTTATGCAGTGATTTGTTGACGGTGTGGCAGGTAGCTCCTGGAATATGTATGAGCGCATCCATCTAACCCAACATCTGTTTACATTTTGGGAGGGAACGAACACTCACTCCGGGCTTCCCTGCCTCCCTGGCGTGTTGTACACGCTTCACCGCGGGCTCGGTACAAGCTTAAACAAATCTGCCGTGCTCCCTTTGATCAGGACATTTCGTTTTCCGGTTTAAGTCAGATGTTACAGCTCTCAGCCGCTAGCGGGGAGGCAAAACACCGTTCCCACTCGTACTCTCAGCACAGAAACCTCTGCCGAGGTGCGAGTCCCCCACACCAGTGCACACCAGTGCCTGCCTTTGCTGTCGGCTGGGCAGGCTCTGCTCAGCCTGACCGGTCGGGAACGCTGCTAAAACACGAAGTCGAAATGGCAATATTTCCTCAGGATGGTTTTTAGCATTAACTAACAGGAGCACAATTGCCTTCATTGTCCTAAAAGCCGTGACTGAGCCCCAGGCACCTGGTGGGACATAACTGGGTTTTGTTCTTCCCATCTGAGCAGTCCCTGGCCACAAAGAGTGGGGAAATAAGTTGCCCATTAGCTCGGGTTCTCAGCCTTCGAAGGCGGGCCACCACCTGGCTAAGGACAGGCTCTACGCCCAGGCCTGATGACTGATTGCTACCTTTAAGGCAGAGAAGATGGAAGGCAAAAGATGCTTTTCTGGGAAAAACCACGGGACCAGTTCGCCTCCCCCGTACTCTGTTAGAAGAAAGCGTGCGGAGCTTTGTAGCTGCCGTCACATGGATGCTGGCTACATGAAGCTTTCTTAATAACACTGCTTTCTTAATAACAAAAACGATTTTAAAATGGACCGAGCACAGGAAGATTCGTGTGCTCTCGTCTCTGATGCCTGTGGTGCAGCTTCGGTGTATTTATTTGGCATATTCGGTGCCAGCCCTGTGCCGTCCTCTGGAAAGGTGCGTTTTCCTGTGGCAGAGAGCTGTCAACTTCTCCGTCCTCCTGGAGAACCCATGGTGGACGTTGGCCGGTGTTGGGGTGAAGGACCTGGAGAGACACAGGGACCGCCTGGCAGCTGCTTTCTTCTCTTTGAATGAATGTACCGGGTCAGCGTCTCAGCGGTAGGTGACAAGAAGATTTAAAGAAGCCTTCCCACTCGTAACCAACAAACACTGGGTCTTTCCATAAATTTGAGATGTGAAAATCAGCCTGCCCAAACCTAAGGTCTCCCCATGTGGCAGCAGAGCATCTTCCCATAACCTCCCAGACCTACCGGGCTCTTGCTCTGCTCAGCCTTGGCTTCCCACCGGACAAACTCCTCAAAAAGCCTCTTCGTGCGTTCTTTAATTCTGTGTTGGTTTTCTTCCCTGGGGTAATATATTTGGCTGATCTCTACAGGTTACACGGGTGCATTCATATCACTGGGTGCACAACGTTTCAGAGCTGTTCCTTCGTTTGCAGCGTCATCAAACCTCTCCCCGTATTAAAATAAAAATAAAAATCCCCAAATAAGACGGGACCAACGTTTCCAGATGCAAAGGCAGGGCAGGCAGATAAGGCTCAGGGTTATTGCATGCTGTTTTCTTCACATGGCCCCATCTCCCATTACACTTTATATACAAAGCATCAAGAAGATAATATAGCAGAAAATAATTTCCTGCAGCGTGCACAGGAGTGAGACGATTACAGCAGTCAGCGAAGGTTAATTAGTGCCTATATATATCGCAGTGTGATGTCACGCAGCGTACTTGTTATTTCCATGTGCACCCCCGGAGAATAAACAAGCCACAACTCAAAGCTGTACTCTACAAATAACCATATGCCGATGAGGAGTTTCTAATTTTATATACGAACCCTTCTCCTTACATTCGAAATGCACTGGCACTGACTCTCACCAGGATGGTTTCAAATCCTGTCAGTCTGGGGCCTTTCTGACCTTTGGGGGGAAATCATGCCTTTTCTTCCTGAAGATCTCAAAAGCGAGTCGGTATTTTTGTCGTTTCCTGGTGAATTTTGCACGGTATTCTTATTCCCTTCCAATCCTAAATGTCAGCGTACCGCTTTCGCCCTGGGGAAAGACCTGCTGGGCTGCGGAGGCGCCTCCGAGCCCTCCTCCAGGACGAGGCAGAAGGAGTGAACATCAAGTGCCGAGATGGCAATCACCACCCACGGCCAGGCCAGAGTCAAGAGCAGCGTTCATCAGCTCCCATCGCTTGTTCAGTTTGAGGCTAAATGCAACAACTACAAATCCAAGAAAGTATTGAGAAAGCCTGCGATGGAACACCCGAAATCTCGCAAGCATTGCGGCGCTGAACGGTTTTCCCAATTTGAAGATTTGCTAATTACTTCCCAAAATGTTCTGCTCGAGCTAGTCGAACCCTTGGGGCTGGGCATCCGCCACATCGCCAAGGGAAGCGGGCGTGTTGGCTTTGCCCACGGCTGCTGGAGAGACCTGCGTGGGCACAGGAGAGATGGAGGAGGAGGGCAAGAGATGGAGATGGATGGGCAAGAGAGATGGAGAAAGAGGAGGAAGAGGGAGGAGAGGAGGAGGAGAGGCTGCTGGAAAGTACTCAGTTCGCCAAGTACCGTGGAAAACCACCACCATCATGAAGCACTCTACGGAAAAGTGCTCCTCCTTCCGCCCCCACCCCAATTTCTCTCTTTTGTGATACTGTTGTGTTCAGAAACTCAACACAGCAGGCACAAATGCTGCCAGGGCTCTGTGAATTATCATTCTTTGCTATGGAAAAGTCATTTATAAAGGGGTTGTAGGTTTTCCTTTTGAGAACCACAGCTTTTTAACCCACTGATGGACACAACTCTTTGTGCCCAATTATGAACATGCTACTTCCACATCCAAGCAGAGCCCCACAACCTCATGCCAGCACCTGGTCTTCCCCTTCCCACAGCACTGCTGGTGTTTCCAGCTGCTGCAAGCCTCCACCAGAGCCCGTCTGATGGGCACACTTTTGCGGGGCATGGATTAGCCCCCAGCAACCACTTCTCAGTGCAGCAGCAGCAACACTACGCTGAAATTATTTAGATTTCCAGTAGAGACATTACAAGCAAGGGCGATGTAAATAGAGGGGATCTCATCACTGCGTACCAGTACCTCCAAGGACGATGGAGATTCCCTTTCCACAAGGAGTCCCATGGAGAGGACACGGGGGCATGGACACAAGTTGCTCTGGGGGAGATTCCCATTGGACACGAGAGGGAGATTTTTCCCCATAAGAACAGCCAACCATCGGAATGATCTCCCCAGGGGAGGGGTTGACTCCGCCACATTGGGCACTTCCAAGCCTCAGCTGGACAGGGTGCTGGGCCATCTTGTCTAGGCTGGACTCTTGCCTAGAAAGGTTGGGCCAGATGGTCCTTGAGGTCCCTTCCAACCCAAGATTCTGTGATTTGATGACTGCAAAGAGTTCACAAGCTCCCGCATGCGCAGCCTTGCACACGTTTTGCTCTAAAGGCATGGCCACTTGCAGTTTTTCTCCACAAATTCCACGTGCCAGCTTCTCATGTATGAAAAGTAAAAACGCCATTGTTGAGTTTCCATAGTTTTAAGTAACAACATTACACTTAACATACCCTACTCTGTAATAACAACCTTACGGACTCAATCTTAAAGGTCTTTTCCAAGCTAAACGATTCCATAATCTGGATGCTTGCACGGCAACAACTTGAATTAATATTTGAATGGTGAATCCCCATTTGCAATCCAATCTGAATGGCAAACCGGCGTTAGCGCTGTGCCGCTGTTCGGGGACAGTGAGCACCGAGGGCAGAGCATCCCGGGCTGCGTGCACCGTCCCTGCTGCTCTCTCCTGCACGCCGCCGGGCACGCAACGCTGGGCTTGCGCATCCCGGCAGCACAGCAGCTTGCTGGTCGCTGCTCTGTTTCTTGCAAAGCAAAAATAATACGAAAAGCAAGGCCAATTTCACAGCCTGAAGGCCAGGCGACGCCACGACAGGCATGAGCATGGCCAACACAGCTCCCGCCGGCAGCAGGGAGAGGGAAAAGCCTGCAAGTGCAAAGCTGGAGGGAGTCAAGAGCCCAGCCCAAACTGGAGACTACTCCAGCAGAAAGGCTGGAGCAGAGGCTTAGCTGCTGCTGGGCTGAGGAAGAAGGCGTTCTTGAACGCTGGGCTGGAGCGTGGCTGCCCACCCGCCCCGGGGGGGAGCGGTTTCTGCTGAAGCTGGGACCCGCACGGCAGCTGGGGGGGTCAGGGCAGCCCCTGGGGAAAAAACCCTTCCTTTTCCTGCTCAAAGTCACCAAAGGTGACTCCTTCTCTTGGAAGGGATTCAAGGATGCCCGCTCCCAGCTGCCAGCGCTAGGATCTCCAGCCCAAGCAAAGTTGTTAACTTTAATCGCTTTCTAAGGCAAGCCCAGCTGCATCCCAAAAATCCTGGCTGGGCACTGACGTGACCAGATGCTCGCCAGAGTGTATTTTTAATCCTTTCCCTTTGCAAAAAAAATTAACAGTCCTTTTTATTGTTCTTCTTTTTTTGTTGTTGTTGTCTATTACTCACTTCTCGTTGCACTGAGGTATGGAAAAACCATTTTGAGCCTTTTTAAGTTGTTATCCTTCCCTCTCTGAACGATGCCATGTTCCCCAGACCATACAGACAGGCGGGGTCTGCTGCTGCCGGCGGCTGCCGCTGCGCTGTTGCGGCCCCCCCATAACACGTGATGGGCCCGTGCCCTCCGCAGGCAGCACACAGCACCCAAGGCAAGCCTCAGCACCGCTCCACGCAGCGCTGGAAAAGCCCAAAAGTCTGCTTCACCCCATGGTGCTGGGTTCACCATCTCCGTCTCCCACCCCCTCCTTCACTGTCATCACCAAACTCTCTCACACATATATATATATTATTTTTTATAACTTTCTGTAAAGCAGCCCGGCCGCTGCCAACCCCGCCGGGGCCAGTCCCACCCCCGCGTTCAGGAGGAGCCACCGCGGCCGCCGGAACAGCGCGTTACGCTACCTGAAAGTCATTAATTATTTTGTTTGTGTTTACTGATGTTCTCAGGTTGATTCGTTCGACGCTAATGAGCCATTTACTCTCAATTAGAAGCCGCTCTCAGAACGGAGCTCCAATTCCAGCGGGTTTTGCTGATGAATTAATTACAACGTGAGCTCAGCCTCCTGCAGGAGCCTCCCCTCCCTTCGGCGCCAGGTCCCCTGAGCCACAGCGTCCAGGGAATTTTATTTACCTTAACGCTACTGCCAGCGACACGCTCGCGTGGGTAACAGACACCCACGGCCACACCTGGGGGGGAAGGACGGGGTGGTTTCACGGGTACCACACATCAAGCATCACCTTGAGGGCATGTTTGTCGGACAGGTTTTAAACTCTTAAGCAATTCCAGGTAAAAAAAAAAAAAAAAAAAAAAATTTAAAAATCTGGTTTTTTTGTTACGTATGAGGCAGTGAGTGCAAAGCATCGTATGAATTTTCCGCAGCTTTAAAAACCCGCCCAGGTCTGGCTGCCGGGCTGCACTGCCAGGAACAGCCCCCAGCAGAGAACTCCTGCACTGCAATGCCTGCTTGAGAAGAAGAATTAAATATAAATCTGTGCTGCTTCACCACGCAACATTAAGTCAGCAATGTTCCACTGTGGGAAATTTCATCCCCGTTCCTGTGCACCGCCGTGAATTTAAAGCATCTGCGGCATAATGAGGGGGGCGGCAGGGGCACCGGCGAAACCCTGCCAAGATGCCCAGCGCCACGGTGTGCGCCCCGCTGGAGGAGCGCGGCTGCAAAATAAACGGGCAAAAAAGATCGAATAATCGAAGGGGCTTGGAAGGGCAGTTTGGGAGACAGCTATATTTAGAATCATAGAATCACTTTGGTTGGAAAAGCCCTTTAAGGTCATCGAGTCCAGCCGTTAACCTAACCCTGCCATCCTACCACTAAACCATGACCCTAATTTAGAGGCAGGCTCCAGGGTCTGCTTTCTAGCCGGCGGAGGGTTGCCCTAGCCCCCTGGCAAGCCGCCGCGCTGCCGTGCATCGCCCCACCTCTGCTGTTAACGCCCGAGGTTTTACAAACGGAAGCGCAACTTTGCATGCAACCACCTTGCGATAAGAGAGCGCCAAAGATATTCTCCGGGCACCGAGGCAGGCGATGCCCCTTTCCCCCACGCCGAAGCGTTGCTCCTTGGCACCAAGCACCAGGTCTGACAGCTCGAAGACCAGAGCCAGCTTGTGGGCACCCCGGTGCAAGAGGAGAGCACCCAGGTAGCCCCAGAGGACATGGATAACCCCGATACTTCCCAGGGAAGTTCCTATACTGTAGACATCGGCATCTCCAGGAGCTGAAATTGCCATTCCCAGATGCAAAATACCTGGGAGCAAATTCTACGTTACGTGGAAGGTGACAAACTGCAGACAAGGAGCTAAGAAGAAAAAAAACAAACCTAATTATAGCGCTGCAGAAGCTGGCTGAGAAGCAAAAACTGCGAGACGCACCTGGCTTGGTCATGCCATGACAGCAAGCAAGGTAGGCATACATGGGAAATATTGGAAAGGGTTTAATAATTTCACCAAGGCAGGAGGTTCAGCTGCTTTGAGATTAAGGGAAAGGCGGATGAAATCTGTTCCAGAAAACTGCCAGCCCGGGCAAGGGGGCACCCAGCAGCAAGACACCCGCTCCCAGCCCTGGGGTGCCCCAGGGACACAGCGTACCATCACCTTATCACACCCTGCCGAGCACTGAACTGATGGCAGGAACCCCAAAAACTCAAAGCACCCCCACGCTGGCTTTTCTGGCTTGCTGCTGCTGTAGCTTAGCGTGCTCAGGCTGCCCCCAGAAACTCCCGACAGACCATTGAGCGGCCACGGCCCTGCCCCAACCCCAATCTGCTCTTTGCCGGTTACATGAAATAAGGGAGGCAACCAACTCCGCTCAGCTTTCCACGAGGATTTTTTTTCATGACTGGGACTCACGTAAACACAAATCGTTCTGTAAGGGCAGAAAAGCACAAACATTTCAAAGAGCAACTTGTCGGTGAGCGTGGATTGCTCACGAGCGGTCCCTACGCAATGCATTACGCAATTTGTTGGAAAAGGAAAAGATATGGCAATAATGCACGCAGTGGGATGGAGACACAAGCGTCCAGCTGCAGTTGGGTATTAGAAACTCATTTTAAGTATTTACCCCTGTGGGCAAGAGCTATCGAAATGGGAAACCCTGGGGGCGATGACTGCAACTTGCACACCACCGCAAAGTAGAAGCTACGGGAGACTCGGTCCTATCCCCGCCCCACATCTTTTGGGACATCCTAATAAATCTCACATCCCCACTCTTGTCAGCTTCCAAACCATCAAAAAAAAAAAGGGTCCTCAGCTGTGTCAAGTGGTCCAGGACACACGGAGACAGCCCTGCAGAACCAGCCCATCCTCTGACCCACGAGCTGAAACCGTTGGCCATGAGAATATTTTGGCTTTCCAGTTGCATTTCCAGAGGTCAGCTAGAGGAAGGGCAGGCTACCACGAGGGGACAGAAAAGTCGTGTACAAACGACAACATCAATAGCACCACTTTGAAAGGTAATTTCCCATTAGGAGCAACGGCAATGATACGATTTGAACAATAAATCTTAATTCCAGAGCGAGCCACTTCAGAACCACAGCAATCTGCGTGCTCTTCAAGTGCCAAAATTGGGCTCATTTATGTTAAGAAAAACGTTCGCGGTTTAGTTTGTCACGTGTTATTCCCCCACACACTCCTTTTGGTTTCAAATATTATTCTAATTCTTGTCTCTCTTTTTCTTACGCCATTTCCTTCCTTCACCAGCAAAACACTTATTGGCACGCTCAAGCTCCAATCTGGCAGCAAAACTCCGAGAGAGGAATTGGGAGGATGACACCAGCTACCAGCCAAGCAACGATGAGCCACGCCACGGCCCCGGGCACCCTCGCACCAACTGCTTCTTTGGGTATTCTTTGCCTAAAAGGCACAGCAGCAACTGGGGAGAACTGGGTGGGACGTCCACCCCTCTGCTGCCCGTCAGTCACATCTAAAGAACTGGTGTATTTGAAATTAAAGCCTTCTCTGCCATACCCTCAGCCACTGGAGTAACAAAACACCGAGCAAAAAAGAGTTGGCTTGCCTTATTTTTTAGTAATTACTGACATTTCTGTCGGGTTTTGTGTGGGTCTGCGTTTCTTTGACAATTCACAAAGACTTATTTGCCAAGCACGCGAAGCAGGACGAGGGGCTACAGAGCCTGAGCCCCCCAGCCCCCCATGGCTGCACGTGCGCTCCACAGCTGGATCACCTCTGGACAAACTTTGGCCTCTTTGCTGCCTCTTATCTAGGGTAGTGATTCCCAAATTAAGAGATCTTGCACTTCCAGTGCTGGCACAGCATTTCTCGCCGCAGCCGCGAGCTCGGTGGGAACGTAGTTTTTAACGTGGGAACTGCGATTACAGCTCCAGGAGCGAAGGTGAGAGGGGGCCGACCTGCGGGAAGAGCCCGGGCGGTCGATGGGCTGGGAACGTCGGTCTGCACATGGACAGGAAACCAAATCCAGAGCCGACAGCAGCACGTTAATGATTCACAGCTCTGCCCAGGCACTGTCTTTATTACCCTTGCACCTTCCTATACTCTGAGGTCATAATTTTAGCTTTAAAGTTGTTCTGCCTCTTACTTACTCCGGTCCCCAAAGCACTCCAGAAGCCAAAATCAGCCAGAAACCCACATCCACCCTATGTTAAAAACACCAGGGAAGGGAGGGAAAGCATGGCGGGCTTGCTGGAGAAGCCTCTTTGCAATGCAGAACCGTGAAATGGCTAGCGGCGATCGGCAGAAGAGAGACTGAAAGACCTTAGCACAAGGCAGCCTAGTTGGACATGGTGGCATACACATGTCCTTAATCACCAACAATTAGTCACGCCGTGTCCTCGGTTATTTATGCAGGGGATGGGAGCGCGCAGCTTTGTCCTGAATTATCCCGCTGCCGACACAGATCGATATCTGAACGAGGAGCAGAGGAAATCCTGTTAGAAAAATTGTTGCTCCGAGAGGCCACCTCATTTCTACCGCATTTAGTTCTGCATTTCTGCGTTATCCTTCCTTAGATCTGCTCAAATTAAACATGCGGCCGTTCCCACAATTAATAACAATTCTGGACACTTCCAAGCCTCAGCTGGGCAGGGTGCTGGGCCATCTTGTCTAGGCTGGGCTCTGGCCCAGAAAGGTGGGATCAGATGATCCTGGAGGTCCCTTCCAACCTGGGATTCTGTGATTCTAAGATGTACAGCCCCGACTGCTACACACAATGTATTTTGCCCCCAACCCAGCGCTCCTCCCGCCGCTCACAGCACCACTTCGCCGCCACAGTTAGCACAACGCCTGTGCTGGGGGAACCCACTGGGGCAAATGACTTCAGGAGGTGATGACTTTTTTTAAAAACTTTTGCCTTTTACAGCGGTAAGTAGGCTTTTCAAATCACTTGCTTCGCTCAGCCACAGGTTGTTCGCTTTTTAATTTTTTTTAAGACGGCAGAAGCCCTAACGTCAGACCTCCTCATTAACGTCCTCTCACCAGCACATGCAGCCTTCTAATTGCTAGCGATATTGAACCCATAGAATCATGGAATCGTTTGGGTTGGCAAAGCCCTTTAAGCTCCCCCAGCCCAACC
>NW_009258676.1:634329-654321 GCF_000687185.1 Egretta garzetta
CCCCCCAGGTCCTTCGGGGAGGGAGGGGCCCAACCCTGACCCCAGCATTCGAGGGGCGAATGACCTGACCCCAGCACAGGGGCACGGTCCCTGCCCTGCTCCTGCTGGCCACACCACTCCTGATACAAGCCACATCATGTTCTTTTTGTGTGCGTGTCTTAACCATGGCAAGGAGTTGACTTTCTGCCCATATACAAATTTTGCAAGCACTTTTGGTGCTGGCGGAACAAAAAACCCCAAAGAAACAAGCACTGGCCCCACCAGACAGTAAAACAGCCTACGAAGCCGATTTACCGGGGGGTGCATGGGCTGCGGGGCTGGAGCTGGTTCAGCCCCCGTGCCTGGTTATCCGTGCGAGACGGTGGCAGCCACCGCGTGGCCCGGGGCTGGAAATCATCCGCTCTTTATTCAGCCTCTGGATTTGCTCTATGCATGTGCCCTACCCATCATGTTCAAATCCTTTCCGCTGTTAGAGATTTATTTTCTTTCCTAGAAGTAATTCTTTGTGCTCGGGTTTTGGCAGAAACGATAAAGGTTCAAGGAACCATTGTATGACGAAGACGTTAAGACCTTGGCAATGAGTTCTGTGTGTTTACACGACGGTAGCGCTCCCCGATGCACAAAATACCAATAACGTGTCTGGTTATCCCGTGTCCAAGCACGGGTACCAATACTTTAAGCATTAAGTCCTGGCACTGCCCACAAAGAAAAGCTCAGTAGCATCAATCCCAAGGCTTCGCAGTACAGACCGGGAGGAGGAGTCCTGGACAACGACATTTGTGAGGGCTGATAAAAAGAAATCAATGCAAACAGACCCTACCCTAAAGGACTGTTGGGGAAAACCCAAGCTGCTGACTTTTTCTCTGTTTTGCAGTATTTCAGTGCCAAATCACTGTGCTGGAGACATGTCCGTTCCCACGGGCAGCCGGGGTACGTAACCAGACTGCCTGCCCGCCGCTACGAGCTAGAAAACAACCCCCCCCGGCTCTTCCCACGGCTCATGTTTTGGGGCTCTAGGAGGACCACGGCCTCAAGGAGAACATGCCACTGCCTCCCGAGGCACACAGAGCACCACTGGAAAACTGCAGGAGCCGCCAATTAAATAAGCCATAGATGCAAGGAAGTATTTCAGCCACGACGACCAGCTCCGAACCCAATTCCTGAATTCCCCGATGAAGCACAGATGTTGACTTTAGCTAATAAACTACAAGAGCGATTTAAGATCTTTGTGATAAATTGTCCCTGAGCAGCATGGGTAGCGCTGCTGGTGAGCGCTGCTCCTGTGGAACCACCACGGACCTAGAACCTGCCCCCGCTTGGGAAATGTGCCTTCAACTCCTCCAGGGAACAGGGCTGAGCTCTCTATCTTCATCATGAAGTAAATGACCATCGCACGGCCGGCGACCTGGCACGTGGCCAGCAGCGCCTCGCCGGGTGCAAAAAATGGTGGGCCTGGGGGTGGGGGCTTGGGTCTAGCTGATCCTGGAGGTGGGGGGGCTCAGGTCTGGCTGGTCCTGGGGGGGGCTGGGAAGAGGACGGGAGTGCTTGAGCGCACAGAAGAATGCTCTCTATGCTCAGATGAGCTCCCAGATACTTAACTTCCACACCGCAGGCAGATAGGAAAGAGGAAAGGCTACTCCTAACTCTTCCAATGGCTGCATTTAGCTGGAAAAATCAGACCAGGCACCTAACAGCGCATCACTCCCCCAATTACTGCATTTATCAATGGTTTTGAACGCAGCGGTAGCGACAGTATGACGATCAAAGACCCATGGGAAGCCCCTACAACCATTCATTGCCTTGGCAATGGCTTGGCACATGGCATATTTATCTCTCAAAAATCAATGTATTGCATAAAGCCCCTTAATAAATAGCTGGCCAGCAGCAATGTGCACCGTCACCCGAGCAGGGCACACAAGGGTGCCTCGTTATATTTTCTTTACCCTTATATTTTCCTTACATAGAATCATAGAATCACTTTGGTTGGAAAAGACCTTTGAGATCATCGAGTCCAACCTTTAACCTCCCCCTGCCATCCCACCACTAAACCCTGGCCCTCAGCACCTCATCTCTCCTTCTTTTAAATCCCCCCAGGGATGGGGACTCGACCACCTCCCTGGGCAGCCCGTTCCAGAGCCTGACAGCCCTTTCGGTGAAGAAGTTTTTCCTAATGTCCAACCTAAACCTGCCCTGGTGCAGCTTCAAACCATTCCCCCTCGTCCTATCGCCCGTTACCAGGGAGAAGAGGCCGACCCCCACCTTGGATTACATAAGTAATCCAAAACAATAATTCCTACCTAAAAGCATCTACGCTTTGGACACAATATCAAACAACAAGCAAGGCTTCTCCTAACTTCACCATGAAATGAATCGTTAGCTACCAGGCAATTTTTTTTTAAGAAAACTGAAACTTCCTGGAACTTCTGAGGTGAATTCCGTGAGCATCCTTCCACAGAAATACACCAGAAATAGTGCTTCATGATATGAAATGCCCCTCAGTATTTAGGGATCCTCAGGCAATTAAGAAACTCTTTAGCAAGTCCTACATGACAGGAGATTGAAATCAGGTCAGATTAAGAAAAAAAATTCCTTTAGCAATGTGAATTCTACCTCTTTTGCTGCGTCTCTGCTCCCTGCCTCCCATGAGAGCTGCCTGTGCCGGCCAGGAACGCGCAGCTGCGGACTATGAATGCATAACCCACAAAATGCAAATACTTTTTTTTTTCCTACCGACTTGCCAAAATGTATTTCCCTCCAAGCAAAGACCAAGCGTGAAAAATTCCACTCTCACAAATTAATTGACTGGAAAGTTATAAATAACTGGAAGCAGAGACTTACAGCTAAGGCACACTTCTGACCCTGCCAGGGAGGAGGGTGGGCAGGGAACACGCAGGTCTCCCAATGAGAATAAAAGTTCCTAACCTTAATTCAGAAAATGAGAAATTTTTGAAGAAAGGGGGGGAATGGACTTTTAGGCATTAGGCTTGACCACCCCCCCAAAAGTCAGGGCTGGCAGCCCGGCGTGCAGCGCTCCCCTGCCCTTCAACAAGCAACATGGTGAAGACCTACAGAGAGTTAGTAAGTAAGAAAAAAAAAGACAAGGAACTGATAATAAATAATGCAATTGGAGGAGGAAGCTGCCCCCAGCATCTCCCACCAGTGCTGCAATGGCATACGCTGATAAAAAAGCTTCTTTGCAGCTCCATGGATCCAGGCGAGCCCGCACCCCTTCGCCCGCCGCACGGCCACGCCAGGACGCTGCACAAAGCCACGCAGGCAACTTTCCTCAGAACCTCCGTCATTCCTAGTGCAGCTGGGAATTTTGTCCATGCAGAACAGAAAAGGACGGAGAATTGTGGATGCCTGGTTTTCACCTTCCTTTCTCTTTGACTTTTTTTCCATCAACTTTTTCTGCAGCCGCAGTTTGCCGTTTACCAGTGATGCACCAACGTTTGAACCCCGTCACATTTGCTATGGGTTTATTTTTGACTTCAAGATTAATTCAGTGTAGCAAGCCAAGATAATAATTGTTATTGGATGCCTCCAACACCAGACCAGTGATAAATAACCATCCCTCTGTAAGGGAGGATGGCTCCTGAGAGA
Organism: Egretta garzetta; assembly: GCF_000687185.1. NCBI lineage: Eukaryota > Metazoa > Chordata > Aves > Pelecaniformes > Ardeidae > Egretta > Egretta garzetta. Next base: position 637,933 of record NW_009258676.1, read on the forward strand.
TGCAGGCAGGCTGGAGCTGGGGTGGGCAGGGGGCGGCGTCCGGCAGCCCCAGGAGCACCCTGCCTGCAGGGAGGCAGGGATGGCAGGGAGGCAGGGGTGGCAGGGATGGCAGGGAGGCAGGGATGGCAGGGGACACAGCCCATGGTCCAGGCAGCAGCACGCCCCATCCCGGGGGCACGCAGGCTCTCTTCCTCACTGCTTCCTTCCTCCTCCAAACCCCACAGAGCCAACACCAAGGGGCAGGGAAGGGGTTCAGGAGGAACAGCCCCCAAAGGGAGGGTGTTCCAGCCCATCGTGAGCTGCCTCCCAGGCTCCCCCCAAGGACAGTGCCTGCCGTTGCGCCACTCACCCCAAACCCAGCCCTGCGCTGGAAGAGCCTCCAGGGTCTTTGCAGCCCAAGCACATTTTTCCCCTCCATAAAATCCAGGAGCTCCTAATTCCATTTCGGATGACTCTCTCCCCAGCGTCCTCCTGAACCATCACCACGCTTTACCCATAACAGGTTCTTTCCCCTTTTTCCTGCCAAACAATTCTATTCTGATTTAGTTAGCTAAAAGTAGTGCTGAGTGAAGGTTTTATCTGGTTAACACGCACAACTAAACCACCCACCCTCCTTGGCTTAAATCGACAAAAAAAAAAAGCAAAGCAGATGCATAGCAAGGCTTTAAACCGAAACTACAACTGCAACGCGGTGCGAGCCCGGCAGCTAGAGCGGGCTGCAAATCGTCCCTCCGTCTGCCGATGAGAGAACGGACCTTAGCTCAGGTTCCTCCTTTGCAGAGAAACCCCCAGGTTTTGCAGCCCCTTAGGGATTGCTGGGAGGCATCGGAGTGACGTGCCAGGGCCAGTACAGCCTGCGCCCCGTGCGCCCCCCCAAAGAGTCCCTTTGGGTTGAAAAACTTCCAAAAGGCAAAAGAAATGCTGGAATCACAGAATCACACAGAATCCCAGAAGGACAGGGGCTGGCAGGGCCCTCGGGAGCTCACCCAGTGCCACCCCCCTGCCCAAGCAGGCTCACCCAGAGCAGGGGGCACAGGACAGCGTCCAGGCAGGGGTTGAAGATCTCCAAAGAAGGAGACTCCACAGCCCCCCTGGGCAGCCTGGGCCAGGGCTCCATCACCCTCACAGTCAACAAGTTCTTCCTCCCGCACCACTGGGAAGGGTCTGGCTCCGTCCTCGTGACCCCCACCCTTGAGATATTTGTACGTGTTGATGAGATCCCCTCTCAGCCTTCTCTTCTCCAGGCTGAACAAGCCCAGCTTCCTCAGCCTTTCCTCCTAGGGGAGATGCTCCAGTCCCCTCATCATCCTTGTTGCCCTCCTCTGAACTCTCTTCAGGAGTTCCTCATCCTTCTTGAACTGGGGAGCCCAGAGCTGGACCCAGAGCTCCAGGTGGAGTTAATCACGAAGAAGCAGTCAGGGTTACGTGCCAACGAAGTCTTTTTCAAAAACGTCCATCTAGCCGTGCTGCCCAGTGATTACAATAATTGCACAGCCACGGAAGCCCTTTGGAAATGCAATACTGAAGTTCCACGAGTTTTCCACCCTGGGAATGGCCACAGTCTGCTTTTGCCCCCCTGCTGGCCCCCTCGGGCTCCCCAGCCGGCTCCCGCACAAGGAAGCCTTCAAGAGAGCTCCCGGGGAAGGCTGCAAGCTGGGGTCACAGCACATAACCAGGGCTAGGGCAGCAGTGGGGGATGCTGAGGGCACCGCATCCCTCCAGCTCCGGGCGCTCGCGTTCTCCGCAGAACCGGGGCTCCGCTACTTCTTCAGCGCAACTGTGAGGTTTCATCTCAGCGCGCCTTGTGCTTGATGATTACGAGTTTTGGCTTGACGAGCAAGCTCTACACCGACGCCAAATCCAGCGTGCAGGCTTCCGACGGGGGGAGCTTGGCCGTAAATAGTATTTGTAGCTGTAAGCAAAAATGCCTTCGTGCACCGCCACCGCTCTCCAGCCCTGCCCTCCCCGAGCAGCACACGTCCCAGCCGCATCTCAGCCCACCTGAACCCCCACTAAATCACGTTACTTCAGCGCAAGCAAACCCCAGAGAAGCTCCTCAGGAAAAAAAAAAATAAGTGTCCTTCAGCAATCTGAACACAGAAATGATATCAGAAGGAGCTCAGGCTTGCAGAACGCTGATGGGAGGGGTGTCAGGGATGCTTAATACATTTTTTTTCTTGGATTGCAATTCAGGATCCCTTAGGTGAGCAAATGCATGAGGAACTGCCCGGGAGGGAGCTGCTGTCGGCTGAAATATTTAGTAAAAAACTGCCATTTTGCAGTTTTATTGTGCTCTAAATAAAGACTAGTGAGCATAAAGGTATCCAGGACAAGTAACAGGTATCCATGGAGAAGGCAGCCGGGCACTTCTTCCAGGTTTTAAGCAGACAGAACGTCTGCCGGAGGCAAGTACCCTGCTAAATATTATTTAAAAAAAATATAAATAATACTTAGGAGGTATCAGTTGGCTGCTGACAAAAAATACTGACAGCATCATTAATTATGTATTGAGGATAACCACCCAGGGAAAGTCTGCATTGCCGGTCGATCCGACATGTTCACTACGGAGAGGAAATAAGTTGCTACGTCAAAATAAGGGCTAAGACCTTAACCTGACACACAAAATACTCTCTTTAAAGCAGAGCAGCCCCAGCCCCCCCACTGCTCCGCAGCACCCTGGGGACCAGGGACCCCGTGTCTCAGCCTGGAGACATCGGCCGCTGCCAGGAAGGTGTTTTCTCAGCAGAGCCCGTACGCCCCCGAGGAACGCCGGCGCCCTCCCGGTTACAGACGTGTGATGGAGTGCAGAGAAAAGCATTTCTGCAACCCCAGCTATGCAAAAATCAAGACCCCCACATATTAAACTGTACAGGGGATGCCCACGTGGGTACCCATAGATGTAAAGAACGTACCGCTTACTAAGCCTGCAGTATGACCCAGGGCTCCACGTTCGGCCAAGCACCATTCTCCGCGGCGGCGCTGCGCCGATTCATTGCTCCTTCCCGGTCTGAAGGTGCAAACTCTTTTAATGATACTTAAAGATACGAGCTCTGAGCCAACCCCTGAGCATCCCCGAGGCCGAGATAACCCACAGCCGCCACGAGCCATCTCACAGGCACTGGGCTTGGGGATTTCCCTTTCAAAATACCCAGTGAGCTGCATGCCCCAAAACTGAAGAGATTTCCTTTTTTTTCCCCAGCCAAGGCTTGGTAAGAAAGAGAGGAGAACGTGCATCGCTTGCTGCGATGAGACAGCGACAGGCCTTCTCCTGCTGCCAAAGCCGCTGGATTTAGAAGGCGGCGGGGGATACGGCATCTTTTGCGTACTCGGGCTGGGAATATCCAGGCTCGTTTCCCCAGGGCGCAGCTTTAGGAAAGAAATCTTTGTGGGGGTCCTGGTGCAGAATCAGGGGCGGGACGCAAGGACCAGCACCTCACACCCTCTGCCACTGTGGCACCAGGAGTTACACGGGGACAAGTACACACACACCCCCACACCCCCACACCCCCAGCCTGCTACAGCCACACCGAACCCTCGGGAACGCGGGGGCACGGGAGGTCGAGCCCCACGCTCACGCTCGGGCAAAGATAATTACGGAGTTATTGCTAAAGGCCATAACTAACCCTACCCCCCCCCCGGAGAGGCGGGATTGCAGCTCCGGAACCAGGCGCTGGCTTTTGGAGAGCTGCTCTCCAGACAGAAACCACCCCAGGAAATCTTAGTTCTTGGAGTCTTTTTTCGCAGCAAGCCAGCAAACCAACGAAAAAATGGAATAATAGACTGTAACTTTGGGTAAGTGCAACTGTTACCCATTGAATGACATGGACATCACGTGGGGCACAAAACAATAAATTAGGTTTAATAGCGAAGTTCACTACGCATGGTCCTTTTAACGAGTGCCTAAAACGACGAGGAAATAATTCCCAGCTGCATCCAAACACTCGGCAGCACACAGAAAGTGGCCTCGTCCCAAAGATCCACTTTGTGATGTTCTCCCCGTCCCGCTGCATTTCAGTTTCCTCTTCTTTTTAATAATCTCACTCCTGCAAATGCAAACCCACTACAAACAGCACCGTGCCTCCGCTCGACCACGCGCCCCAAACCTCGACGTGCGTTCAGTGCCGCCCCAGGTCACTGCTCTGCCCCCCAGCATCGGCGGCAGCGATCGCCCAGCCCGGACAGACCCCGCGCCGCAACCCGGTGCAGAAGACGACGGCGGCGCACGTACGGCGCAGCTGGGCGAGGGGCAGCAGACCAGAAGAGGCGGCTTCTTGACCAGTTCCTACTGCCTTGCAGTCAAAAAACCCACAACAAGCACTGGGAAACAACGCCAGACGTCAGCGCAGGTCCGACGTGCCAACGGGGCGGCAAATGGTTTCAATCCAGACACCTAAAGGCGTGTTATTAAACAGAAACCCCCACTTGCTCTTGCAACGAGCAACGATCATTTAGGCAGTTGGCTAACAAGCGTCACTCTTGGATGGAATTTTTTTTTATCGTTTCTATTTCACATACAGGCAGAAAATGACTATTCTAGGATCTGACTGCCATGCATTTCTCTTTTAATTACTGCATTTAAGTTCATTCTCTGAGATCAGCCTAAACTTGCCGCTCCTCCCCAGCCTTCTGCAGACCTCGCAGGACAGAGAAACCTCAGCAAACTGTGGTGCATCACCGGATGCTTTGCACCAGGTGTGTTATCGGTATGTTTGGAGTCACGTCCTCATTAACGATCTGCTGCACAATCGCCTTCTGCTGGTGCCGCAAATGCAGATCGCGCCCGCCACCCCAGGAACATTCAACATGATTTTAGAAAGGGGCAAAATGCACATGGAAAACCTCCCCCCGCCGCCCCGAGGAACCCACCCCGCTGCCCATCCCCTGCCCACCCCCTGCCTCGGGGGCTGCACGTCTGGGGACAACGCGCTCGAACGCTGCTCTCCAGCCCGGGAAGCCGTCCCCGTCTGCACGTATAGGATGCATACGCCCTGCCCCGCACCCAGCGCGAGGAAATGCATGCCAGCATCTCTCTGCAGCTGTATTTCCATGCCGTATCTGCAGAACAGGAAGGGTTTGCTGGTTTCTCTCTCCCGCAGGACGCGTTAGTTTATGTGTAAATAAAGAGGGTACGGGCACTCAATGTTCACAAGGTGCAGGAGACAAATTTATCAACATCAGATTCCTAAAACAAGGACATTTGTGTGACCGGGTAAAACGTTCCCTTTGCTTGACTCACTGCGTGAGCTCAGACACCGGAGAACTGGGGGGAAGTTAGCACGATACCGCTCGCCCAATATTAAGTTAAAAAGACACTATTTGGCGTTTGAAAATGGTGCTTAGCGGGAGGTGGATGCTCTGGGATACATCCCGAAGGGTACCAAGCCAGCAGGTGTATAAATGCCAACCACAGACCTTCCCTTTGCCACAGGTTGTGCCAGGGCAGGGTGAGGTTGGGCATGGGGAACAATTCCTTCCCCTTGGGGCTGTCAGGCACTGGAAGGGGCTGCCCAGGGAAGGGGTCGAGTCCCCAGCCCTGGGGGGATTTAACAGCCGGGCAGAGGCGGTGCTGAGGGCCAGGGTTTGGGGGTGGGATGGCAGGGGTAGGGGAACGGTTGGGCTGGGGGAGCTTAAAGGGCTTTGCCAACCCAAACGATTCTGTGATTCTACAATTCTACAAAACACAACAGAGCTCTCTGCTTGGAGAAGGTACTTAATGGTGAAGAACATCGTGCATTAAACTAGAAAAACATGCACACCACGTTCAGCACGGCTGCTCAGGCAGAGGTTGCAGCCACTGCTCACCCCAAACCCTCCCCGAGCCCTTTGCCTTCTGCAGGTCCTGGGGACTGGAGGAAAGCCTTCCTCCTTGTCCAAGCAGACTTTGGAAATTCTACAAATGGCCCAGTAAGGCTGTCAAAATATAAAAAATAACTTCAATTTCAACCTACAAGACAGAATTTTGTGTGACAAATACAACGTCCTCCTTTTCTGAGACGGCACAGTAAATCACTCCTTACTCCCCAGCAGTGATCTCGAAACGCTCGCTGGCTCATTATTTTTCTTCTCCAGCTATGTATCTCAAAGATGTAGGTTTAATTCTATGAGCCCCATGACCTGTGCCCATGATTTCCAACACCGAAATAGTTTCCAAATTGAATTCCAACATCAATACAGGACACGTAGGATGCAGATTTTGTTTCTCGCTTGCAGGTCCTGTCCTCCTTCCCAAAGAGAAGCACGTTCCTTTTCCAGCAGGGCAGCTCTAGGGACTCACTTCAGCCATGCCAACGGAGACAAATGGGAAACGGCCATCGGCTTGGTCTGGGGGCTTACTCAGGGGATGCCCCAGCCTCCTGGCTGGGACTGTCCCAGCAAAGGCATCGCAGGATTCAGGATGACCCAAACCCCACCGCCCTCCCAGGCAGCTCCCCAGCAGCTACAAATCCAGGGAAAGGCCAGGCTACACAAGCTGAGTTCTCAAGAGCAACGGAGACAAGCAAGTCCATGATTAATAAAACACAGCCCCACAAGAGCCAGAGTCAGCAGACAATTCCTTATCTTAACTAAGTTTAATGGGTTTAATTTCATTGTTTCTGCCTTCTGAAATGGTTCTGCCTTCCCTTCCTCCCCTCCTCCCTTGTCCCAGAGGACTCTTCCCTCCATCCTTCCCACCGGGAAGGCCACTGCCCTGCAGGGAGAGACCCACATCCCCTTTTTGCCACACTTTATTTAAGAGCCCAGGTTGGGAGGAGCTTAGGCTGAGTTTAAAAAGGGTGAAATGCAGCTGCTTGTTTCATTTTTTTCCCCAGAATGAAACAAACCCTAGATACTGGCCATGTATTTTCCCCCCAAACAACCTCCCTCTACCTAAAGCAGAAATTGAGATGAACACACGGAATATATCACAAAAATGACCCGAGAAGCACAAACCAGCAGCCAGAGACTCCCTAAGAGCTGCAACTCATCCTGGTGCCTTTATCAACACCATCAACAGCCTTGGGAGGGGTTGGGAAACAGTGGCACTTGGGTAATTTCGATACAGAACACCAGACCTGTAAGATTTTGAACAAGTTGAAAAAGTGATTATGCACAAGTTAAAGAGAATGGGAAGTCTCTGCTAACAACCAAAGCACACCGAGGATGACCACTTACTTTCTTCTTGGGAACACATGCAAATCTTTGGCAGTTCAGATGCATCCTGGAAACTCCTAAAGAGTATTTTTTAAGTTTTTCGCTAATATTAAAATGAAATTGCCACTACCACTCTTCCCGGTAACAATTCATACCGCAAGAAATCACATTCACGCATGAAGTGTGACAAGTTCAGTTCCCTCCTTCACCCTTTCCACCATCGCGTCCTTCTAATGCACTCAGCAGAATATTGCTACCCAGCTGATGAAAGCACTTGTTGGCTGAGAAAATCCCAGGGAAACTCCATGCCACACAGATACACCACCCGTCCCAGGACACCCCTGGGCAGATCATGCCTCGTCACTGCACGAGTGCAGAATTTAGGAAAATCCTACAAATAACACAACGGTACAGCTGCACGCCGAGGGGCTGGGGGGTCAGTACACGGCATGGCTTCACCCGGTCTGTGCCCTTCTGAATTAGGGCAGATTACTTAAAATTTGCGTGCATACACCATGCCGAACAGAAGGATGCGAATCGTAGGCTGCGGCAGCTACGCTTGCGAAGGTTACGGCAAATCGCGAGCCCTGAGCCATAAGGAGCAAACGCCTTTGACCAGAAAGGGTAAGAAAGGTAAGAAATGGTTCATCTGCTTGCTGTCGCTTACAGACGGCTCCCGAGGCAGCCCCGAAGGGTATTTCCAACAGCCAACCCTGCAGTAGGATAACAACAGTGTTGTGCTTATTTACGGGAATGGGTTAGGCTTGGATTACCAGGTCTGGCTAGGGAGTGCTCGGTAATGAGCACTTTGCATCTTCACTGCTGAATTCTCAGGTGAATGAATAAAAGCCTTGGGTTTGTAACAAGTAAGATTTAATAGCAAGAAAAACCACGTGAGGGCTGAAGGATGCTGATGCTCAGCAGTGCCTCTCCAGAATCTGGAAGTAATGAAAAGGTACAAGGAATTATTTTCATTTTGAAAATATGAAAAATTCTCATGATGTGAAAGAAAGGAAGACAGCGAAGCGCAAACTGCTCCAAACCCCTTCTTCTGCACCAACACAACGCTAATTAATCCCGGTTTACAAACTGAAGTCAAGCCAGAAGGGGTTCACAGAGCTGGCCACCAGGTGCAAGCCCTTCCTAGGAACCGTCGCCTTTTCTAGCTTTGCTTTTCACCCCTTGGTATCACAAAACCTTTTGGCTGGTGTGCACAGTAAACGGGTGATTTTCCATTTATTGCCCATTTAAATTCCATTTAAGGAGGGTGCCCGCCACACCCACCACCCTTCGTCTGCACAGAGCAGCAGAGCCCAAACAAAAGCAGTAATCAAAAATTTTCACCAGCTCGAAGATAGCAAGGCTGCCAGCAAGGCCAAAAATGGCTTTGTCAGAGCAAATCAGGTCGAATGGACTTAATTTTGTTCTAAGGCACAGGGACAGGGCTGCTGAATAGGAGAACTGGACTGCCTGCAAGAATAAAATCTTTAAATTTTATTTTACAATAATATTAACAAACCAGAGCAAAAAATGAGGAAGATGCAATAGATGAGGAAATGCCTAAAAAGTGCAGCTCTTGGAAGCAGGAATACATTTGCTGGACCAACAGTAAATGAAGATTCTCCATTTATTTCCCATTAAGTTCCATGTGAGGGGACAGCCTTGCTGGAAAGCCCAGCCTGGTCTCCAGGGTGGTCCCTGCCACCAATCGCCGCTCAGAAATGAACGCCTCCATCCTTCATACCGACCGCACCTGGGATTCCGGGGGGTCCAGGGCCAAAGGGTCCGAGGCCCCCCAGCCCCGAAGGCAGCCCCAGTCCGGGGTGAACACCACGGACCCCCGGGCACTGGGACTTCCCGCTGCTGCCCCCAATGTGCTTGTTCTGCACAAATGTGGCAATGGGAACAGACAATTTGGCCCAATGGGATTTACATCAGATCGGTATTAGCAAGTGCCACTTCCAAGGGCTTCATTTTGGGCAGGTTGAACAACAAAGTCATTTGATGCAAGTGACAGAACCTCCGGAGCCAGCCGCCTCCTCCTCGGGTGCCACCACCGCGCCAGCCCGGGAGGAGCTGCTCTTCTCGGGGCAAAACTGCTTGGACCTGAATGGGGATGTGGGGACAACCCCAAGCAGAGACACCATGGAACGAGCTATTAGAGAAAATACGGACACAGCGAGGCCAGTCATTCAAATTGCATCAGCCATTAAAATGCCTCCTGCATTAAGATAAAATTAGCCATCCTCAGATGAGCATTTTCATTCTTTGCTCAAAGTATTCCGCAGGAACCTTCTTATTTAGGATATGCCCTGCACCCCTGCCAGATCTGGGCACATAAAATGCCCCTCGGATTCATGGCGGCTCAAATTCAGATCCTGGCACAACCCGTACGTGCAGGTGAGTTGAAGAGGTCTTTAAGGAGATCTCCTCCCAGATCCACAACAGCAGCCTTGTGACTCCAACACCGGGGCTGTGGTAGCCAAAGCTGATTTCTGTCCCGAAATACGAAAAATCACTATATCATTTATACAACTCAGTAGGAGAGGCAGTGATGGTAAGAAGACAAGAATAAAGCAAAGACCTCCAATTTATGCTTACTAACTGAAAAAAACAATAGGCGAGAAACAGCACGATTTGAGCACTGTAGAGTTTTCTTATTCGTTTATGAATTTCTCAGAGAGGAGCAATTCGGGTCTATATTTAGCAAGCAGCACCTCCACATCCCTGCCCACTGGTGGGTTTGCAGGAGCAGAGTATTCCCTGCCCGGCACTGCAGCCTGAGGAAGCAACGCCCCTCCAACCACACCACAGAATCATAGAATCATTTCGTAGAACCACTAAGGTTGGGAAAGACCTCCAAGATCACCACGTCCAACTGTTGACCCAACACCGTCGTGCCTGCTAAACCACGTCCTGAAGTGCCACGTCTACGCATTTTTTTGAACACATCCCATTTGCTCTGTGACGAATCCACACGCTTTGCCTTCCACACATTTCCACCCAGCGCTTGCATGACGGCTCCGACCTGCCAGGGCTTGGCGTGCACTAACGTCATCCTCCAGCCCCGCCGGGGAGACCCCGTCCCCCCCATAACCAAACGGCTCCAGCTGCTGAAGGGACGTAGCTCGCACACTCGCGGGGAACCACGTATTCATATTTTTCTTCTTGGATACGTTCGATTTCCTGGAGGCGCGGTGCAGATTCATATCAGAGCTCAAGTTTTTGTGCTCCTGAGTTTTCTGGATGATTGCACATGTCGCTCCCCCAGAAATTACTGGCTCGTGCTTCGCCCTCCAGTACTTACTGATGGAAAAAACTGAACTGCATGTGCAGACTGATGGTACGAGGTCCATCTGGGCCAGCGCGCACAGCACGCGACCAGCACCAGAAGGCGTGTTCAAGGAGAACGCGCTCCCTTTGGTAAAGCCTGGATGCGTATCTTCTGCAAAGACGCGGCTTCTGATGAATCACCGGTTATTCACGTTGTATACGGTGAAAGGAAAGCTCCTGCAGAGCTCCAGATTAAAACCACTACTGTATTTCTCTCCTATATCTCCAAAGAGATCTAATGGGGGGGAGGGAAAAAAAAAAAAAAAAAAAAAAAAAAAAAAAAAAGGGAAAAAGCACAGAGGCTTTATGCAGTGAAATTCAGCACTTTGGGGAATTGCTGCCTTACGCAACGGCTGCAGGTTATGTAAGGGATGCAGTTACCCAAACCGTCCTCTCTCAGTTGTGCCTCCCTAGAACTGGCACACAACCCCATACACCTTAGCTACGTTTTCCCAGAACCTTCAATCTTTTCATTAGCATTAAAAAAAAAAAAAAAAAAAGAAAATGCTTTTTCCCCCGTTTTTGGTCCAGCTGAGCCCTTTGGCTGTGCTGCACCTGAGCAGCAGCTGCAGGAGGGGCGGAGGGAAGCCGGGCGATCAGAGCCCCCATTTCGGCACACCCTGAGCCCCCGTTTCAGCACACCCTGAGCCCCCGTTTCAGCACACCCTGAGCCCCTGTTTCAGCACACCCTGGCTTCGACCGGGACAAACGTGCTCGCCTGCATGACCAACGAATATTGGTTTTTCCACTAACAGATTTTACGTAATGGTAGCACTGGAAAAAGATTTGCTGAACTGTTAAGACCACGACAGTTTAAATGGCTCTTTTATCATGTTTAGGTTGTGCTTAGGGGAAAAAAAAAAAAAAAAAAAAAAAAAAAGAATAAAAGCCACTTCCATTGTGCAGAACTGCTGAACTGCTCTTTTCCCAGCACCTTCCCATCTAATGCACCTTCCTGATGCCTCAGCACTAAACCAGCGTGGAGTCTCCCGCCTTGGGGATATTCAAAAGCCATCTGGACATGGCCCTGGGCAACCGGGTCTAGGTGGCCCTGCCTGAGCAGTGGGGTTGGACCAGATGACCTCCAGAGAACCCTTCCAACCTCAACCATCTGTGATTCTGTGATATTTTGCAGAGAAGTGGTTCAGAGAGAGGATTTCCAACTGAATTTAGCCATCAAGTTATCCCTGGTGAAAGCTGGCTTGGGGTCTCCAAGACCCTGGTCTCCTCCCACTGATGCAGACGATGAGGACACCCCTCGTTCCTTGCCAAAGACCACAGGTCCACAGCACACGCCCAGGTCCACACCCCACCAAAGCCAAGCTACCAGCAGCTTCAGGCCACCCTCGTGCGGACTGGCAAACCCAGAGCAAGCAAGGCGCCATCAACGGTGGAACAACGCCGGCACGCATGGCGCTGCGCCAAAGTCTGCTCTGGACCTTGAGCCCCTCTCTCAACCTCTCTACCCGAATTTCTGCCCTGCCAATACCATGAGATTGACGACACCTTATGAACACCAAGATCTGGTCACAAAAGCTGTGGTAAGGCAGTGGAGAAGAGAGCAAGAGGATGAAGGAGGTATAATTTATGAAGCCTACCAACTATCACGTAATGCAATGGTGAGTTCCTCCGTTAACTCCAGCGTATTTTCCCTCCCTTCTGTCCTCTGCCCACAACACTTTGCCCACATCTGCACAACCCCCCCCAAACCCAAACGGTAAGATAAAACTGGAATAAATATATTTTATGCTCCACCTTTAAAGCTGCTAAATTTGTACTGGGGTTTCTTTGAAGCTAAGCAACCTTGAGACTAACGCATAGCAAAAACATTTTTAAATATCCCTAGGAATTACCTAAGCCACATTACCTTTCAGATCTGCATTACAGTTCTTTGTTCAGTCAAGTTGTTTCCGTTTTGAAACCATTCCCATATATCTGTTTCTGAGAGAAACCTTCCTACAGAGACCCACGGTTTCATAACTCAAGATACTCATGTTTTTAAAAGTAAAACCAGTGGAAAATGCCTTTGATTCCATCTCTATTTGTTTAATTAAAAGGCCTGGCAGGCTCTTTGATGTCTTTAATCAGAAAATGATGTTAAAAGGTTTCCAAAATAACATTTAATGAGTTTGGAAAGTGGATGCTTCTACCAGTCCTGCCAGGTTTCTGTACATTTCAGGTTCTTATTAACTGTTCTTTTTTTTTTTTTTAGCCATTTCAGCAGCTTATCGGTAAGTCGCGGGATAACACAGCAGCTGTGAAAGGCTACGTACTCCTAAGTGCATGCAGAGGCAAAGCCCCAGAAGGGGAATCCGGCGTCAGAGTCAAAACTTGTTCTCCCCATGAACGCCACCGGGAAGGTTTGCTGACAGCGGAGCTTAAAATTCTCCATCACAATAATGTGAAATCGGGACAATAGGTTTTGAAAATAAACGCTCTGAGTGTTCTTCAAAATTATATGTTATCATAATAATGGAGGGGTTGAATATATATCAAAAATAATCCTAAATGATTAGCAATTACCCTTATGAATCATAACCATCTTTGGGTTCTGAAAAGCCATGTGAAAATCTCAGCTGTGAAACTCTCCCGTTGCTGACTGATGCTCCAGAAAATGGAAACAAACCAAGCCCCAGAGCCAGCGCTGAGCATCCTCCGGCATTCCCAGGGAAAGCTCCTGGGGTCCGGTGTTGGGATGAACCCAGAGCCCTCCCCACGCATGAGTTTGAGTCTGTGGGTCCTGCAGGAGGTAGAGGGGAGGGTCAGGAGCCACCCAGGGTTCCCGTGAGCAGCCATGGCCCCAGCCCCTCTCCTGTCCTCCTTAAAAAAAAAAAAAAAAAAAAAAAAAAACACAGAATGGTTTGGGTTGGAAGGGACCTTTCAAGGTCACCCAGTCCAACCCCGGGCAAGGAGCGGGGACATCTCCAACCGGATCAGGTTGCTCAGAGCCCCGTCCAACCTGATCTGGAATGTTCCCAGGGATGGGGCATCTACAACCTCTTGGAGCAACCTGGGCCAGTGCCTCACCAACCCCATCGTAAAAATTCTATCTTTTAGTTATAGAATCACAGAATTGTTTGGGTTGGAAAAGCCCTTTCAGATCATCAAGCCCAACCGTTCCCTTAACCCTGCCATCCCACCACTAAACCCTGGCCCTAAGCACCTAGTTGGGGTCTCCTGTAGCGATCAATGGCTTCAGAAATACTCAGCTGAGGTGAATTTTACCTGACACAAGCATCAAAGCCTCAGAAACGCCCTCCTAATGGATTTTATGGTATGAGCACTGTTCCTGCTGCTCATTTACAATCAGCTAGTTCTCTTGAGCAGGTCTCTTAACCAAACGACATCTCTGTGGACGTTGGGGTGGGGTTTTAACGTGAAAAAAAACGTTGTTTAGGAATGTTATTTATCTTCTAATGAAGTTAATCCTGGCTGGAAAAAAAAAAAAAAAAGAATTACACCACAATGGGGCCAGGAGCTTTCTTTTTGTTTTGAAACTACTGACTTAACCTGCGCATCCCCCGCTCGGGGCTCAGCATACGTGCGCTTTACTGGGAAGTCTGCTGAGATCTTTTGCCTCTGTTTCCAAAAAGCAAGGGCAGGGGAGCCAGGCTAAGCTGAGCTCAGCCCTGCTGCTCCCTGCCAGGAGGGGTCCGAAGACCCCGGCTTCCTTCCCTCGCGCTGGGTCCACGTCCCGCTTTCCACGTGTTATTATCTAAACAACCTAAGAGCTGTAATTAAGGAGGGTAAGGAAAGCAGAAAGAAATGTTTATATTGCCAGAAATTAAAATTTCAGTGACGAGGCAGTAAATTAACTTAATCAAGTTGGGAGGCATCTATGAGAAGTCATTTTTATATGATTTAATGAGAGAAGGCATTGGAAATGGTGATTTTAATCAGCCAAGTGGGATTTATAAGCAAGAAGATCCTGCTTAAACAACTCATTAGACTTCTCCAAGAAATCTTTACTGTCCCTGCAGACAGTCAAAACAAGATTTATTGTATATATTTACTAATTCTCTAAATCCCTTGGCAGCACTGCATATCAAAAGTCAACCGATGAAAGCAGAAAACAAAGTCAAAGAAACAAAGAAAAAAAAAAGCCTTCTTAAGCACCTGCTAAAGAAAACCAAGAGGCTCTAAGTCCCTATCAAAAGACAGAGCTGACTCAAATCAAACGCTGTTAGGACTCCTAAATCCCTATTTATTACAAGTACAATGGTGTATCAGGGAGAGAAATACTCGGTACCTACTAATACTGCTCTATGGTTTGTAAGCCACCTGCAGCCTGGCCCGCACCAGTTGGCGATTCCAGAGGGCTGGGATGGGAATAACATGGGAAATGGCAAAGTCGGACGATTTACCCCTAAATTATGCAGTCCCGGCGCAAGCTCACGGGCAGGGTGTGCGGCCCGGCCGCTCCGTCCTGCGGCACCATACGATGCAGAAATGCGACAGTATTGCTACATATATTCTGAAACCGTGATTTATGGAACAGTTAAAGGTTGAAGCATTTCAAAACACGGCACGAGCCCTGAATCCACCCCACTGATCCTTCCAGTGACTTTAATTCTCTTTTATTTTTTCTTTGTGCAACCAGAAGTCCGCGTTTATTTTTTTACCGGTATTTCTGCCTCCTTCAGCTCCAGACCAAAGGCCGCTCCCGTCACATCACTGCAACCGGAAGACGTGCTAAGAGTATACCATGAAATAAATATGTTTGTTGGGTTTTATTATTTGCTCGCCATCTGGTTCCTGACGCTGGGGCCAGTGGGTCCCCACAGGACGCCAGAGCCACACCTGAGTAACTGGGCTCTTCACCAAGGACGTTGCAGATCCGAGCACGATTCCACCGCCCTTTTCAGGCGGACACAGAAAATAACGTGCTTGAAAAACAAGCCAGGAGTGCTGGCTGAAAGCACTAGCTCCCCCCTTAAACTCTGCAAGCTGAAGGACTTTGATGAGTGTCAAAGCCTCTCCTGTTAAATATGCCACAAATTACCATGAGCAAAGATTCGGGGGGGAACCCCCCTATGGCCCAGGCAGGGGCACGCCGTTGGGGCACGGCAGCAAACACTGCGATCCCCCTGCGCTGTGTTTCTGGGACGGGCAAGGAAACACTTTATCTTCATGGCATTGATGCTCTTCAAGTCAATTTTACCAAAAAAGAAATAAACAAAAAAAAAAAAAAAAAAAAAAACAAAAAAGATAAAAAATAAGAGAGCAGCTTTAGAAAATTGGCTGTACTAGAAGGTTGCCTGATGACTGCGTGCGGAAGCCGTGTTATTTTACCAGATCCTCTGAACTGGCTGTCAAGCCAGGAGAGGCGGCAGAGAAGCCAAGCAGCACATCTAGCGCTGGGGGAAGGTTTCTCCTAAAACTGCTACTTGGCTCAGCACACATCTCCCCACATGGGAATGAAGACCTCCAAGTGAAGTTAGCCATTTTCACAGGGAAACCCAAGGGCCGGTGTCCAACTTTAAACTCAGAAAATAGTTCCCAGGCAGGGCAGGATAGGCTGGAAGAGTGGGCTAACAAGAACCTCATGAAGTTCAGCACGGATAAATGTGAGGTCTTGCACCCGGGACAACACAACCCAGGAGTGCAGCACAGGCTGGGATCCACCCGGCTGGGGAGCAGCTCTGGGGGAAGGGACCTGGGGGTCCTGGTGGCCAACAAGCTCCATAGGAGTGAGCAGGGTGCTGCTGTGGCCAAGGCCAGCAGGGTGCTGGGGGGCATCACCAAGGGCATCACCAGCAGGGATAAAGGAGTCATCATCCCACTCTGCTCAGCGCTGGCCAGGCCCCACCTGGAATGCTGTGCCCAGTTCTGGTGCCCGCTGTACAAAAAAGCTGTGGGCAGGCTGGGGGGGTCCAGAGCAGGGTCACCAGGATGCTCCAAGGGCTGGGAAGCCTCTTTCAGCCG
>NW_009258676.1:654418-656536 GCF_000687185.1 Egretta garzetta
TCCCCAGGGGAGGGGTTGGCTCTGCCACATTGGGCACTTCCAAACCTCAGCTGGGCAGGGTGCTGAGCCATCTTGTCTAGGCTGGGCTCTTGCCCAGAAAGGTCAGGCCAGATGATCCTTGAGGTCCCTTCCAACCTGGGATTCTATGATTCTACGAGGCTTTCCCGGGAGAGCGCTGCCCTAGCCTGTAGCAGCATGACATCGGCACGGGAAGGGGTGCGCATCACTACCCAACTTCAGTTTAGCCTTTGGACCTCTTGCCTTTGGAAAGAAACCAAAGGCCAAGACTGCATCACTGTGCAAATTCATCCATTTTCATTGCGTTCTAGTATTGAAATACACTCTTCTGAGCTTCATAATCCAATTCAATTTCAATTCAATTTAATGATACAAAATGATGATGATTTTTTTTTTTCCATGCAGTAATCGATAGGAGGGTAACGGATAAGTGCTACAACGGCAGAAAGTTCTTCGCTCTGCAGTAAACATCTATTTTACGCCTGGGACGCAAGAGAAACCCGTCCTAAGAACAGGGCTGTAGGAGAACTTTGCTCTCTGGAGGCTGCTGTTCTATCTGCACAGGTTTCATCCATAATTAAATTAAATACTGCTCCCCGTAGGATTAACAGAATGTTGCGATTGCACTTCAAAACTCAAAATAGGAGGCACCACAGCCGAGGTCTAAGACAGCAGAAAGGCCTTCCATACCTCTGGAAGGGCTGAAGGGTGGGTGGGAGCATCGCCTGAAGGGACGTGGTTTAGGGCCAGGGTTTGGGGGTGGGATGGCAGGGTTAGGGGAATGACAGTTGGGCTTGATGAGCTTAAAGGTCTCTTCCAACCTAAACAATTCCATGATTCTGTTCTACGATCCTGTGATCAGCTGGGCTGATGCTGGCAGCACAAGCCAGCCCATGCATAACTCAGCCTTCCTCTCCACCAGCCTGGGCTCTGACCCCCAGCTGGTCCATCTGGGCTCGACCAGACACATAAAGCAACCCCAAACCCCTCTCCCGTTTGGTTCAGATCCATCCCCGCTTCAAGCGCTCGCAGCTGTAACTCCGGCTCATTTGCAAATCAACCACAGTTTATTTAATCTTCCTCCAACCTCCTTCCCGCAGGCTGCACATTCATCATCCGCAGGACTCTCCCGAACGGCACGCAGATCAATCGGGCTCGCTCAGCCCCTCTGAGACCCACCGCTACCCCCGCCAGCCACACGCAGCCGAAACCAACTGGAAAAGCCTTTTCAAACGGGTGACCCACTCACCGACAAAAACAACCAAGCACCGGTTTCACGCCTAACCAAAAATAGCGCCCTGGTTTCCAAACGACTGCGAGTTATTTCTGTTCTTCCCATGCCAGCAGATATTTAAGACCCATATTGCGCTTCTGACACCGTTTACAGGCTACGGCGAGGGCAGGTAGCAGCCTTACAGC
The DNA here is from genome assembly GCF_000687185.1 of Egretta garzetta. Classification (NCBI taxonomy): domain Eukaryota; kingdom Metazoa; phylum Chordata; class Aves; order Pelecaniformes; family Ardeidae; genus Egretta; species Egretta garzetta. The sequence goes on from NW_009258676.1 coordinate 655,856, forward strand.
CAGGAGGGAGACAGCACCGACCGAGCCTCCTCCCAGTTTTAGCTACCCAACCTCCAACAGAGCAAGCTGCGAATGATTTTATAGAATTTCTAATTCAGATTATTGCCTCTGTTTGGGGGGGGCTGCGGGCTGTTAGATGCAAACCGTAAGTTCAGATGGCTTAGATGGGAGATTTCTGCAACCTGCTATTTCTGCAAAGAGGAGCAGCCCGTTTTGCACGGCGTGTTCTGCCGACGGCGAGGCGGACGGCTCCTGCCCGGCAGCCAGCCCAGCCCCAGCCGTGGCGCTCACAGTATCAGACCCAACTTCGCAGAAAACTGCTTCGGAATTAAATCCCTTTCACCTTGCATGCAGGTACATACCCCGTATGAAACCTTTCCCATTTTTCTTGACGTACAACGTACGCTCGTAAGCACAAATCCCACACGTTTGTGCACAGAGATTCCCGTGTGTTCCCAGAGCAAGACCTCTGTCTTCCCAAACACCTTTTGGCTTTAAGGCGAATGATAGGGGAGGTGGAAACTGTAATGAAGGACCTGCTGGAAGAGCACCAGGACAGAGAGAGGGGTCCTGGCTTTCTGCAAGTTTTAAACCTACTGAGTGTCCAAAAAAAAAAACCAAACCCGCAATGTTTTGGATGAGATTACCCCTTGCATCTTTTCTTGGGTTCCTCACCTCAAC
>NW_009258676.1:656645-657297 GCF_000687185.1 Egretta garzetta
GGCTGCCGCTGGCTCCCCTCCAGCTCCAGCTCTTCTCCCCTCTCATTTACTCACATTTTTAAAGATCTTTTTAACTTTAAAACCCTTTCATCCCTCCCCGCTTTATCAAGATTGAGCACATTTTGCTCTATTTTACCCCATATTCATCTCGTCTTACAAAACTAGGGCACAAAATTTGCAAGTTTATAGGAGTTAGGCTTTACAGATCCAGAAAACACCACCTTTGGTTTTTGTTGTTGTTCCACGTACAAATATTTACAAAAATAAGCTCCCAAGGATACAAACACACCGCTTTGTTTCAAAATACTAATGAGTTATTTACCAAACTCCTTTCCCTCGGTCATTTTCTGTTTTCAAACAGTTCTGCTAGAAAAACAAACAACCCGGAGCGCTTTGGTCTGCAGGTCAGCCCCGAAGCCCTCACGCCTGTCAGCGATGCCGACAGCAGGGGTTTTGTCTTGGCACACAGGGAAGCGTTTCTTGGACAGCACGGACGATCCGCCTCTGCTGCTCCCAGCCCCCCGGGCACCGGGAATATCGCAGCACTGGGAATATCGCAGCCCGAGGCCCTCGGAGGTTGCCTCCCGCGCTAGAAAAGCAGCCCAGCAACACTGGGACACCAGCGTACGGACCGAAAAATGATGGAAGATAT
>NW_009258676.1:657321-658680 GCF_000687185.1 Egretta garzetta
TGGTAACGGACACACTGCCAAAAAAACCCCCGCTTGGTAGGAAGAGACAACTCGGGCTGGCTCAAAGCATTTGCCAAACGTGACCGTGCGCTCGGATTAAAGGGCAATCCGAAAGCAGCCGCCCTTTCGAAGGCGGGTGGTTCAGACCCGCGGGGTGGCATCTGCTCCGCCGAGCATCGGCTGCCACTACTCACCCGTCGTTTCCACGATGCCCTCCAGGATGACGACAATCTCGAACTGCTCCGTCTGCATGCTGCGCTGGGAGAGGTCGTAGAAGGGGCTCTTGGCGTCGATCACGTGGCAGATGGTGAGCGGGGACACGAGGAAAAGCTGGTCGGCCCCCGTGCTGAAGCCCACGTCCAGCTCCAGCTGATCGAGCGGGAGGAATTCGCCCTCCGGGGTCTGGCGGGACTGGGCAGGGAAGAGACAGAGAGAGAGAAACGTCACTGCCGGAGCAGCCCTCGCCGAGGCACCCTGGCAGCACCCCGCGCCTCTGCCACCAGCCCGCAAGGCAAGGCTCAGTCCAGCTGCGTGGCCCCGAAATGGGTGGGAACCCAGCGCCAGCCGTGCAGAGCGGGGACGCACCCTTTCTAACGCGCGCCTTACTGCAGCTCCCAGCACAGCAGCCCTGGAAGGCCACCGGCCACCGGCACGAAGGGTGATGGCTCTGCCACCAAAAGGGCTGTCAGGCTCTGGAATGGGCTGCCCAGGGAGGTGGTCCAGTCCCCATCCCTGGAGGGATTTAAAAGAAGGACAGATGAGGTGCTGAGGGCCAGGGTTTAGTGGTGGGATGGCAGGGTTAGGTTAACGGGTGGGATTGATGGTCTCAAAGGGCTTTTCCAACCAAAGCGATTCCATGATTCTATGACCCACCGCATCCCGGCAAGCTTCGCCTCGCATCCCGGCTCCGTAAGGAGCACCGTAACCAGCACAGCCCTGCCCCTAACGCTCCCTCCCCGGCATTTACCTCCCCTCCCTGTGTTATGGAAGGCAGGAACAGGACATTGCAGCCCTTCCCGGTCGTTATATTTGTTATAGAATTTTCCATTATTTGCTATTCAGATTTTACAAGGAATTTTCACAAACCCTGGTATTCATCACGCGCTGCCAAACCCCAGCGTTACACCACTACTTGAGATGGGTTTCCATCATTCCCAACTTTCTGAGCCAATGTCGAACCTTGTATTGACCACTACGACTGACCTGAAATGGGATTTTTTTTTTTTCCCCCCAACAGGAGCACCATTAGCCTTGCAGGAAAAAGCATAATTTTCTCCTGGAAGTTTTTCTTTAGCTATTCTTCCATTCCCCTCGTTACTCAGCTCAGTGCTGCGGCTGTCACTGGGGGTGGGGGGGGCA
>NW_009258676.1:658698-660846 GCF_000687185.1 Egretta garzetta
GCGCTCCCGTAAAAAGGCCCTGCAGCGGCAGCTGGGGGGGGAGGGCGGGTGCCCCCGGGGTGCAGGGCAGCCCCCAGCGAGGGCGCGAGGGGTTCAGCCACGGCCAAGCCCCCCGGGGTCGGAAGCGGTTGGGGAGCCTAAACGCAAACGGCAGCAGACAGAGCCAAACCGGATTATGCGCCTCGCTTAGGATTTGGTTGCTATTTTTAAATTTTTCCCTGAACGGTGCCTGGATTTGAGGGAGACCTAATCCCAAACAAACAATGGCGCCTTTCACTGCCCTGCAGCTCCGGCGGAGAAACGTGCTGTAATTTTTGGTGTGTGAAAATTCAGATTTATCACACCTGCCTCCGCTATCCCACCCAGGCATACGCCACGCAGTTTTACATAAAAGACATCAGAGCCAAGAAACATCTAGAGCACATCTGCATAAATATCCTGCCTGCGGGGTTTTGTTTGTTCTTTCTTTAGAGAGAGGTCTACTTTTCGATAAAAAGACAAAAACACAAGCAAAGCACCAAATCACACCCGTAAGCGGGGCAAGGAGCCGCTCCAGGGAGGGAACAGCTTCCATCAGACGTCCCACACCCTGTTAGAGCCGGCGGGGAGGTGACGGCTGGCCCCTTCCCGGGTGACACTGTCACTCTGGGGACACCGAGACCCCCCCCCACCCGGCTCGGTTTGGCGCTGGGACAGAGGAAAGCAGCAGTGCCGGGTCAGAACCGACGGATTGCAATTAGGAGTTGCATGCTCCAGGCTTCGTTACGAAGGCCAATGGTTTGGGGCAGTCCTCTGAAGGTCTGGCTCTAACAGCCCTGCCTCCTCTGTTTGGGACCTCAGCCACCGCCGCTACCGTCCAAAACGTTTTGGCTTTACGTGGCACTTCCCCGTGGATGCTCTCCAAGCAAGATCCAGGGCATGCCCAGTGGTACACGCCCCGAAATCTTAATCTGAACCCCCTACCAATGCACCAGAGAGGATGGCAAAGCAGGGTGAACGGTTATTTTCCAAAAAATCCCTACAGAATGGATCCCGTAACAGATGGACTCGTGATGAAGGAGAGCTAAAGACAACGCGGCACTTGAGGGGCAGAGCAAAGGCCAGAGGGAGGCACGAACGGGACAAAAATGGGGGGAACGATGGGGAAGAAAGGTTAAAAATGGGTGGGCCTGGGTGCCAGGACCCCCCTCCTGCTCCCACACAACCACCGCCTGCGCCGGGGCCTGCGGGATTCCCGGGGAATCAATCCTGCCTGTCACAAACCCCTCCGATGTACAGCTGCAGGAACATCGGGTGTCACGTTATTGAGCTGTGGGGTCCTACACATGAGGTACGGGTGCTTCCGCTCTACGGGAACTGGGAGCGAGCGCTAAAATGTTATAGGCCAACCAAATATTCTTTGACAACTACCCCTGCGCCCCAGGCAGTGTTCAACCCAAGGCGGGGTGTGAGACCTCGTCCTGTTGCCTATTTTTATATTCAAGCCAATACATTTGTCAAAAGGAATGACCTCGGGTGCAAAGCATGGGGCTTCTAAGTTCCACTAAGTTCTTTACAATCTGGGAGATCCGTTAGAAAAAGCGAATATTCCCAGGAACGAGCCCTTGTGCTAACTTGCCACTTTTAAGGCTTTGTATTTGTATTTTTCTCTGGTCTAAGCTTACCAGGAACAAAACAAAATAAAATTAAATTAAAACCAGTGTATTGAGATTTCCAATTTCACGTGGATTTTGCGAGCGGAATAATGTTTCACCCAAAAAAGCAGCGTTTCAGCAGAAAAATCTGTGCGCAGCCCTAGGATTGCCTGTGCCCCCCCGGTTTTGCCATCACCGGCGGCAGGCGTTACATGCACACCGCAGCAGGAACACCGGGGCAGCAACTCCCCCCGGCCACAGCCTCGCGCTCCGGCAAGCCGGAAAGACAGACCGCCCGCGGCAGCCCCGCCGGATGGGAGCGAGCTCTCCCGGCTGCAATCCTCCTTTTTCCCCCCTTTTTTTTTTTGGCCGGGAAGGCTGGCCAAGCGCTGCTCCCCCCACAGCGGCGAAAGGACGCGCCGTGCATCCTTGGGAGGGGATGTGCAGAGCCAGCTATAACCGTATCCACGCAAAAGCCGCATTTTAGCCCTTTTTCCCTCTTTTTCTTCTCCCG
>NW_009258676.1:660956-662763 GCF_000687185.1 Egretta garzetta
GGGCCCCTGGGCTCCTCTCCGCCTCTTGCTGGTTTTTCACACAGCTGCAAACCCCCCCACCCCTCCGAGCCCAGCACCGCCGCCACAAAGCCAGACGCAATGACGGCTACGACGCTGCTCCGGCACATATTTAAAGTTCAGGGATTTTTTTTCAGAGCCACGCTGAGTTTTAAGCGCCAAACTTTCAACATTCCCCCTGCGGCACCTCTGGATGCAAAGAGGGCGAATTTCTAAATTTGTGATGGAAACGACTCGTTTTGACTCCCTAAAGCAACGAAAGACGTACGATAAACGTGACCCCCAGGCAGGGTGGCCTCCTGTGGTGCCCTCTGAAGACGGGATGATTACTTACCAGGCTAATTGCACGCCATTCAATCTACCCATCTAAACTTCCGACAGGAGGAAACAATCAGGGATAGCTCCTATCAGGGAAAAGCGCGGCTGGGATTCCAGCTGACTATTCAGAAAGCAAAGAACGGGAATAGATGCCTCCAGGTCAGCTGCAGCCAGCGCATCTTCACGGCGTCTGTCCCCAGCTACAGCAATCGGCAGGAAGAAGACAAATGAAATTATGGGAATTTTTTAAATTCCTCTTCCCCCCCCCCCTCCCCTCACCCCGGCTTGCTGAGCGCCAGCGCTACCTCTCCTTTTGGCCACAGACTCCCCCAGGGTTTGGGATGCCGGGGGGGTGTCCTGCAGCCCTCACCCCATGCAGTGGCGATCCTGCCTGCAAAAATCCCTGTCGGAAACAGGTATTTGGGCCAAAGCACGACAACTTCAGAAGCCTCCGAGGGAAAACGCGCTTGTGCTTTGCCGGATCCGGGCACAGCAGACGGGGGATGAGCATCCCTCCACGGGGGACAGCCAGAGGAGCAGGGAAGAAAGCAGGGGCACCCACAGCCCCTGCAGAGCACCCACCCCAAGGGCAGGGCACCCACCCCAAGGGCAGGGCACCTACAGCCCTTGCAGGGCACCCACCCCAAGGGCAGGGCACCCACCCCAAGGGCAGGGCACCTACAGCTCTTGAAGGGCACCCACACCCCCTTGCAGGGCACCTACAGCCCTTGAAGGGCACCCACACCCCCTTGCAGGGCACCCACCTTCCCTGCCGGCCATGGAAACACGCGGGATGCCCAGCATGTGCCAAATGTCACCCGAGCCGTCCCCCTCGCACCCACTCCACACTCATCTCATCTCCCCCGCGTACACGCCGCCGCTGCAGCCCATCTCAAAGGAACGCTCGCTCTTCCCTAGACCTGCAGGGCCAGTAGCAGGATTTTTACGTGTCTAACCCCGGCATTCTGCTTTCCACGAAGTTCAAGCACCATATAAATAAAGTTCTGCCTGACTGGACTCACCGTTGCCCGAAAGCACGGAAATACACCCGAAAGGCAAACAGCTCCCTTCTAAAAATGCACACCAAGGAATTCAAGCTACAAAGTATTTACTTGCCAGGGAAATCTAGCATTTTATAGGAATATATAAATAAGCCCAGCGCTGAATATAAATGTTATCCTACAAGGCTGCCGGTAAACCAGATGGTTGGGAGGTGGATCTGGTGCCTGAGGGCTGAGCCCGAGGAGCATCGCAGGGAGACAGAGGCAGCCCCGGGCAGGAGCGAGGGTCGGCAAAGCTCTGCTGCCGAAAGGGCGCCGGGAGAGGCCAGCAGCTGCGGGGCAGCGCAGTGGCGGGGGGACGGTGGGGCGGCCCCGGGGGACGGGCAGCGGGGTTAAGCACGGCGGGGCCGCACTTACTTTGAGCAGCTTGCAGCGGGTCCGCGCGGAGACCATGTGGCTGGTGCGGCGGG
>NW_009258676.1:663473-663680 GCF_000687185.1 Egretta garzetta
AGGGGGTGTAGCTGTCGTCGTGCGCCTTGTTGAGGTCGCCCCGCATGTAGGCGATCACCCACCACATGGAGGCCATGAAGAGCCAGGCCACGGTGTAGGTGAGGATGAAGATGAAGAGGTTCCAGCGCCACTTGAGGTCCACCAGGGTGGTGAAGAGGTCCGAGAGGTACCGGCTGGTCTCGCCCCCCAGGTTCCCGTGCTGCACGT
>NW_009258676.1:664193-674939 GCF_000687185.1 Egretta garzetta
TTCCGAAAGCGCCCAAACCCGGATTCGTTCCTGAGAGTTTGTGGAAAAGCTGGGCAACAGAAGTCACGACAGAGGTCAAGGCAACTGGCACGGGGAGGGTTAAAATGGGTGGATTTGGGTATCTCTCGATCGCCAATGGCCATTTTTAATAACTCTGAAAATGCTGCGTGAGCACCCAAGGAGATTTTAGATCAAGAGCAGAAAGAAAACCCAGCTCCTGTCTTTGAAAAGAGAGAATTACAGACGGCCCAAGGGGCCGATCGCAGGCAAAATAGGCAAAAAGCTGACCAGGAACTAGGGGAGGCTGAGGGGAGCCCTCATCGCTCCCTACAGCTGCCCAACGGGGGGGGAGATGGGGGGGTCGGGCTCTGCTCCCAGGGAAGGGGCGATGGGACGAGGGGCACCGGCCTCAAGTTGTGCCAGGGCAGGGTGAGGTTGGCCATGGGGAACAATTCCTTCCCCTTGGGGCTGTCAGGGGCTGGAAGGGGCTGCCCAGGGAAGGGGTCGAGTCCCCAGCCCTGGGGGGATTTAACAGCCGGGCAGAGGCGGTGCTGAGGGCCAGGGTTTGGGGGTGGGATGGCAGGGGTAAGGGAACGGTTGGGCTGGGGGAGCTTAAAGGGCTTTGCCAACCCAAACGGTTCTGATTCTGTGATTTGTAAGGCATCAAAGGAAGTTCGGCAGCTCAGGTTTACCAACAATACGTGTGTTATTTGTGATCAGAAAGTCGCACGTGCTGGGCGTTTGCAGCCAAAAGCAAAGCAGAAGCGGGACCAGGAATGCATCGTTAGCCCGGCGCTTGGCAATGACACCGGGCAAATGGGAGGTTGTGTCCCGTCCTCGTATCCGCCGTTCAAAAACAAAAAAAAAAAGCTTGGTTCTGGAGAGCAGGAACAGGGCAACAGCAGCAAGACCCTTCCGTGCAGCAGAGCAAAAAAAATGGGGGTTTTAAAAAGTAAATGAAAAAAAAAAAAAAAAAAAAAAAAAAGATAAAGAAGGGGATGATCTAGTTCCGAGACGAAGCAATTAAGGTGAGCACAGACCTGAGGTAACGAGCAGGGCCCGACGCGGAGCCCTTGCCAGCGAACCTTCGTTCAGCAGCACCTACCGTGTGTGTCTGAAGAGGCTGTGCGCTGAGGAAGCTTGGACTAGCGCAGCTTAAACCTTTCATTTCGAGGGGTTTTTTTGTAAAATTCCCTTGTGGAAATGCTGGACGAGAACTTGGCCAGCAGGGCAAGGGAGGGGACTCTGCCCCTCTGCTCTGCTCTGGGGAGACCTCCCCTGGAGCCCTGCGTCCAGCTCGGGAGCCCTCAGCACCAGGAGGACATGGACCTGTTGGAGCGGGGCCAGAGGAGGGCTACTAAAATGCTCCGAGGGCTGGAGCCCCTCTGCTCTGAGGCCAGGCTGGGAGAGTTGGGGGTGTTCAGCCTGGAGAAGAGAAGGCTGCGGGCAGAGCTGAGTGCGGCCGGTCAGGGCTTCAAGGGGGCCCAGAGGAAAGGGGGGGACAAGCTTTTTAGCAGGGCCAGCTGGGACAGGACAGGGGGGGATGGCTTTAAACTAAAAGGGGAGATTCAGCCTAGATACAAGGAAGAAATGTTGTACACTGAGAGCGATGAGACCCTGGCCCAGGTTGCCCAGAGAGGGGGTGGAGGCCCCATCCCTGGGAACATCCCAGGCCAAGTTGGATGGGGCTGTGAGCAATCTGATCCAGTTGGATCCACCAGGACTGGGTGACCTTGGAAGGTCCCTTCCCACCCAAACCATTCCAGGATTCTGATTTACTGCCACCGCATTTATGTTTTCCGATTACGTTTTTGCTGCAAAATGAATTTACTTTTACCAAAATGAGTCTTCCTTTGCTATTTGCTGTTCATGTGTTTCATCTCTCAGGTCCCCTGCCTTGCTCTTCTTCCCACAACATATGATGCCTGCTGATTTTCCCCTGCGGTTAATCCAAAGGCTGGGTGAAGTTCATCCCCAGATGCAGCCACGTGGCATTACGCCACCAGAATCCTCCGGTGGTCCTCTCCAGCTTCCCCTCTCCCATCCTCAGGTATTTCTTTTTTCTTCCTCCAGCCCTCCCTGCTTTCCCAGGCTGGCCTCTCGCCTCTTCTCGCCCGCCTGTAGGCAAGCAGTAGTCAAAGATTTTATGTTATTAATCACAACGTTATGGTTACAGGACTACAATAGTCTAAGGGGAGCTATTTCCTTCTAATTAATGGAATGAAAATCAAAATTACTATCGCTTGTGGGGAGACAAGCAGATTGACAACGTACTTGTTCTGTCATCCACGGCGAGGTAAGGAAATCATGCGAGTGGAAAAAAAAATGATAGACATTAAAAAAAATCTCTTCCATCATACGACTGATCTTGGTGTGACAAGAACACTCTGCTCTCGAGAACGCCCTGGAAAGGGTTATTTTCTCCCAGCCAGGGGCCCAAACCTGATGGAAGCCCCTGCTAATTTCATTACGCTGTAGCTGCAGGACAGCGTGCAAACAGGCAGGGGCTCACTGTGCCTCAGCCTCGAATTCCTTCTGATGTCCGCGATGTGGTTGTTCGCCCCGTGCCGGCTTCACCACCCAACCCAGACCTCAGCAGCCGCAGAGTTGGGAAGGAAAAGCCCAGAACACCCCTTTCCCCACCCAAGCCCCCAGCCCAAGGATTTTTCCCTCAGCGATCAGGCATGCTGTTGATCCGTTGATCCGCAGAGCCCTGCCACCAGGGTGGGAGGAGGCGACGATGCCTGGCAGTGCACTGAAACGCTTGTTTGGATGCAAAGCCACTCAGGAAACCCGTGCGGGGATGTCCAATTCAAATTCAAATTGAGATTCTGAGTGTTCTTGGGTTGCAGAACAGAAAATTCCACCGTGAATCATCAAATTTGTTCATAAGCAAATGCGCACCGAGATGAGAAACGCACCAAACGAGCTGTGCAGTTGGCTGAAGTTCTGCGTCCTGGGTGGCTACCTATGCCTGAGGGCGACTGTGCGTGGACCGTGGGCCTTTGTGGGAGGCTGAATAGCCTGTTAATGGTCTCCAAGCTTGCTCTTTTGTGTGCCTATCTGAGAAGATCAGCATTGCCCCAGGCAAGGTGGCTTGCAGGCTTGCTGAAGCAGTGGACCATGCACCATGACACCTAGGCGGGGCTGCCTGCCCACCAAGGCTTGCAGTTTGCCACCACTTAGAGCAGAACCCTGCCCCTGCCCAGCAACAGCAAAGAACAGAGCCTGCCAAAATAAGGTGCACGAAACATATGCTCAAGTGTGTGCCTTAGGTTTGCAGGTAGGCCTATTAAAGGCCACCGTCTCAGACCCTCTGGTGACCACCGACCCTGCGGGTGATCACTGAAGACCCTCTGGGGGCCACCAACCCTGTAGGCAATCACTGAAGACACTATGCAACCACCAACCCTGTGGGAGACCACCAAAGACCCTATGCAACCACTGACCCTGCGGGTGATCACTGAAGACCCTATGCTATCACCGCCCCCGCATGTGATCACCCACCACCAAAGACCCCAGAAGTACGGACCCCCGGGATGCTGCAGATCCATGGTGGTGACTGTCTACACTCTTCTATCCAGACCTCTCACTTGATTTCCCATCTTTCCTTCATTCCTTTCCTACCACCCAAACAGTTAATAAACGGGTGGACTTGGGACATCTGACCTCGTCTGTGTCTTAAGCTCGCTTGAAGGGATCAAACCTGAAACGAGAGGTTGGTCTCGCTGCCCCTAGACTCTGAGGTCGGCTGGAAAGCAAGGGGGCCTTCCTCTCATCCAACAAAATTGGATCCTAACAGCCTTCCACATGCCACGGTCCTGGCAGAGCTCGCTGTTAGTTGTGTTAGAAGTCACTGCTCTTACGTTAGAGCCTTTATGTTTCTGTGAATCCCTGCAACCCCAGCAAAGTGCCCTCTGCCCCCTCTGCGCCCTCTGCCAGCCTAAACCACCTTTAGCTCTGTCTCCCACCTGGAAAGCAAATCCACAGGTACCAAAGCCTGCAAGCCCCAGGGGGATGCCACCCGTGGCAGGTACCCAGGACACGACCCCAGCCAGGGGTGGCATTTTGCATCCGTGCATTGAATTTGGTTCCATTTCTGCAGGAACTACTGGGTAAATCCAAAGAAACACCCATGTGGTGAAAGAGGAGGTCAAATACAAGCACAAGGGTTGTGAAATATTAGGGGGCTCTGCCCTTTCTGGGCTGTGGCGTTCAACTGCGCCGCGGTGACGACCGTACCATCCCGGTCGCGTTCATCCATCTGAACGTTTGGTATATCTGAAGGCTGGGGAGGGAAACTGGAAGTGAAGCTCCGACCCTTTTGAAGTCCAAGGCCACTGAACTGCAGCCAGGGGAGGCTCACCCAAAGCAGGGAAACGCAGGAGGAGCTGGGTGTTGCTGGTTCTTGAAGAGCTCTGGGCAGGGGCAGAATATTCCCCTGCCCCCGCCACCTCCAGCCGCTGCCCGGGGCCACGTTTCTGAACCTTCTCCTCAGTTCAGACATTGCACTTCACGTCTCAATTCTTCCCCCGTGGGGCAGAAACCCACCGTAACGGCAGCAGGACCGTAACTGGAACCATTTTGCTTACGCTGCTGTCAGACAGCAGAAACACGGGAAAATGGGCAAGTCTGCAGCGGTGCTCACAAACCCGCAGCCAGGGCACGGCGCGTTCAGCCAGCACCTCCTCATCTTCTAAAACAGAAGCCACAACTACCATTAACATGGCACGGGTCACGGTGGAGAGGCAGGGACTTATTCCCAGAGCCCCCGCTGCCCCCAGCCCCCAGCTGCTGCTTCCGTGCTTTCCAGCACTGGTAATTCTCCCGGCTTCGGAGGAACTGCTTCTGATTTATGTCCAACTAATTCATTGCAACATCAGGCTCCAAAACTTTGAGCTGTCAAACGCAAACGGACACAAAATGTTATTTTTTTTTCCCCCTGCTGTTCTGAAGCCAACGTCAGTTTTATGGTTACTGGCAAAACCTGGCAGATTCAGAACGCCTTGTATTCCCTTTCCAAATTCAGAATATTTTTATCCTGTTTCTGCTGGGCCGAGAAGCCAAATGAAAGGTTCCTCTGAAAGACGCGGGTTGTCTGACACGACGGCTGCTGCTGCCCCTGCATCCCACTCAGCTCTGGTTTATGCCTTGAATTTTCCTTTTGGAAGGCAGAAGCTAATGGCTGGCAAGCGGGCAAGGCAGGGAACCCAAAAACGTGGAGGTTTTTTCCCCATCCATGGGCTTTTTTGCAGGTTTTAAATGAGCGGCTGACCGTGCCTGACGCTCCCCTCACCGGGGACGGATCCCCTCCCTTCCGAGGGCAGCGTTATTTGGCTGGAGGAGGCATGAGGCTGCCCTGACCGGATCGTCAGAGCCATCGGTTCGATCGCAGCGCGTGCGTTGGCGTTGGCCCTTGGGAACCTCTGCTCTAACGACCGATGCCCCTTTGCTGCGTCGTTCCTGTGAGGCCGCACACAGACCAACACCCAAAGGGGAAAAAACCCATGAAAACAAAGCGTGTCTTCACGTGCTGCGTATGCCAACCCGTGCTGCCCCGTGGGACTCCTCACAAGGTATCGGGGAAGCTAAAAATATAGCTGGGTTCAATAAGCCACAGGGGGAATTCGATGAAGAGTGATCATCCTGGAGGGGTGGGCACACGGCCACCAGCTCCGGTCGTTGCCCCACGAGGGCTGGATGCTCTTAGGAGAATCGTCACCAAATCCCGTTTCTCCTGCTCCTCCCTGCATACCAGTATTTACCCCATGGTGGGAACCGCCGTGCCCTGCCCTGGCAAGTCTCGCAGAGGTGCTTTTTCCCCACATTTTTAACTCAAAATCGTTCAGGGAGGACAAAGAATAAGGTGGAAGCGCTGCGTGGAGACACTGCACTGGATGTGCGAACACTAATTACCGGGAAGCATCACCAGATCCGTATTTCTCCCAGTGCACTGTGCTTAACCTCGCTCGTAAACCAAAATTACGATACCGCTAATTGAATTTCTGACAGCCATCATGGTTTCTGAAATATTTCCTTTCCTGTAGGAAGCTCAGTGTCTGTTGTGCAAGTTCTTGAAAAGCCGCAGCCGGTGTCTCTGCCAAGATTTAGAGGCTCAGGGCTGGACTGGAGAGATTAATAACCGAGTGGCTGCAGCAGCTTCGCTTGGTTCCAGGTCAAGCCATGGATGAAGAAGGTATAAGCAGGGTTATTAAATTTACAGACAATGCCAGACGTAGAGGCAGTGCAAGAAGATCGAGGGCAAAACTAGAATTTAAAACGTTTTGACAAACTGAAATAATAATTTGGAATTTAAAAAAAAAAAAAAACAAAGAAAAAAAGTGCAATTCAATAAGAAGAAATGCAAAGTACTAGACCTGGGGAGGAACCTTCAAACCGACCCCGTGAAAGGGAAGAGGGACTGCAACAGCCCCGTAAGAGAAAGACAGCACGGCATGAACTTACAGCTAACTCATGCTTAGAGCGATAGTTCACCCAAATGCACAGGTGAAGCTGGCAAGTTATAGAAAAATATGGCTGTGTTGATCAGCAAATGCAATCAATCTCCATTTCAGATAAGCAGCCAAAGCAGAAAGGCAGCAAGCGTCGTCTTCTACGGAGCAGGAACGGCTGAAGACAAGCACTCAAGTGGTCTCTACATTTCCCATCTGTGCTGTTAGCAAACCAGCATTTTCCCCATTTTTCCTGTAAAACAAGTGTAAATCACGACAATAAAACGCTGCTGCTATCAGAATTTGTTACTGGGGCTGGAAAACATTTTCCCACCTGCGGTCCGATGGGCGAGCTGCAGCGCAGCAAAAAGCACCGACCTGCCCAGGCTGAAAATAAACCCCTCTGCGCTGCCGGTGGGGAGTGGGAATGCCCCCATGGGGACAGTCTCACCAGCAGATAACCAGGAATCCAGTTTCTTTTTGTCTTTCCATCATAGAGGTCCCAAAGACGGGACCCTGCTGGCCCTGCAAGCCCCAGCACCCTCTGCCGCCCGGGGAGCAGCCGATTCATTCCTCGGGGATAGCTGGAGACATCCCTGCTTTCAGCCCTTTCTTCTCCCTGCGGAGAAAACAAGTCCTGGCAGAGGCATTAAAAATAGGGGAAGTAACTTAGTAAGGAAATACATGGACTTGCCTTAGGAAAAAAAGCCCCCAGAAGAACGCAATGAAACCCCACCCACCCACCCAGCCACCCAACCAACCAACCAGCCAACTGAAAAAAAAACCCAAAAGCCAAAAAAAATCCTCTTCCTTCCCTATTCCAAAGATGTGACGATGAGGGGTTTTTTTAAAAAAAAAAAGTATTTTAGTATTTTGACCTGAATTGGTCAGGCAGTTGGACTAGATGATCACTGCAGGTGCCTTCCAACTTCTCTTCTCTTCCTCTTCTCTTCCTCTTCTTTTTTCATGGTTTCAGTTTCAGTGCGAAGATGAACAACCTTGAGGAGACCTCAAGATGCAGGGAAGCACGTGGTGTGGCAGTGGTCACTGCACTGCGCATTCTTCTTCCAGTGAATGAGTCTTGATTAAAGAAACCAGCAAGTCCCACTGCCTGCTTCGTACTGTGCTCATCCCTGGAGCTCATGAGAGGTCTGCCCCATCCCAGAGTTCCAGCTTGTCTTGTCTCCTTCCACCACTGAATCTTGAAAAAAATACCGTAATTAAATCAACACTGCAGTGAAGACAGGAATGGAAAAAATAACTTGTTCTAGAGCAAAAGCTCTTGCAGTGAAGGAAATGAAAGGGGGAAAGCAAAGCCGAACTGTCAGCATTAATACAGATTGGCAGCTGCAGCTATTGATTATTTTTATTTTTTTTAAAGTGTGATCCACTTTTGAACAATTTCTATCCGCGACATCAGCACCAGCCTCCCCTCGCCCTGCTTCCTTCTTTTCAGACTCTGTGAGGTTCATTTGTGTTCTGCTGTTCGCCAAGCATCCCGCAGACCTGGGAGGATATGGAATCAGAGAATCATGGAATGGTTTGGGTTGGCAAAGCCCTTTCAGCTCCCCCAGCCCAACCGTTCCCCTACCCCTGCCATCCCACCCCCAAACCCTGGCCCTCAGCAAACCATGTCCCTAACCATAGCGAGGGCCCTAAGGATGTGCCCGCGTCCTGCCCGCTATTGCTCCCAGTCTGAGCCCCCTCGATTCCCGATACACCAGCTCTTTCAATTAAAGGCTAAAATTTGTGTCCTCCGCAGCCACAAAACCGGTCCAACATAAACCAGCATCAGGCTGCGGTCGCCGTTATTTTCCATCTCCTGAAGCCTGCAAGACACAGCAGTGACATTTGACAGAACAAAAAGATTCACACAGGCTAAACGAGAAGAAAAAGCATGCGCATTTCCAGCTCTTCAACTTCCTTTGTAAATGTTTTTTCGAAGTTACAGTGCCAGCATGTTGACCCTAGGTCATTTGCAGGCTTTTATGGGCTTCCTCTTTGAAATCTTGAATCATTAATTCTTCCCCGAATATACTCACACCTTGTGAAAATGTGCCCTTAGTTCTGTTTCTGCTGGAGTGTAGGCAGCTAAAAATATACCCAATTATTTCTCCTCGAAATGTCAGCACAGACAGGTCTGGAAATTATTCCCTTCCCATCACATCCCAAATTAACGAGCCTAGTTCTCCTTTCTGGAGGAGCGCTTTATCTGCTCCGGAAATCTGGGGGAGAAGCAGATGCGAATCTGGGTGCGGGTCAGGCTTCTTTCGGAAGTTTTGCAGGGAGGAGGGGAGACAAAAAAAAAGCCTGAGCTTTCTGGAGGAAGGTAGGCTCTGTCCTAAGTCGGATTTCTTGAACTTATGGATCAAAGGAGCTCCCTCACACCCTGTTCGTCACAGCCAGAGCAAAAATCACACACACGTGTGCTACACCCACCACAACATCATATACATATGATATATCATATTTTTTTCATATATTCTTTTCTTTCCTGGGACCAAAACTGCTGTGCAGGGGGAGGAGGGGGCTCATCCTTTTTTGCAGGAAATTCTTTATTCCGCTCCTCCACGTCTTTCCCAGTGTGAATGCACCGGGCTGTAACCTGCCTGCTCTGCCAGCGCCCCAGCCCTGATCTCCTCTCTCCTTGTCTTAAGGCAGGATCAGGAACAGAATCCAAATATCCGGAAAAATCGATCAGGCTAAACGCCATTGAAAACCTGATCTTCGAGCAGCTTGAGCGCGAGCATGGCCGGCGCCGGGTCGCAGGTGCCTGTACTAATCCTAGCCTTAATCTGAGGCAGGGAAGCTGCCCATTTACATTTTATCTGATCCAAGGCACGGCTTCCCTCCGGATCACGCTCACTTTAAGGATCACGCTCACTTTAATGTAATCGCAATGCTTCAACCTAAGTTTCCCATGCTTAATTTATATCCACTAGGCATTTTCCAGCATCCCTCAGCCTGGCAGCCTCCCTGGGTCCCACCTTTGGGATGCGGTTTCCAAAGCCCATGGAAAGCAGCGGCTCTTACACATCCTGCCTCAGTTTACCAGCTGAAAAGGAGTGGGGTTTATCTGCTGGCCGGGGAAGAAATTGTATTGCAACCCCCGCTTTCTTAAGCTGTTGCTGAGGGATTCATTATTAATTTTAGCAAGCGTTTCCCCATGACTCTGCAAAAGTCCCTCTCCTCCAGCATAGATTTAGGCTGCTCAAAATATCCCTGCAGACATTTCTCTTCTAGCACCTCCCAGCTCCCTTTTTCCTCACTCAGTGCTTTCTATTAGTGTTCCCAAGGAAATAATAATAACCAATAATCACATTAGACGGAGGGTAGGTTTACGGTAAAGCAGAGCCAAGTGGAAGCAGGGACGGCACCGCCGCGAGTCCCTGCCGGCGCCGGGCGAGCTGCAGCACCCCGGCCATCGCTGGAAGTGTCGCTCTGGGAAAAGCACAGGGACCTAGCAGAAAGCTGGAAGCATCCTTGCGATTGCCTCCTGGTTTAAGAAAAAAAATAGCCCAGAAAACAGCTCCTGCAAGCAAAGAGCAAACCGCGCGGGGCGTGCATCCCGGGGGTTATCCGGGTACCCCAGCCCCCGGCACGGCTCGTTGCCCGCCGCCGCATTTACGGGCCCCAGGCTCAGCCCCAAGCCCCGTCACTCAGCCTGCCAGCACGTCCTGTCAACAGCCTTCAGCTGCTTCACCAGTCGGTTTTGGCCGGTACGATTGAAGATGGGTGATGCTAAGTGGTGCCGCTGGAGGTGAGCCTTTCAAAAAGGAAAACAAACAAAAAAAAAAAAAGCCAAAGTGGAATATTATCTGAAAAAATTAGTTAGGCAGATTTGTACAATACATCCCTGGGAAGCTTATTTATTTATTTATTCGCTCGAACCCTTCATGCTGCTCATCTGCAAGGTTTGGCCCAGGAACAGGAGGGCTGTGGCTGAGGCTTCAGACTCTCAAAATCACTTGCAAACACAATGAGAGAAATAAAAAAAAGCTTTAAAAAAAGCCTCCACACAAACGAGGGGAATAGAATTCAAAATGTACTGAACTGCTGCAAGAACAGTCTCGGGAGCTGCTCCCAGGGAAGGGGCGATGGGACGAGGGGCACCGGCCTCAAGTTGTGCCAGGGCAGGGTGAGGTTGGGCATGGGGAACAATTCCTTCCCCTTGGGGCTGTCAGGGGCTGGAAGGGGCTGCCCAGGGAAGGGGTCGAGTCCCCAGCCCTGGGGGGATTTAACAGCCGGGCAGAGGCGGTGCTGAGGGCCAGGGTTTGGGGGTGGGATGGCAGGG
>NW_009258676.1:675021-676264 GCF_000687185.1 Egretta garzetta
GGCCGCTCCCACCGTGGCTCTGCTTCCCCCGCCGCGGCAGCTCCCCGTGGGGAGCATTCCATCGGAGCTCCCACGCTTACTCTGCGGCAGGCAGAACACAACCTATTACCAAGCTCTATTTATAGAACGAGAGGATAATGGTTAAAGGGAAAGCTTCTCGGTACTAATGGAAGTTAAATTACAGAGCAGCAATTCAATCGCTTCCAGGTATGACTCACGCCCTGTGGCAGATACAACCCTGCAGACCACCAGGGCGATATTACCATGATAACAGCAGAGGTGAATGGTATTGTTCCTGTTCAACTGCCTAGGACCTTCAAGCAAATAAAGTATGTTGGATGCGTGGGACCAAACCTATTACCTATGCCTTCCTAGCCAACAAAAGGCCCAACATCATCAGCGTTCGTGGGCAAAAAGAGGCAAATCCGTATGGGACGGCCTCCTCCACAGAGCCTGAACTCCTTTTCCTGCCATGCCCACACGTGCCCTTTCTCAGCAGGCTTCCATCCCTATGAGAGCCTCGGTCGTTGCGTGGGTAGTCAACGCAAGTTCTCTACCAACGTACTCTTCCACCAATATAGCTTTGTGCCAGCAACTTAATGCCAACGAGCTTTGTAATTAACCTTGGATTTAATGAGCCCCTGCTAGCTGCAGTGAGCGCAGGGAGCCCTTCGTGCCCCCCGGCACGGGAAACCCTTGCTCTTTCTCAGCACCTTGCCTGATTTCCCAGAGAAGAAAGCCTGGCTGCCAGCAAGCACCTTGCGGCGGTGCCGGTGTTACGTGCAAGCGCCGCTTGCTCTCCAAGAAAAGGATCTCCTTCTCTCCGATGGTTTCTTTTAAAATTTAAATTAAAAAAAAAGTGGTTAAAATTTACAGCACTTGGAGATACATTTCAGTCTAAACCATCTCTGTTTGCATTACCGGCAGTACCCTCACAGACCTGGGGTTCCTCTGAATGCACACGGAGGCGTGCTTTCCTTCTGCTGCCTCCCGGCCCCGCTCCATTGAAGGTCTGGGGTTGAGCAAGGGAATCCCCATGAGCGGTCCCAAATCAGGGAGCTGTGGCACTGCCAACGCCAGTTACTGCTCCTCAACTTGTCGGCTGTCCTGGAAGGTCCTGGGATGAGAGGCCATGAGGGTGCACATTATGCAGGAGCAAGGAGCTGTGATATGGATGGATCGTAGGAGAGACAACAGAAATAAACACACAAGGGCCCTGGGGGGGTTCAGCCTGGAGCAGAGG
>NW_009258676.1:676581-677239 GCF_000687185.1 Egretta garzetta
TGTTGGGTCAACGGCTGGACTCGGTGATCTTGGAGGTCTTTCCCAACCCTAGTGATTCTATGATTCCAGGTACTGTGGGATGCAGAGAAACTTGTGTTGATTAAAATGCACCGTGGTGCAAGCTGCATGCAGGAGGATGTTGAGAAGTGGCCCTGAAACGTTCAATTCAGAGGTTAACGTCAACAATAATTAACATGATTCTTCCGTGTGTACTGCAAATAGAATGACCTGGGAACAAATAAACTAAGAAAAGAACCTTTTGCAAAAAAAAAAAAATAAAAAAATAAGTAGAATTAAAATGCATCCTTCAAATTGAGTTTATGTTGGTGAGAATGTAAAACGTTCGTATTGAAGTAACAGAAACAGCAGCTTTGCAACCGTCAGGGTTGAAGAGCCAGCGGAAATTTAATTAACTGACAAATCAAAAGTTCTTGTATCTGCTTGACTTCACGTTCCCTGCGAGGAAAACGTGACACGTGGCATCTCCCTACCCGCCCACCCGATGATCCCAGCCATCGCCAGTAACAGCCTGGAAAAAAAAGCCCGTGGCCGACTGTGGAAGCGCGTGTGCTACTGGCGTGGGCGAGTGTGCTGGAACCCCGGGCTCCTGGAAGGGCAACCAGAGCCCGCGGCCACCCGCCAGCCCACAGCCACCAAC
>NW_009258676.1:677411-678962 GCF_000687185.1 Egretta garzetta
CCGACGGCTAACGACACAATTAAACCATTGATTTATGACCTGAATTCACAGAAATAGCCCCCAAACTCGTGTCGCCCAGGCCCACCGCTTTGCGAGCTGCCTGAACACAGATTTGAGGGCAGATCCCACCGGCTTGGCTCTGCAAAGCCCGCGCAGGCGTGGAAGGAGCGGGCGGCAGCAGCGCCCGGGCTGGCCCCGGCCCACGCAACACGTGGCTCCGTGCAACCCCTAAACAGAGCTCAAAAGCAGAGAAACGGGCGTGTAGAGTTTTTGAGGAAGAGGAGATGTATGTCGTTCCCCTCGCTGTCATTTTAGCTCTATAAATCAGTCCTAATTATTCACATTTCTGAGAAATGCAAATAAAAAAAAAAAAGAAAACCACCTCTCTCTCTGCAACCGTGACTCCCAAATAGATTATTTTATGATTCATTCACACACTGTAATTAACAGGAGCTCTACAGTTAATTGCATCTTTGCAAAATAGTTTAATAACCAGAGTAGAAACTTGACAGTCATTTTTTTAATCGCCCATACGCCAGGAATGTTTTCTGGAAACTGCAGCGCACCAGAAACAAATAAATACCCAAATCGGCACGTGGCCAAAGACGACCCGAAGCAGGTAAACCATGACAAAAAGGATTTTGTTTCGTTCCTCTGCAGTCGCACGGGCAAGGGTGCTGCTCTGGGAGGGCACGGTCCTGGGAAGTGTGACCGGTAGCAATCCTGTAAACTGCCTGATCAAAGGACACGGTAAGAGTGCAGAAGGGGGAATTAGGAAACTAAAGCTGCTATGATAAAAAAAAAAAAAAAAAAAATCTCTTTTTTCTCATCATCAGTGCTATCGTGTCTCTGAAGCGATGCGGATGAGGGCTACGTCATCTCCCACCGTCTGTAACACCCTTACCACTTTGCTTACCTTCTTGTAAGGCTCGTAATCAAAAGCCTTGATTTTTGCCCAGCAATTAACAGTAAAGCCAGAATTAATTCAGTACTGGCGCACTATTTGTGCTAGACCTCGCTGGGAATCGCTTCCGCTACCGTGGCGGCGTGAACTGATCTCTCCCTCTCCTCTCCCGGGGGCTAATTTTCATTTATGTTTTATAAATCCTTTGCTTTTAAAATATTCTCCCTCCTCCCTCCTTACCAGAACTTACCCAGCCGCTTCAGGATTCGAGCTGCGACTTAAAAAAACCCCTCCGACCACCAAAATCAGGTGAAAGCTCCGGTATCAGCACCTACAGCGTACAACCAGACTTTTCCTCTCCGCTCCACGCTCGGGGTGTACGAGACACAGGACTGTCCAACCTGGCCCTCCCGAGCCCCGCTGCGGGACGAGCTGAAGCAGGATTTGTACGGGAATTACATCCTTCCCACTGAATTATTATTTTTTTCCCCAAACTACAGACGGTTAGTGCAGCACTCGGGCAGTGCCAAGCCCAGCGGGGCAGAAAGCAGGGGTTCAAACGCGAGGTGCGGACCCTGGCGCGCGTCCTCAGGCTCGCACGCATGGCCGAGCTTGGTTTTCCTGCAGGATGAGCTTTTCCGGGGGAT
>NW_009258676.1:678987-679702 GCF_000687185.1 Egretta garzetta
CCGATGGAGGGGGGGCCAAACGCGGCCGGGCCGGCCTGCCCTGCACGGCCACCTCTCATCACTCGCTTCTGCCCGTTCCCGAAGCCGTACGTGTGAATCAAGGATCTAAAAATGCAGGGGTTGTAGTGGAAAGTCTGAGTCTTAACCATCTAAAAAAAAATAAGCACATAGAGAAGAAGACAAACGCAACAGAAGAAAACTAAACCAGTATATTTTAATTCTACAAAAATGTATAAATATTTACATGTACAGCAAAGAGTACCAGCTTACCATTTAATAGCCGTTACAGTTCTTTATCCACCACCTACTCTTATAAATGTGACTTAAACTCTAAGTGTTCCGAGCACTTATTCGGG
The DNA here is from genome assembly GCF_000687185.1 of Egretta garzetta. Lineage (NCBI taxonomy): Eukaryota > Metazoa > Chordata > Aves > Pelecaniformes > Ardeidae > Egretta > Egretta garzetta. The sequence goes on from NW_009258676.1 coordinate 679,344, forward strand.
AGCCTTCCTGAGCCTGTCCTCCAAACCACCACACCTCAACCCCTTTTTTTTTCTTTTTCCCTGCTTTGGAAAATACCGAGCAGAATTCCAACATTTTTCAATAAAGCCCACGTTGCCTCAGAGTGCCGTGGCCCTCTGGCAAGGCACCAGCCGTCCCGAACACGTGCGCACAGAGGGAAAGATAAAATAAAAGGGGGGTGGTGGCCACGTGTGGGAAAAATGGGTCTGGCTGGGTGTCACTGCACGCTGGAGAATAAGCACGGGCACGGAGAGCCACAGCAGCAAGGGAACACATTGCTGGTGTTGGGTCAACACCGCCGCTCAGGCGGTAGCTCCTGGGGGAGCCCAACCAGCCGCGG
>NW_009258676.1:679719-683798 GCF_000687185.1 Egretta garzetta
CCCACGCGAGATCATAGAATCATAGAATGTTTTGGGTTGGAAGGGACCCCTAGAGGTCATCTAGTCCAACCCCCAGGGCGTGGGATCAGGCAAGATCTCCACTTTCTCAAAAAAAAAAAACCAAAACCCCAAACCAAACCAGAATCAGCAGATGGAGCTTTGCAGCTTTTCTTCACAGCGCTATTCGTATTTGAGTGCAAGAAATAAATAAACCCTCCAGTGACTGGGAAATACGTGTCCGTAGGGAAACCCACCCCGGCCGACCCATCCAAATGCCTGGTTTGGCCTGTATGGCCTCAAGTTGTGCCAGGGCAGGGTGAGGTTGGCCATGGGGAACAATTCCTTCCCCTTGGGGCTGTCAGGGGCTGGAAGGGGCTGCCCAGGGAAGGGGTCGAGTCCCCAGCCCTGGGGGGATTTAACAGCCGGGCAGAGGCGGTGCTGAGGGCCAGGGTTTGGGGGTGGGATGGCAGGGGTAGGGGAACGGTTGGGCTGGGGGAGCTTAAAGGGCTTTGCCAACCAAACGATTCCATGATTCTATGGTTGTGGGGTTGTCCCATGGATGGCCAGAAGGTGCGGGGCGATAAGAAGGAGCACAGCGCTTCACAGCGTTTGTGGTTCAACTTAACTCTTCGAAGCCTTCGCTTTGCTGGTGCCACCCAGCGCTACAGCTCGCTCTCAGCTCACCAAGGCAAGGCTTCGAAACCAGCCGAACCAGCAACGCTTTTCCAGTGACAACAGTAAATACTCAGCGTTCGCAGAGCTCTTTAAAGGCATCGTGCCCACAGAAGCCAATCCTCCCGACACCCTTCTGAGATATTTTATAAATGGGGAAACAACAAAGACCAGCCAACCATTTGTGGGCACTGACCTTCAGGCACTCACCAACAGAGGCAACCAAATGAGCTGGTTTGAATTATTCTAGCCCAAATGACTTGCGCCAAGGCAAGACCTGAATTCAGCGGCAGGAGGAAGGGCAGGGGTCCAAGGGCGCAGTAGCTCACATTTATTCATGAAACCCCATCATTTACCATCCCTGGTGTGGTATCAGCGCCGCAGGCACCCTCCCCACCACCACCTCGCTCTCCGTAAACGAGGCTTTGTGTGAGATCCCTCCGCAACGAGACCGATGGGGGCTCTGGATCCTTACCGAGGAGGTAAATCCAGGATCCGGCCCCTTGAAGCCCATGGCAATATTTGCCGTGACTGAAGTTAAGCAGGTCCCTCAGTGCTTCTTTTTCTACATCTGAGCATAATCCCTAGGCCATCCTGCCGGCAATATTCTGCTCCGGCCGCGAGGGATGCGCTACCTGCCCCTCAGTAAGTACGATCAAACACGGAGGCATTTCCCTTCTTTTTTCCCCCCAAGCGGGGACACAGCGGCGCGGGCACTGACCGTACCCAACACGGCAAGCTTGCCACCTTCGTCAAGGGATTACACGCTTTACAAGAATATTAACCTTCACAGCAGTTCTAAAGAGAAAAAAAATATCCTTTTCTTCACCCGTTTGTGCGACCGCACCTGAAGCCCAGACAGTGGCGCACGCGTTGCACCTCGCCATCGCCCTCCGGCCACGGCGTCGAGAAAACCTCATGGTCTGAACAGGGCAGCGTGGGGACTTTGGCAGCCTTGGCCCTTCGCAGCCAGGAGTATTCCATGAACGGGACCGGAGGCACCCAAAAGAGACGGCACCGCCGGCTGCCCTCTCCCCGTGCTCCGGGACGCTGTGGGACCTTCCACAACATTTACTTCTGCAACGACACGCAAAAGCCACGTAAGGGGATACACGACCTACCTGCAAGAGTCCACGTGGCAAAAGCCCTCGGCAAGGAGACGAAGAATCCATTTATTATTATTTTTCCGCATGGAGATTGGCGGTTAAATTCGTTCGTGATGGCTGCACACTGTTTCCACGAAGGACCACGGCCTTCGCCCGGTTTGCTAGCTTTTCAGCCGTGTCGAGTACTTGCGCGAAAAAAGGAAGATGAGGACTGGAAGTGTTTGGCCCCACTTTGAGCGGGGAGGCTGGACCAGATGAGCTTCCACTCCGAGTTAATCCGTGATACTCTAGCTCCCGTGCATGCACAGCAATCACTTTTCCAACTTAATAGCCTTCCATTTGTCATTTAATGATGTGTATCAAGAAAATATGGATGATCTATAAATTTATAATACGTACATATATATAGATGACACTATTAATCCATAACAACCAGAGCATTATACAGAAAATATTGTCATTTTTAATGACCCAGTGCATAAACAGACCTTTTGAGGAACTGTGAGTGAAATAAGGGGAAACCATTTCACCACTTACCCGTGCTGAAGTCACGCTGCGGCCGCTGCCCTGTGATTTGGGTCTCTTGACCCCTCTAGGCACAGGTTAGACCAGCGCCGAAAACCCAGCCCAGCCCGTTGTGCAACAGATGCATTTTGGGAGGGATGTGCCGCTGGGGTCACGCCACCAGTACATATAGGAAACGTCACCAGTATGGGTCGGACCCTTCCCCACCCCCCGCCGCGGGTCGGCATGGCATCAGTTCCTGCAACGCCTCCGACACGGCTGCGCCCCGTCAGCACGTTTTAGAATAACCACGCTAAACAAAATGATTAAGCCACAAAATTGTTAAAAATATAAATAAGCATCTGTCATCGCTATCCAAGCAAGAGCATCCGGAGCCAGGACTCCGAGCCGGTCCAGTTTCATCCTCTGCGGGCAGGGGATCCACGGATGGAGCTCCTGTCTGTGCCTCCCACGGGACGCGGGTACGTACTGATGCGGAAGGGCAGCAGCTGGGGATCGAGGTCCAACCCCACTCGGTTTCCAGTGGTCTCAGGTTTTGGTACCCCCTCCCGCAGCCCCCTTGCAGCGCCCCGGGCGTCGGCCCCAGCCCCTTCCCGCTGCAGAGGACGTGTCAGGCTGCACTGGCCTGAGTTACCCACGCGTGCTGCTCCTCCTCCGGAACGATGTTCCCACGTCTTTTGCCGTTGCCTCCACTGATTTCATTTCAGTTTCTGAGTGCAGTCTTTGCTCAGTTTTGCTGCTTTTCCAAACACTGGATCCCATTTATTTTTTTTTTTCCCTGGCACAAACCACAAAGCTTCTGCTCTGTCCGATGACTTTTTTGCTCGGTGTGGTTCTTCACTGAGTCCCACTTGACAGCACATATCCCCACTGCGTTGCCAAGAAAGACCAGCACCAACACACCCAGCTCAGGAGACACCTGATGCCAGGATGGTTCCCGGTGCCAGCGAGTGTCATAAGGCATTTTATACTGGGTCCCTTCTCCGCAGGGGTGCGTGACACACGGGGAACACCCTCCATCCCACCCTCTTTGCTGTAGGGTTCATTGAGGTTTCTCTGGAACCACTTTTGAGCACGTTTGTGTTGATAACAGCACATGCTTTGCCATGTACAGGCTCAGATGAGCTTCTTTTGAACAGTCACAGGTTTCCAAGGGGCGCGTGGAGACCCGCCACATCAAGGGAACCCCCCCGTGACTTTGCTCCAATGGCTGGGATTGGGAGAGGGCTTCAGCGCCACTGGCCTCAGCAAGGAGGAGGAGGAGGAGGTGAGGAGGAAGAGGAGGAGGAGGTGGCCATCCCAGCCGAGGCAGCGGGTCCGCGTCGCCTTCAGGCACCCAGGGTCATGTTGCGCAGCAGCCACTGCTGGGAGCGGCCGTCGCCGCACTCCCTCATGCTGGGAACCATCTTGTCCTCCTCCGACGGCTCATCCAGACACTGGTTGCTGTTGACGTGCCTCAGGGTGAGCTTCTGCAACAGAGAAGGGTGAGAGCTGCAGCAAGGGAATTACTGCTGGAAGCCAGCAATCGCATTTTCGGTCTTATTTCAGTATCGCGCGAGGCACGGAGAGGTGGTCGCCCCCGGCCGTCGCCCGCAGGGCTCTGCGGGATCTCTGCCACGCTGCGCCGGGGGCGGCCAGGCAGCCCGGGCAAACGGAGCGCAAGAAAATTCTTTTTTCAAAGCAACAGTATTTTGGATTAAGGAGCTTGTTGTGGTTTAACCCGGCTGGCAACTCAGCACCACGCAGCCGCTCGCTCACTCCCCCCTCCCTCAGTGG
>NW_009258676.1:683919-684767 GCF_000687185.1 Egretta garzetta
CACTCCCCCCGAGCCACCGACCAACACATAACCCCTCCGAGCATGACGTTCCATGGGCTGGAATAGCTCTTTGGTCAGTTGGGGTCAGCTCTCCTGGCTGTGCCCCCTCCCAGCTCGTTATGCCCCTGGCCGAGCAGGAGAAGCTCAAAAAGCCCTTGAGTGGTCTGAGCACTACTGGGCAACAGCTAAAAACATCCGTGTGTTATCAACAGTCTTCTGGTACTAAACCCAAACCACAGCACTATGCTGGCTACTGTGAAGAAAATTAACTCTATCCCAGCCAAAACCAGGACAGAGCTGAGGCTCCAGCAACCCAAACCCGTGCATTTCAGATCAGCAGAAACACATTTGCCAAGTGTTATATGGACAATGGTAACACAGATTAGAACTCTGCTGCCAGTGCGTATTTTTTCTTCTTTGGGACGCCCACCCCTTCCTACTCCTACCACACGACACTGTATTCCTGAGGAATGGAGAGACTCAGAAGGGGAACAGACCTTATTTTGAAGAAATAAATCCTCTCCTGTTAAAAAGCACTGGGAGGACATCGTAAGGAGACCCAGGGACGTTAAGCACGAAGCTGTGCACTGGGATAAAAGCAGGCAGGCACGCGGGCAGCAAACGTTCCCTCCGTCGCTGCTGCTCCGGGGGTTTCACACACAGCATCGCAGCGATTAGGCAGGCGCCGTAAGCGCCTTTGCTATGAAGCGCTGCCTTTACCCATTTACTGCTCCCTACGAGGTCTTTCAGTTCCTGAAAAAAGCCTTTAAACCCGTGCTATAGGCAAACCTGCGCCCGCATACGCGCCGAGCCCGCGGGACCCCGGAGGGCCAGGGGGTGCAGGAGCC
>NW_009258676.1:685020-686037 GCF_000687185.1 Egretta garzetta
ACCCCCTGGCCGGACCCCCTGGCGCCAGCCCCGTGCCCCCGGCTCCCTGGGGCAGGGTGCAGAGCCCGGCTCGCAGGGGGTTCCTCCAGAGAAGCCCCGCACGGCTCTGGCAGAGCACAACGGCCACGCACGGCGCCCGTGCCCACCGATGGCCTCGCATCAGCTCAACGCTCCTGATGTCACCACCCGTGTTTGCTACTGCACCCAGTTCAGGAAATCATGATTTTGGCCTTCGTTTGCCTTGTCCCCTGGTGTTTTACAGACCGGTTTCCCCCCCTCCACGGCCATAAGGCCATGCCATGGGTTTGGCAGCGCAAGCCCAGGATGAGCGCCCATCTCTTACCACGGGACCAAGAGGCTCCAGGTCCCCCCGCGGCCCCGCGCCTCTTCTCCACGCCACGTTCTAAGGCTGACGTGGGCACGGGGTGGTCTGCTGCCTCTGCGGACGGGTCCTGCACCGGCTCCCTGCCCCCCGGGATGGCGGGGACCTTCCGCTGCTTTTAAACACGGTCATGCAGCCCACGCAGGCAGGGCTAAAACGCTGCAGGTGAAGTGGCCCGACAAGGTCCGAGCTGTTGCACAGCAGCTCCACAGGGGTTATAGCCCTGCCCCAGCAAGAACAACCGAGGGAACAGGAGATTTGAGGAATGAGATCTCGTTTGCAGGTCCTTTGCCGGAGCAGAGACTGATTTTAAGTCAAACACCGTGCAAAGGAACAAACAGGGGAAACAAGGATGGGTGGCAAAATTCTGCAGCCTCACGGAGGAGAGAGCAAGGATGGAGCCCCAGGCTGCTGGGGAGCGGCTGGGGGAGCTGGGGGGGTTCAGCCTGGAGCAGAGGAGGCTGAGGGGAGCCCTCATCACTCCCCACAACTGCCTGAGAGGAGGGGGGAGCCGGGGGGGTCGGGCTCTGCTCCCAGGGAAGGGGCGATGGGACGAGGGGCACCGGCCTCAAGTTGTGCCAGGGCAGGGTGAGGTTGGACATTGGGAACAATTCCTTCCCCTTGGGGCTGTCAGG
>NW_009258676.1:686610-687598 GCF_000687185.1 Egretta garzetta
CGTTGCCCCGCCGCCGCTCATCCCGGCTTGCCGTGCCATGTCTCAGCGCTCCCCGTTCCTGTCACGAACGTTCCCTCAATAGCTTGTCCCTAGGGATTCGCTCCTCCGTTTAAAACAAACCACTAGGCAATTCTCGAAGAAAAGCCCGCGGATATTGCAGCAAAGCACCGCAGGGCCGTGCCGTATGCACGCAGTGAGGAGGTTGAGGCGGTTTTTCCCCCTAATTACAAGAGGAAAGAATTAGCAGTGCTCACAGAAGCAGCTTGTTTACTAAATAGCACGGCTCAAAGTATCACTGATCCTTCGCTTATATTGTTTTAAGTGCAATTAAGCCGCTAACATTTTCTGCCATAACCAGAAACGCAAACAAGGCTAGAACCGCGGCTGCTGCCTTCGTCAGCTGCTCCCTTTTTATTCAGCGTATAATTTCACGCTCGGCTACCATATCATTGGGATTTTTCAACCGGCTCATAAATTTTTTTCCTTCTGTGTTCCATCGTTATTTATGCTATTACTAAAAAGGTCTCGTTTGCTTGGAAAACAATTAATTCCTAGGCAACAGGGTACTCATACAAGCCGGCCGAGCTAGCCCTACGGGCAGGCAGATGCACAGGAGCAAGCTCCCCAGTTTCCCGCTTACCAAATGCAGGCAAATAAAATCTGTGATGAGCGAGGACTCCGCAGGCGTTACGGCGAAGCGATGGAGCGCAGATCCTTCACCCCGGCATTGCTTTACTCCAGGGGTCATTACGGATACCGGCAGCACCGGCAACTGCGGATGTTGTCAGTTTTAAGAAGCAACTTTTGCCAATGGAAGGCACCAGCAAAACGTTGTTCGCAGCCCAAGAGGCGCTCGGAAAATGGACGAAGCCGTTGCTTCAAACAGCCTCTGCGCGGAGCGCGGGAGCAGGGCCGGGGCTGCCCCCGCGGATTGGGCCCCGGCTTTGCAGGCTGCAAGGCACAGGTTGACCCCCCGCTGGCCACGGCT
>NW_009258676.1:687816-691399 GCF_000687185.1 Egretta garzetta
TCCCAGGGATGGGGCCTCCACCCCCTCTCTGGCCAACCCCTGCCAGGGTTTCACCACCCTCATTGGAAAGAATTTCTTCCTTAGATCCAGTCTGAACCTCCCCTGCTTCAGTCTAAAACCATCGCCCCTTGTCCTGTCCCAGCTGGCCCTACTAAAAAGCTTGTCCCCCCCTTTCCTCTGGGCCCCCTTGAAGCCCTGACCGGCCGCACTCAGCTCTGCCCGCAGCCTTCTCTTCTCCAGGCTGAACACCCCCAACTCTCCCAGCCTGGCCCCAGAGCAGAGGGGCTCCAGGGAATTGTCAAAATGAAGGTTCCTGAAGAATACCGCACGGTCGGCATCATTTACGTGTCTTGGGACGGGGACCAAACCTTCAGCCGTCGCAAACGGTAACGATCACGTTGACATCAACAGATCACGGAGGTCGCTCGAGACAGTTGAGTTAATCTAAAATTAGTTGTAATTAATAAAAGCTAACACTAACCACGTATAACATCACAGACACATACAGCCACCTGGGAAAACAGGAAAGGAATTCAGCCGAGTCTAAGAGGAAGAGAACGCAGAAGCATTTTTCCGGGAACAGCTTAAATCACTACACGCCACATTTGCTTTTTAATACCAACCTCCAGGCGTTTGTTAAAGGAAATAGTCAGTGGGGCTGTAAAAAATGTTTCTAAAGACTTCCAGCCTTGTGTAGTTTCTCAGCATCCACGTTTGCAAGGGGCTGCCATCGCAAGCCTCCACAGTGGGACCGTGGGTGCCATCCTCTATCCTGCTTAGTGTCAGGCACGACTGGGTGATTATATGAAGAAACGTATGGCTCTGCACGACAGGAAAATGGTGAAAGTAAACAAAACCAGCAAAGGCAAAGACAAAACAACGGCAAAAGCAGCAGACTGTTTGAGCAGACGGCCCCGGCGGCGAGCACCCTCCTGGGAATTGCTCCGGGGCGACTGCGCCTGGGAACGCGCTGGCGTGGCGCTGTCGGCAAACCGCGCACACAAAGGAGCACACGCCTGCACCAAGCTTTAGCTGCACAAAAAGCGTTCTCCCCGCTCCGCTCTCAGGGACCCGAGAGCCATTCGCTTCTCGCTCTGCGGCTGAAGCCTCCCCCCGCGCACACGATGCCTCGCTGCAATCGTGGTTTCCCACTGCGCAGCACGACTTGGGCTGAGATGATGGTTCTGCTGCAGCAATATCCTGTACTACACAACCTGAAGCTTGCTCGAGCATTGCTGAATTAAAAATACAATGAATTAAACATTTGCATAGAAGGAGATAAGAATTTTTTTTGCCAACTACGATTTCAGCTCTTCCTTTACTGTGCTGATAACAGGTAAACCCAGATGGAGGGGAGCTTCCATTTCCCTCAGTCCTCCTGGAAGAAGGCTCGGCAGCCAGCAGTCGGTACCCGATCCCGTGGGTGCCCAGGGCTGGTGCTGCCTGTGCCACCTGGGGATGCTCCCCCCGCATCCCGGCCCCAGCCGCTGCCCCCTCGCCCGCTCCTGCGCTGCGGTTTTGGGTTGCTAAGGGACAAAGTAACGTTCATCTAAAGAGGCCACTCAAGAATGTCAAGAACCAATGTCCTTATAATGTCACTTCGAGTAACCAGCGTGGATAGCAAGGCCTGTTTTGGTTTCATTACGTATTACTGCTCCGTGCTCACCTCTGTCTGCTGGTCTTTTAAGGGAAAACAGAGGTACAGAAATCAATCACTGGAAATGTAATGCTCTCTCTATACTGCACGCTTATATTCTATTAAATGCCTAAATTCAGTAGATTCTTCACGTGGGTATGAATGGCACTAAGCACTGTTTTGGTAACCAGACCGGCCTCTTTTCTCTGGTACATGAGACAGCAAGCTTGACTGCTGCACCGACTTTGGAAAAATCTACAGCAATGGAAGCAAGAGATCATCTGCCCCCTTCACTCATTTTATTAGGCATTGCCTTCTAAGACAGTGATAAAAAAAACCCTGCAGTGTTTTCCTGACTCATTTTTGAAGAAGCCAGTCCTGTATTTTATAGGAACAGTCAAATTGTTGGCCATAGTCTCTTAGGGCAGACGTTAGTGTGACTGCAGCAAGGCCAGCTGGTCCCATGAGCTGGTCCCATGACTTTAAGAAGAGTCACAAAGTCTGTAACTGTCTGAAGGATGCGAAGCTGCGACGTCGATGATGCAATGAGTACATTTACATCATTTGTGAGCAGAAACGACAAGGCTTGGTCAAGGATGCAGCCAGCCCACGAAACAACCCACAGAAATTGTGCTCTTCTGCCATCAATCCTTACGCCGTACGTTGGGGAATGCCTCTCTTCCCTATGGATATTCCCCGCTCCCCATTGGCAGTGGGACTTCGCCATTCAAGAGGAAGCCGAGGGGAGACCTGATGGCCCTCTACAACTGCCTGATGGAGGCTGTAGGGAGGGGGGGTCGGCTTCTGCTCCCTGGGAACAGATGATAGGACAAGGGGGAATGGTTTGAAGCTGCGCCGGGGCAGGTTTAGGTTGGACATTAGGAAAAACTTCTTCACTGAAAGGGCTGTCAGGCTCTGGAAGGGGCTGCCCAGGGAGGTGGTCAAGTCCCCATCCCTGGGGGGATTTAAAAGAAGGATAGATGAGGTGCTGAGGGCCAGGGTTTAGTGGTGGGATGGCAGGGGTAGGTTAACGGTTGGACTCGATGATCTCAAAGGGCTTTTCCAACCAAAGTGATTCTATGATTCTATGATTCCCTGGCGAGCGCAGGTGAAGCCGGGGGAGCAGGCAGGGACCCCACGGCACCCGGGCTCTGCTCGGGCACGCCAGCGCTGGCACCCACTGTCCATCCAACCTCCTGACGTGACAGCCCTGAGCCGTCAGCCGGGCACATATATCCCGTGTCATCCACGGGCAGCCTGGCACCGGCCAGAGCCGCCCCGAATAGCTGAGGTTTGGCATCTTGCAGCAGCAGCTACGGGCAGGCACTACGTCGGGTCGCTGCTACACAGCACGGCTAGAGGAGCGAGCGGGACGCGCTGTTCTAGGGTTTGCTACGGGGTTGCAGCTCTTACCAAATTCTACGGGTTGCAGCTCTTACCAAACTTACCTCAAAGCTGTATTCCCATTTACCAGCATACTGACGGAAGGGAAAGGAAAAAAAAAAAGGAAATTGGAGTCAAACAGTGACGCGGGAAACATTTTTTTTTGTGAAGACCCTCACCTCTTGGTGAGTGCACATCCAACAGCTTTGCACAGATGCCCCGTTAGTGACACGTATCAGTAATCATGCAAGATCAAAACCCGACCTCATTATCCACACCCGAGGACGTGAAACTGTTTTCTATCCGATGTGGCATATTGACAGCGCTATGGTTTTCCTGAGATCGTCTGCGCGTGTTATGTGCCATAGGATTTCACCTCACTGCACGTGCTGGAGTTTGCCTGGGTGTCACGGGATGACATTGGGACGAGGGGCACCGGCCTCAAGTTGTGCCAGGGCAGGGTGAGGTTGGGCATGGGGAACAATTCCTTCCCCTTGGGGCTGTCAGGGGCTGGAAGGGGCTGCCCAGGGAAGGGGTCGAGTCCCCACCCCTGGGGGGATTTAA
>NW_009258676.1:691509-701991 GCF_000687185.1 Egretta garzetta
GCTGAGGGCCAGGGTTTGGGGGTGGGATGGCAGGGGTAGGGGAACGGTTGGGCTGGGGGAGCTTAAAGGGCTTTGCCAACCCAAACAATCCTGTGATTCTATTCTATGATCCTATGACTCAGTCACCGGGGACGCGAGCGCAAACCCGGACACGCTCCGCACAGCTTCCAACCTCAACCCGATGGATCTGCATCTGGGGCAGCCAAACCCCAGCCGTACCTAACTCCGGCACAAACGCCTCCCCCAGGAGGGGGCAAACCGAACAAGCAACCGTCGACCAAAATGGGGAACGCGTGTTTCCGCGGGCCAGCAAGGCGAGACGCTGAGCGAGCAGCTCTGGCTCCAGCCCGTCCTAACTCCCAGACCTCTTTCTGCTGATCCGCCGCCTCGTTTCCCCACCCCCATTCCGAAGCAAACAGCATTTATGCATTATAAATATGTTATAAACCACATGCTGATAGGAAGCCTTTGAAAGCTGGGCAATTCTAACCTGGCACGTCCCATTGATACGGCTGATTTATAGGGCTGCGAGGTAATGGGCAGCTTGAGAAAGGGCCAGGAATCTTAATGAGCTCTTCGAAAAGTAGGGAAGAAAAGCATTAAAATTCGGTAATGGAAGGCAATTTTTTTAAAAAAAAAAAAAAAAAAAGAGGGGGAAATCAGCCGAAGAAACAAAAAAGACTTTCCTGCCGAAAAATGCTGCAAACCACTATTGCCTCCTTGCTGCTGTCGCTCCTGGTGACCATTAGCGCTTGGTGCATACGAGGGCCTCCTTTTAGATGATATAAATATTAATATCAATACTGGGCTCTCTTTCTTGCTTCTCCAGCCAACAGCCAGACAATTTCATCCTATCCAGTTATGAAAAAGATGCTGCTCAGGGAAAACTCCCCCGTAGGGAAGAGCGCTGGAACAGGAGGTGTAGGCGACCCTGCGCGACCGTGGGGCCAGGCTGGGCAGATCTGGGCCCTGCTTCGGTCAAACTGAAAAACAGAGCTATGGAAGATTGCCTTGAACAACAGCAAAAAAAAAAAATCCCTTTTGGATTGCCAATTATTTTGTTTCAACGTGGCCTGCCATTTTACGTAGGTGTTAAAAGAGAATGCTTTATTTGAGTCTTCTAATTTGGGGCTTTGCAAACAGATAAATAAATAAACCAACTCGCTTCTTAAGCTTGATGTAAAATATTCTCCCTATTGCAAACTAAATAAAAAGCGAGCAACAGGTTACTCGCACGAAGTTACCCCAACAGCTTTTCTCCTTACACCAACTCTCTCCATCAGCAAATGACTGCTTCACAGCTGTACCCGTGCCCCAGGCCGGACGGTGCCGAGCTGCCACCCCGGCCGCGGCACCGGCGCTCCGGCAAACCTTGCGCCGTGCTTCCCCGGGACCTGCGCGGGGCAGGGCGGCAGCGCTTCGGCCGCGCAGCCCCGACCTCCTCGATGCCCTGATGGTGTTCCGATCCGGGCGGGAAGGCGTTCCTGCGTTCCTGGTCTACTCCCTATCACTAAGCGGGAAGTTCATAGGACTGATTTTTAATATTTTTTGGAGAAGGATGCAAGAATTGGGCGCTCTGAGCACTCCTCTGGTTGCGTGACAGGACAGTAATCCCTGCAGACACCAACTCGCATGTTTACTTTCTTCAAGGTGAGCGTGATCACTTGGGAACTACAACCTTCCCTTCCACGCTATGCCACTTAGCTCCCTTTCTTCATTTTTCAAACCAAGCCATTTTCTTCAATGATGTTTTCCAGTGACACAACCTGCGGCCATTTGCTCGTATTTACTATCTCCTCAGTCACAACGTCTTCTCCTTAATAAAAACGTATTTAAACTCAATTCTGTGGTGCTTTGGGTTTGTTTTTTTTTTTTTCCGAAAGGTGTTCAAACCCTGGCGAGTTCTGCGTTATTTGTATGGCCTAGAAAGCCACCACCACCATGTCAACTCTGCAGGACATAATGCAAATTATTCTGTTCCCATTCAACAACCTCACTGACACGCAGTGACCAATGGATCCATCTCAGCGACCAACGGATCCATCTCAGCGACCAACGGATTCATCTCAGCGACCAACGGATTAATCTCAGTGACCAACAGATCCATCTCAGCGACCAACGGATTCATCTCAGCGACCAACGGATCCATCTCAGCGACCAACGGATCCATCTCAGCGACCAATGGATTCATCTCAGTGACCAATGGATCCATCTCAGTGCCCAACAGATCCATCTCAGTGCCCAACAGATCCATCTCAGTGCCCAACTGATTCATTCATCTCAGCCATCAGCTGCCAATCCAACAGGTTCATCGCAATTTTACGTGATACAATTCACCTGGGCAGACTTTTTTTTAAGATACCAGACACTTTGGCAAACCTTACTACACCCCCACCTGCAGCCTGACCTACTCATCCCTAGGAGCAGACCCTCTGAAGAAGAATAGCACAAATCCGTGTTTCTGACGGAACAGCAGACCCCACGTTCCCAGCTGCCCAGGGGTCGGGTGCCCGCTGGTCGCTGCTGGAAACGCCGCTTCGCCCTCCAGCGCTGGAAGCAGGTGAGGCTCAGCACAGGAGGAAAACAGAACAGCAGCTCTTTGCCGTGCCCGCTCCTCCCCCAGGGTTTGGTATTTTTTTTGAGAGTGTGGGATTTATGATTTTCTTTGAGATTCATCAAAATAATTACTTTACAACCATTCCCTGCCTGTGAAACCCAGGTCTCTTCCTACTTGACGTCCCCGGGTAGCAGCAGCCACGGGGCGCTTCGGCCAGCGCGCATGGGCCACCGCGACCCTTCCTGCAAACGCTTGGCATCTCTGAGTATCTTAATCCCGCTTTATTCCCCTCGGGACCCCTTTCTCACCCTCTTCCAGTCCACACCACCCGTCGCACTACAAAACCCTGGGGTGAATCCAGCCCCCACGAAGGCAGAGGCCGGGGGCTGAAGTTGGGGTCAGTATCGAACTTCTCTCCGCTCTGCCGGCGCAGCTCGATTTTGGGCCCCAACCACGGATGCCAATTCTTGTCCCCTCCGTCAGCAAGCGATCTGCTGTTCCGACAAAGCGACTGGTACCTTCTGATGGCCATTCTCTTCCAGCATTTCAAGCGAACTTGCATCTCAAGTTCGAGTCTGAATGTATTAATAATTCTAAGTGTTAAAAGCATTTTGCAGCAAAAATTCAGGCACTTTTGGCATGAGAAAATGAGAAATGGGGCTTTTTGAATAGCCTGCTGCAAAGCACTCAAGCCTGGTACTTTCACAAATAGGTACGAAAACATGTGAGGTTTACCGTCCTTATCACCCCCACAAAACCAGCTCCTTATTTTTGAAAAAAATAGAAATGCTAGGAATAGCTAAGGGAACTGTAACGCTATTGAGGTACACATAAATTTCTGGAAAAGGCTTTCTATGGTTTTTAAACGTATTATATATTTAAATACCATACTTTAAACTAAACTAGAACATGAGAGAAAATTCAATAGCAGCATGAAAATTGAAAATCGCTATTGAGAAATCCCTTTTTATGATTATTTACATCGCTCGTTGTACCTCCAGATGCCCAAGGCATGGTTGTCCGCTGCCAAGTCTTCGCTCCTACATACCTTTACCAGGAGGAGGGATGCGGGCTGTACCCACCATACAACACCCAGAAATCACCCCCAGTCAATTTCTGAATTAGTAAAGAAATAGAAAAACGAGGGCAATTTCGCTGGAAAAATCAAATGAATGGGTACAAGTGGTTCAGGCAACGCGCCGCAGCTGTGTCTCTGGAAAAAAAAAATAAATAAGGAAAAATCCCAAGCCAGTTGTTTTCTCGGGAAAAAATGCTGCCTATGAGGTGGGGATCTGCAGGCTTCCTGCAAGGCGCGGGGATCACCAGGCAGCAAGAGGACAGGCAGGGGGGGGGAGCCGGGCGCCCGGCCCTCGCAGCGGAGAAGGGAGCGGGGCTCGGCGCCGGCAGCCCTGGGGGACCCGTACCGAGGGTCCGCGAATGAGTGGAAGTGCCAGCACCACCATCCAAGGGGAGCTGAAGCCTGACTGCTTGCGGAGTAGCACCGATATCGAAAGTATTCCTACCAATAAATAGAAAGGTACCTAATGCAGGGGGCTGCGTTTTATAGGAGAGCGGACGGCACAACCGTTGTCTCAGAGATCCCTTCTGCAAAAAAAGCGGTGTATTTCTTCTTAATGAGCTCCATCTAATGGCTGAGTTGGTTTTTACACAGCTCATAGAAGTTTTGTGGATCTCTTATGCTGAATTTAAGAGAAGATGACAGCACCTTTCCCACCTTAACCATAACGCAGAGCAGATTTGCTTGAAAGAAATTTAGATTTTCCTGCAGAATGGTTAAAGCAGCGGTTTCTGTGGCACATACGGCTTTTAAATACATCAGTATTTTTGCTTTTTCCCCCTACCGTTGCAGCCAGGGCAGTATGCCACTACTAATTCCGCACCTCCAGACTGAGAGCAGCTGCCCTGTGCAAGCACAGACCCGGGGGCAGCCAGCATTAAAACCGTGCCCCAAGGAGGATTTCGTTTTTAGCAGCTTGTGCCCAAAATATTCAAAGGAAAGCGAGCGGCACAGCGGGTTTTGTATCAGGAAGGGTCGGTCCCCACGCCTCTGGGGGGGAAAGAGCCGAAAAGGGGGGGAAAGAGCATTTTGTGAGGAGCCTTGCCTTGGGCTGATGCTTGGGAAAGGGGAGCGCCGGGCTGGAGCGAGAGCATCCCCCAGCGTGGGGGTTCCGGCAGGGAGCTGAAACGCAGCCTGGCTTTCTGCGCCCCTTGTGCCTAGCGAGGGCTGGGCTGCTGAAAGGTAATATTAAAAATAATTTTTAAATTAATATTTATCGAATGTTTGAAATTTATCCTTTAAGGTACTGCTGAGAGAAACTTGCAATATTCCAATTTAAGAGTCTGAAAACCTGACTTCGTAAGTGAATATTTTAGGACCTTTGTGGATTCAAGATCAAGGCCCGAACGTTTCCTTGCTCCCGCTCCCTCTGGGATGCTAGGCAGCGGCTCACAGCGGTCCCTAGGGGGAACTGGTCCCTGCTCTGTCCACTTTTCATACAAACCCTTCATTGTTTCGCAGAGATTTGCCCGGGGCACCTGAGAAGGAGGAGACATTTGCCCCTTGGGTTTGGTGACGTTTAATTTCCCACGGAGATGGATCGGGACCCTGCGGCACCGACTCCATGTCCTCGGCCGCCGGTCAGCACTTCGCTCCTCAGCTTCTCTTCAAAATAAACTCAAACTGATTAAAAATCAATTGCCATCTGCTTGCAGGAACGAAACGAAGGAGGACGCAAGATCTTCAATCGCAGGTGTTAGCTGCAGGCATGAACATCCTCAAAACCACCTACAAATTATCAAACTATGCATGCATTTTGTGCAAGAAGAATCTTCCTTATTAAAGAGAAAAGCGGTTTAAGCTCAAACGTTAAACTCAAGAATGTATGAAAAGCTACCAAATAAGCTGCACCTCAGGGGTATGGGGTCTCTTTCTGCTTGGCAGCTCCCCCGGCTGCACGTCTCACCATGACGTGCCGGAAAGGTCCTGTCTGGAAGAAAAGTGCTCAGACCTTTGGGCAAATTCCACCGGGCCAAACTGCACGTGCGCATTTCGAGGCAAAAGCTTAACAACGAACGGTCTTCATTTTCATCTGCTGTTTCCCGTCTCATTTAAGCAGAAGAATTATTCGGCCACAAAATACTGAGATATTTACATGTATTTGGTATTAATTTTACAACCCCCCCACAAGCCACCAAATTTCTTCAAGCTGCACTCCCTCTCCAAACCCAGCAGAAGCCGCCCCCCCGCCCCACAGCAGGGTCAAGCTAAGCGGGTGACTGGTGCACGGAAAAAGAGTAGACACAATTTAAATCCAGAGCTAGTAATCTATAAGGGCCAGCAGAAATAAACAGGAAAAACTGTAACTGAAAAATAAATAAATGTTGTTCTCTGTTTTGTTTATATAAAGAACACGGAATACTTCTGTACGTTTGCACGGGTGCCAAACACCGCCAGCTACTAGAAATGAGCTTTTTTTAAACAACAATTGACTTTTTTTCACCCCTCTACAAATAAAATTCTGTGGGAACACAGTTTAAAACCTGGTGGTTTAGCTGAGTTATGTTGCACTCCCGATTCCATGCCACGGCAGGAGGCACCGTCGGCACGGCACAGCATGGCACGGCATGGCACGGCATGGCACGGCGCGGCATGGCACGGCACAGCATGACACAGCATGGCACAGCACGGCACGGCACAGCATGGCACAGCACAGCATGGCACGGCACAGAAGTCGTCCGTGCGGATCTCTTTGTCAGCCGTGTACGAAAACACCTGGAAAGAGAAAACCATGGCGGTGACAGAGCATTAGCAAAAGTCCATCCCGACCGCCGACGGGGAAGATACATAATCTTCGCTCCAGCGGAGCAGAGCCACTGCCTTCTCCAAGCAGTGAGGCGGTGGTGCCTTGGATTTTGGGAGAGTCCCATGCGGGTTCCTCCGCTGGTGAACGTCTCTTGTACGTAAGAGACGGGAAAGAAACTTGACGGGACCAAGCCCAGGAATCACCCAGGCACACATTCCGTTGTACCCCCTGGGAATTCCACAGAAGCACCTAACTGTGATCACTGGCTCGCGGAGGAATTTTCACCGATCTTTCAAGACAACAGATAAACCAAGCCCGTCGTTGGAAGAACCCGAACTTTCCTAATCTAAGTCCTCCCCCTCGTATCTACCTTAACTTTGGGCAGCAAGGATGATCTTACTAATGATTTAAAGATGCATAGGCATGAATATTCCAGAAATATGGTGCCTCTTCATAAAATTAGGAAGCAAATTAAGACTCAAGAGAACAATCCATCAACAAACTCCTGTCAAAGCAGTTCCAAGTTTCAGAGGACCTGCGCAGCTTCAGGCTTGCCTTGCAGAAAATCCTTCCCTTAGCAAAAAGTGAACTATTTCCATCCTGCCCCCTCTCCTCGGCAGGAGGAGACCAGAGAGCCCAGGACCCTCCATCCCTCCGCAAACAGCCCCTGGCTGCTGCCGGAGCTCAGGCGGCTGCAGCACCGCTGCGGGGGGGGACATGGCCACCGGGGAAAGCCTGCAGTTAACAAAATAACGGCAAAACCGTGACAAACGGCAGAGTTCCGATGCCCCGTTCAGGTTGTGATGAGTACAGATCTGTATCTGCGCCTGCAACGGACAAACGCTGCTGTCAAACCCACGCCAAATATTTCCTGATGTGGAAACACTTAAATTAGCAGAGAATTATAATAAAAGCAGGGGCAAATAGAGCATGTGGACATACGCCTCTGTTACCGGGTGATTTCCGAGCTCCTACACAGCCCATTCCTCTGGCAAAAGGACTACGGTATCATTAGCGCCGAGATCTGAGCCACAAATAACGCAGCGCCCTGGGGGATGTCCCTCCACTGAGACTTCCAGGGAAACATTAAACTGTGCTCAAGGAAGAAGAATCCATCCAGCAGCAAAGGAAAACTTTGCCAGTGAATTAAGCAGGGGGGGGATACGATGTCACCCGGGAATGTGAGGCGCGGCGGCGGCGTGCTCGTAGGGTTAATTCTCCCCACGTAACTCTTCAAAGCCTACGTACTGCACGGAGTGGCCACAGGAATGAAGGAAGGATTTTGAAGCTGGAAGTTCAGGCAAGTCATAGAATCATAGAATCACTTTGGTTGGAAAAGCCCTTTAAGATCATCGAGTCCAACCTTTAACCTACCCCTGCCATCCCACCACTAAACCCTGTCCCTCAGCACCTCATCTCTCCTTCTTTTAAATACCCCCAGGGATGGGGACTCGACCACCTCCCTGGGCAGCCCCTTCCAGAGCCTGACAGCCCTTTCAGTGAAGAAGTTTTTCCTAATGTCCAACCTAAACCTACCCTGAAGTCCTTCAGAGCAGTCTTGGCGTATGAAGCCAGCTCGCCAAGGCAGCAGGGGAGCAGCCAGGTCCAAATCAAAGCCGCAAGGGAGAGCAGGAGCTGCTAGGGTCAGTGGTCCTGCTCTTTGCCAAATTTCTTATTCACCGCTCCGCCTGGGTGAAAATCTGGGATCCAAAGGTAGGGCAAAGCACCAGCGGCCTCTGGCATTTATTCACCCAGCGGTAAATCCCCACGATCAGACCCCAGGGGCTCTAAGCGCTGCTTTCACTTAAAGCCCCACCAGCCACGGGCCCACACGTGGGCTCCTCTCCCATGGCGAGGCAGACTATGAAACACCAAGCGGCCAGCGCTCTGCTGCCATCGCGCCTTGTCCTTCTGGAAGGGGGTGGCACGAGCCCCCGGCACACCAAAAACGCCACTTGGCGTTCATACGGGTGTTTTCTACGTTTCCCTTCCCCACTTCTCCGTGTGCAGAAGCAAGTCCCCGAGCCTTCAAAAAAACCCAATAACCCCATATAACCTCTTCTCTGTCTCACCAACACCAGTCTTGCCAAGGGGCTGAGAACGCCGCCTGTGTTCCAGCTTGTTCAGCCACGTTCTGGAAGTATTTGGCGAAGAGAAT
The DNA here is from genome assembly GCF_000687185.1 of Egretta garzetta. Taxonomy (NCBI): domain Eukaryota; kingdom Metazoa; phylum Chordata; class Aves; order Pelecaniformes; family Ardeidae; genus Egretta; species Egretta garzetta. The sequence continues at coordinate 700,049 of NW_009258676.1, forward strand.
TCATGGCTGCGGGCTGACCGAGGAGGAGACATGGGTGTCACCTGGAAAAGCAGCGCTAACCGTGTCCAACTCCGGCAAATCTCAGCCAGCACTAACGCATTCACAGATATACTCCAGCACGTTAAATCCATGGCAGTAGAAGCCGCTTTTTTTCAAATTTTCAAATTCATACGATTTGTCACGCGTGCACTTCCCAAGTTTCAGTTTGTGCCCTGAATCGGCGAGTTCTTCCCAACTGTTTTTCTTTTCTTTTTGTAATAGTCGGATGCCTGCCTACACCTTGCCCCTGGCAAGCGAAAACCAAACCCTGGTGAAAGAGGTCTACATCCGATCAGACCCCCGGCTGGTTTCCCGTGCGGAGGTCCGACAGATGGACATCCTCGCTGAGCTGGTATTAGCACACCAGGCTAAGTTCATGGGAGTGAGTAAGGTTACAAAAAAAGAAAAAAAGAAAAAAACCAGGATCATTTGTGAGGTTTCATCAAAAATTGCGCAAGAACAGTCCAAGTTCTGGACTGAACTGGAGCCTGAAGGTTTTATAAAAAAATACCCAACCATTTATGACCTTCTCATTTTTATTAACTTCTGAGAAGTCTCAAAACAAAGCAATGTAACAAGGAAATCACCCTTCTTCAACCGCTCACCAACACCTCCGAAAATCCCCTTCCAGATCACGGTTTTGAAATGATTTTTGGAATAATAAGCACAGAAGTCAAGAAGGATGAGAATTTGGGAGAAATCAATGAACAACCTAAAACAGGGTCCAAAGCCACTATTGGTGCTGCAGCATTCGGCTGCGGTACCTATACATACCTCCATAGGTACAGCCCTCTCTGCCAGGAGGGGTACGGCTCTCTCCCTAGAGGAGTTTATTTCATTTCCACGTGAAGCACGGCCTGCCTGTCCGCTGCTGCTACTCAAAGCGCGCTGCTCGGTATTCAGGCTCCCAAGTGCCGCATCCTTAAAACCATCCTTGGTCAAAAGTAGCCTAAGACTGGATCGGGGAGAGAAAGGTGCCATGTAGCTGATGTACTGGAGACCGGGGCTGAAACAACCGCTGTTCAAACCCAGATCCTACAGCAACGTCCAGCTACCAAGCCACCGTCATTAATATTCAACGAGAAAACCTTTTGGGAGAGGCTTTGGTTTTTCCCTTAAACACCTTCAGCCAAAAATCTTACTTACTGGTAGAACCCGGGACTTACTTGCCTGCGGTCATGCTGCAGCTGGAACAAAACCATGGCCAAATAATCTCATAATCTGAAAATCACTGATACCGTTTGTAGCACCAAGTATCTCCCACTCAAGGAGCAGTTTGGGTTCAAGAGTCGCTCACATGAATATACTGTACAGGTTTTTCATCTTCTACTGTGCTCATTACGAAGAGATTTATCCATTCAGATTTATCCTGAAGCAACTTCTAACTCCCGGTTTATTTGGGTTGTTTTTTTACAGTAAACATGTTTGCATCAGGCACTTTCCTCTAGCCTCGGAGACGTGGGTTTAGCCCCAGAGAGATGTTTTCTTCTGCGTTTTACAGAAAGCAAATACTTATATTCGGAAATGTACTTCCATTTGCATATTTCTTTTTCCTCTCATCTTTGATAATTGCAATTCACTGTTCCATTATATCTTTTGAAAGACTAAGGGGTGTCTGAATTAACAATTACAGAAGAGGGGTTTGACAAATACGCTGTCTCAAGGAAGAAAAATGAACGCTAATTAAGACGACGCAAAATGATCAGGCTGGCATTTTGCTACCATCCATATTAATTATAGCTGTAATTATATTAATGCCATATAAAAATAGCGGGTGAGGAACACGTTGCGTTTCATAGCTAATTAAAGAGTGTATTTCAGGCCACGTGGGACAGGCCGAGCAGGAGTCCAGCCTTCTGCTGCCGTCAGCCCCCGCCTTGGGGACGTCCCCGACCTCCCCGCTC
>NW_009258676.1:702769-709470 GCF_000687185.1 Egretta garzetta
CTGGGGGCCGCCCCCGCCCTCCCCGCTCAGCAGCGGCGGGCGCGGGTGGCTTTCCCGGGGCACCACGCCTGCTTCGGGAGCCAGCTCCTTCCACTTCTTGCTCTTCTTCCACTGCCGTCCCCAAGGGCTGGTGGCATTCGCTGTGGCCAGCCGTCCCCGGCGGCCGTGCCGCAGCTTTGGGTCTGGCCGGGCAGGAGGAGGGGATGCTCCATCCCAGGAGGAAAGGTCCTGGGCAAGAGGCGCTCCCCAAGACCTGCAGGTGCTTGCCCGCGTGCTTAATCCCCATCGGTTTGCCAAAAGAGGTCAAGCAAGTCCCCAACACATTCGAGCAGATACCAGTGAAGCAGACCCTGATAAAGCCCCCAGCACGACAGAACGCAAAATATTCTCACAACTGATGCGGCACTTCTCCACACAGACACGGAAACGCTTGCACTCTCTCCTGCTTTTTGTGGGGCTGGTCAAAACGAAAGGGAACCACGACTCTTCCACCACCACCTTGGCCTTTTGCGATGCTTGCAATCCTGATACAGGCAGACTTATTGCCTCTGCGCACTAGCAGGTTTTCATAGGAGTTAACACATTTTGTATTTATTTTTTGTTAATAGCCTTCATTGCCACATTTCCACCCAGCGAGTTCAGAGGCAGAAGCAAGCCCCATAAAGCCACAGGTCCACTAAAGCTGATGCTGGGGACCGTGGCATCGCCAGACTGAACCGGGACGCCTCACCTACCGCTGAGAATTTCCCGACTGCCTTCTCGTTAACAGGAACTAACGAAGTATTCCTCCCGATGGAAGCCCGAGGAACTAACCCGCTTGTTCAACACCGATAAAACGCCAGGCAACATCATTAACTGGAAATCACTCGAGCGGTCAATACAAATCTTTAGCTATGTTTTTATATGTGTGTGTGTATATATATATATATATATGTATATGTGGGCTGCAATAGCCCACAGCCAGAATTTCCCTTTCCCGTTGTTTGGTCGTCCTTTTCTTTGGAAAACACTTAGCCAGGGTATTTTGTCAGCTCACACGAAGTCGAATATTGTTCATAAACCCTTATTTTATACCTCATTATGTGGAACTAAGTCTTGAGGATGCACCTGTACAATCAAGGAAGAAGCCCGCCACGTGATACAGACAGTTATAAACCAGACATAAGTAAGGACAGAAAAATCTCATTTATTCTGACGACCGCTTTAATCATCTACGGCGCTCCCAAAGGTAAATTTTGAATTCACCTTTCACAATTGATTTAAAATATTCTAATGAAAGCTGCAAGGAAAGCACTTTCCCTCTCCTCCTGAAATTGTTTACACACCAAATGTTGAAAGTCACCTTAGGCAGAACTGGTGAATCGAAGCCAATTCCCCCACCACCCAAAAAGGATCCGGGAGTCTCACGGTTCAATTGCCAGTTGAGTCTCTTTGGGGACAAGGACTTGGATATTTTGCTGGTTCCCTGAAATGGGGTCATTACCGAGGCCAGCCGATCACTTAAGCATTTCAGCCCCTGATCAAGCCCAGAACGGGCACCTACAAAAGGCTCCGCGTGACTCGGGCGGGCAGTCTCGCCATTTCCATCAGAGACTTTCTTGGAAGATTGGTGTCCGGCAGGCAAATCCATCCCGAATCAGAGAACAACTGCGCTGACTCTTTGGAGGAGAAAATACCCAGCTCCAGCACTCCACTATGCAAAGAAAGCTCTTGAGGGGGCAGAAAAAAATAATCCCATTTTTCATTCCTACTTATCACAGAATCCCAGCATGGCTGGGGCTGGCAGGGCCCTCGGGAGCTCACCCAGTGCCACCCCCCTGCCCAAGCAGGCTCACCCAGAGCAGGGGGCACAGGACAGCGTCCAGGCGGGGGTTGAAGATCTCCAGAGAAGGAGACTCCACAGCCCCCCTGGGCAGCCTGGGCCAGGGCTCGGGCACCCTCAAAGTCAACAAGTTCTTCCTCACGTTCAACTGGAACCTCTTCTGCTTCAGGTTGTGCCCATGGCCCCTTGTCCTGGCGCTGGGCACCGCTGGGAAGAGTCTGGCTCTGTCCTCGTGACCCCCACCCTTGAGATATTTGTAGGTGTTGATGAGATCCCCTCTCAGCCTTCTCTACCTATGCAGCATGCAATCTAACCATATGAAAAGAAACGCTCGTGTGCTTGCTTCACCTGCCCAGAAGGCCCTGTGGTGCCCAGCCAGTGCTGGGGACTGGATACTCATCAGGCTGACTTTGGCAGCACCTCCTGTGGCAACAGTCCCAGAGATCCAGCCCTCCACCTGCAGCCTTTGGCTTGGACATATCCAGCCCTGGTTTAATCCCAGATGATTTATAGAACAGGTGTCCTGGTTTCAGCTGGGATAGAGTTCATTTTCTTCACAGTAGCCAGCATAGTGCTGTGGTTTGGATTTAGTACCAGAAGAATGTTGGTAACACACGGATGTTTTTAGCTGTTGCCAAGTAGTGCTCAGACCACTCAAGGGCTTTTTGAGCTTCTCCTGCTCGGCCAGGGGCATAACGAGCTGGGAGGGGGCACAGCCAGGAGAGCTGACCCCAACAGAGCTATTCCAGCCCATGGAATGTCATGCTCAGTATATAAGCTGGGGGAAGAAGGAGGAAGGGGGGGGACATTCAGAGCGATGGCGTTTGCCTTCCCAAGTCACCATTACGCGTGATGGAACCCAGCTGTCCTGGGGGTGGCTGAGCACCCCCTTGCCCATGGGAAGTGGTGATTGAATTCCTTGCTTTGCTTTTCTTGCGTGCGCAGCTTTTGCTTTCCCTATTAAACTGTCTTTATCTCAACCCATGAGTTTTCTCACTTTTACTCCTCTGATTCTCTCCCCCATCCCACCGTGGGGGGAGTGAGCGAGCGGCTGCGTGGTGCTGAGTTGCCAGCTGGGGTTAAACCACGACAAGAAGTTTTAGTTTTCGATACTCTTAACAGTTCCTTTTCAGCCCAAAGGAAGGTATTTCAACTAAACCCAAACAAACCCACCAAGATCATGCATCCCACCAGGACATTAAATCTAATGAAGGCTCAAGCTGCAGTTTATTGGGTGACCTGAAGACGTGCCCAGCTTGGAGCCCCTGAACAGCTCACGGGTTTCCCTGCGGCCACTCTGGAAGTAGGGATTGGATTTTATTTCTAAAGAGGAGGTTATGCTGAGACCTTTGATGTCATGAAAGCAACTCATCCCATCCCACAGTCATCAGCGAACAAGACACGGCCAAGCCAGAGCTGACCTTCACATTTTGGAAAGCTCATGGAAAACCCCTTCTGCTGTTGCCTCAACCTCTAACCACCAGCGCCAGGAATTCCTTTATCCCGGCGCTCAGTCCCAAGGACAGGAACGCTGTAATTCAGAGTGATTCACCGTAATCCCGAGAAAGACTGTAATTACCACCAGCTACCACTGACTGGAGTCAACAGTTGGAACTACACTAAATGGTCAACGTAATAAAAATAAAAAGAAAGAAAAGAGAACCGGTTGGCAGCACCTGCTGGGGACCGGCACAGCAGCCACAGTAGGGATCTGCAGGAAACCCTTCGGCTTAGCAAGGCTAAGGGGTTGCTAAGGAACTCGGCTCCATCGCGTTCAGCCAACGGCCCTGGCAAGCCCAGCCCATGGTGCTGATGGCAGGCACCTTCCTACACTCCAACCTTTCTCCTCCACCACAGAACCCTTTCTCCTTTTCTAAACCACTGTTATTCTATAGGGCTTTCATGCATTCAGCATTTTGGCACAGAAACTGAAAAAAAAATAAAATCTGATTTTTGGCTCCACGGGGGTGTGAGGATTTGGATTTTTTGGGGGGGTGTTTGGTTTGTTTTGGGTTGGTGGGGTTTTTTGTTTGTTTTTCCCCAGGTAGCTGCCCCCTCATAAAGGATGGCCACCTACACATTAGACACAAAAAGCCATCGTCGCTGCCGGGATCTCACAGCGTTCGTTACGGCGTGCCGAAGCCACGCTCCTTAGCGGGTACAGCCAGCACTGGGATCCTGCATTTCATCTGCCCAGGCTTCGTTACCGCAGCGTCACACGTCTGCGCTCGTCTTCCCGCGTTCCCCGGTGACTCCTTCTACCAATTTAAAGCAGCAGCAATTCAGTTTTTCCATAGACTCCAGGCGTTATTCTCATCCTGACTGTGCTAAATGAAAGATGCCGTTATTTAACACGCAGGCACGGCTCCTTCGTTCCCCGTTCATCACAGTTATTGCAACGGCGCTGAAGACAACCGGGGGCTGCATCCTCAGCAAACCCAGAGTATTACACGGTTCCCGCCCCAAAGGTTTGTCACCTCAGCCCGTAAGAATGACGAAAAGTCTGCAAGGGGAATCGTACATCAGCAAAATGGACTAACAAAATATAAGCAATAACTAGTTTTGTTCATAACGGGTCTGTGCAGAAGATGAAGAGCTACACAGAAAGCCAAGTTAGGGAAAACAGGAGATGGTGAGAGGTGGAAAAGGCAGAAAGAGCCAAGAAGGGCTAAGTGACTTCCTGAGAACCCCTTAGGAAATCCAGCATTCACCTAGGATATTGCAATTAATAAAATCAAAGCACTAAACGCATAAACTCTGCAGCGGGTGCTGCGTTTCCTTACCCCGCCAGCTCTCCAGGGAGATTATTTGGTTGGCGATCAGCTGCACAAGCACCGCCCAACTCCTCTTCTTGTGCCTAACCTGCGTCGGTCGCGCGAATAAACGTCTGCCGCCAAACCAAAGGTTTCTCTCCGTTCCATCTCATGTGTGGAACACTTTTAGATGACTTACCGAACGGCTGCGGCCGGTAAAGCAGGGAACTGGCGAGGGAAAACCGCGGAGCCTGCGCTACCTGGCCGTGGCCGACGGGCGAGCTGCCTTCGGATGGCTCTGCAGCAATTACTCCTCGTGACCTACTGGAAGCGGTGGCCTTCCGCTACAGAAACGGCTCACACACATCTACCCATTCCCAGCAGTAAGCAAATTATCGCAGCATACCAATAAACTCTTCCAGAAACAGACGAACTCAGCCCCAAGTCACGTAGGTTCTTGCCCGTTTCATTCTAAAAAAAGACTTTCTTCCCCCCAACGCCAAAAAGTAAACCAAAATCTGTGATCGAATTTTCTAATGTTAGTACCTGAACCTTTAAAAGCCTTTCTCTGCTCTCTAAACAGCAGGAGTACATTCAATATATTCCCTCGGATGGTTCACGGGACCTACAGTTGTGTACCGATAGGTTTTCCCCAGTGTGCAGCCGTTACTTGAGGAATCGGCTTCCCGCGTCCTCCTGAACCGGGTGAGGCTGCAGCTCCCGCACTGCTCGGGGCGCATCCCAGTCGGTTTTCCCTGATAGCTGTTGTGCCTGGGGTCACGCAGCAGCAGACCGAAGCAATTATTGTACAAATAATACTTTTTCTTTTTAAAAAATTATTTTATTTTACCTGATTTCCTCCCATGCCGTGGCAGTTGAAAATGCCCACTTTTTCATTTTCCTTGCGGCCCATGTTGTCCAAACACTGGTTGGTTTCAACGTTCCTGATCTGAAGAAAGAAAGAGATGAAACATTCCTTGGGAAAAATGCCTACGCATGCCCTATTTGTGCAGAAAAAATGACGTCACTGCGGGAGAAAGCACATTAGCCGCGCGGTCAACTACAGGAGCATATTTTAACTTGCAATTTGTAAATATGTCACCACTCCCGGGAGAAAAGGAACACAATGGCGAAGAGCATAATGAGATTTTAAATTACATATTAAGCGTAAGTGTGAACAGCAGTCAAGGAAAAACTCACTCAACGCCCTGCGCTGTTTTGTTGAGCGAATACAATATGGTTTTCTTTCTAAACAATGCAAAACTAATGGCTTGCCCGAGATAGGCGCTTTAATTTTCTTCTAGCAGGGCTGACTCTATTCCAAGAGAGAAAAACTGCGTACGCGCAGCATCCGGCGGCTGCCCCTTCCCGAGGGGAGGCTGCTGGGTGGCTTTGTGACCAAATACCTGCTTTGTTCAAGCTTTTAAATCCAACTTTTTCCTCAGAATCCATCCATCCTCGGAGAAGAACGAACACAGGCAGCGAACACCTCTGCTTCCCCAAACCCTTGCTACCTAACCTGGGTGCAACACAGCTGTAGGAGCGCGGTGTCCGCAACGCAACGCAACGCCCGGCGCGTGCAATTGCAAGGAGAGACCATGGGAGCAAGAAGCAATAGGGAGCAGCGGGGTAAGCACCAGAGCTGCCCAAGAGGTGCTTTTAGAATACACATTGGTCCAGGGAAACGGCCGAGCATAAGAGCAATCGACCAACTTCAGCTTCGTATGCGAGATGTGGGAGACGCCACAGCCTCCGGCGTCGCGGTCTCCAGGGCAGTGGGTGCATTCAGCCTGTACCAACCCCAGCATGTGCATTTAAATCCCTTTTTTCTCAACCCTCCTCATTTACCTGCTAGCACAGTTGTACCACAGAGCTCCCCCTGCTCCTCCGCGCTCCCAACTGCCCGGGGTGATTTTCTCACTAATGCGTGCGCAGCGGAGACGCGTCTCCGGGCCCCTCGTTCCTTTGGTAAAGCTGCTGTGAAATCCTGTATTTTAAACACTTTGGTGCCACTTAGCACAACTCTCAGGCATCTGCAGTTCCTGGTGCCACCTTCCAAGGCCCAACGGGCATGGGAGCCATAGAGCAACGCCACCGGACTGGGCTGAACGCAGCCACGCAAGCAG
>NW_009258676.1:709510-725134 GCF_000687185.1 Egretta garzetta
TCCGCCCTAAGGTCGCTAATCACGCAGCAAGCGAGGGCACCACCTCGTGCTGGTGAGTAACCTCACAGGGGCCCAGGCTCTTCATTGCTTCCCCCTCCAGGAGCTGCCCAGGTTAGGAGAAAGGCTCCTCGGGGCTCAGACCTCAGGCGCCGGGCGGTAACCAGAGCGCTGGCTTCCACCGCTGCCCAGCTGCTTTTAACACAAGCGGCCCTTCCTTAGAGCCCAGCGAGAGTAAACGCTGGTCCTGAAAGGGTTTCACGTATCGCCACGAGAAAGGTCTTTTTTCTTTTTTTGCGATCCCTCGATTCGTTAAAACAGAGGGCTTCTTCATTATTACGCCTTGGGTTTCTAAAATAATCCTCGCCTCGCATTTATTTTGTATTCACTTTCGATGTTACGTGATTAAATGTGCAAAAAAGAATATTCCGTAGTCCCGTTATGCCCGTTCTGAGGGATCTCTCCGTCCATCTAGGACATTCAAATGGAATACAGTCACTGTATACAAGTTATGTTCTAACCGCATGGGAAATTGAGTTGCAAATAATGGCTTGGCCACCGTCAGGATCTGCCTAGTAAGTGTACGAGGAATAAACTCCACAAGCCACTTAGGAACTTCAGTCCCATGCGACTCCACATTTTCGAAATTCCAGTTAAAAATTGCGCACTTCATTCATAAAAGCAACAGACGTATATAAATGAGTCGTTCAGCAGCCAAACAAAATCCAGATTAAAGCCTAATGCAGTACTGATTATCGCTTCGAACAGGGCGGGCGGTGCAGGTGAACCATGCACGGGCATTGCCCCGTCCCAAGTCACGCCCGCACTATCTTGCAGGAGGGCATAAGCAAATTAAGGATGATTATCCCAAATCTGTCGAAGTTATTCATTCTTTTTATCACTCTTTACAGAAGAAGAAGATACACAGTCGCACAACACAATGCGAGGCCCGGTGTTGATCACCCGTTGCTCCGTGCTAGAGAATCAGTTCCTCAGATTTATTCCCAACCCCGGCTCTCGGCAGCCAGCGATCCCACGGCTCGCACCCGAGGGTGGGGGGACCACGGGTCCCAGCTGCACCCGCAAGCCAGACAGCTCAGCCTACCTGGGGCCAAACGCCTGCTGAAAGGGAGGAAAAGGAGTGAAAAATGCGCTTCTGATCTTTCCAGGCTTGTCCATTGCTGCTGCTGCCGGCACCTGAGCTTTAGGGCTAAAAATCCACTTTGCTGCTCAACTGGCAGCCAGCGGCTGTAGGAGTCGAGCATGAGTTTTAATTCCTAGATCCTGCCTGAATCGCCGTTTCCATAGAAACTGAGGCCGTGTTGGTAAAAATAAGGTGTTTTAATAACAATTTTATTACTTTCTCCTACTTTTATTTTCCACTCCGACAAGATCGTACAGAACCTCATTATTTGACACTTGTTGGATGAGTTCTTTCCTGGCTGGAAAGCCATGTTTCACTTCATTTTGTCATAGTTAAAACTGGAAACCCTAGGGTGGCTTTTATTTTTCACTACAATTGCAAGTTTCCGTAGTAAATTACTTTCCTGGATGTAAAAAAAGCCATTTGCTCGTTTGATTGCTGTTCTAGCCGTAGCTATCTTTAAATCAAACCCTTCAAGAGCTTTTCGAAGCCAGCGCAGGTACAACTCAATGGAGTATTTTTAAGGGGGAAGTGTCTGAATTTTAAAGAGGCTTCGATTCTTGGTGGTACCAGAATCGTCAGAGGATTTGGAATGTCTGTGATACACAGCTCCCGGCTGGAAAACACAGCATCAACGACAAACCACTCTACGTGTACGGGATACGTGATGACGGGAAGTTTCCTTCAACTTCTGCACGTCATGTAATGGTTTCAAGAGATCAGCCACCAACCCCACTTCTCCAATATGCCGCTCGATTTAAAAGATAAATTTTTAACAGTGAGCAATGCCCCCTCATGAAAGATTTAGAGAAAATATAACCTGCCTAAGGCAACGGATAAAGGCAGGCATACAAGCACTTCATTCCCTTCTCCAACCCCCCTCCACCTCCTCCACAGCACCCTTATCGTTCCAGTTTAGCCCAAGGAAATGCTGCGTACCTCCCCCAGCGAGTAGTAGCGCCGTGGAATCTGGGAGTCGGGATAGATGTTCTCCAGGTACCACGAGAAGGGTTTACACTTCAGGTTTTCCCTCAGCGCTTTTCTGACGGATACATCGCCGTAATCCACCTTGACGACACCTGGAATTGTTAGGAGAAGAGATGATCAAAGCACAGCTTCCGTAGGGCGGCGAAGCACAGACCACAGATCCTTCCCCAGCCCTCGGGATTTCCGCCGTGCCCCCACCCGTCTGCCGGCTCTGTGGCTCAGCCATACCCCAACACGCGTGCAGCTGCCGCACCGCAGGCCTTCACAAGCATTAAATAATTAATTTAGCAAATTGAAATTTATTTTTTTTTTCCTTTTCAGATAATTGATCAGTCTGGAAAGGCAGGACCACTGAACTCCTTGATTTCTTCATACTCCAGAATAATAATGTAATAAAAAATAAAAAATAATAAAGAATAATAAACCTTTTACATTTTTTACATGCCATTTTTCCCAGAGCACCTTGCTGGTGTTTTCTAGCGCTCTCTTTCGAGATATGTAACTCTGAAAAGCACCTTTGCCTTCCGAAAGAGACTTTTATTAAAAAAAAATTAAATTACGTTTTCCAGGCAAGCTTTTACGGGGCAGGGGAGAGGGGTCTGTGATCACTGCCTCTTCCGGAGGAAGAGACGTGCACAACAGCTTTTATTTGCGCAATCAATCCTTATCTATAATTAAGCTAATCTTCCTCATGGGAAGGCACTGGAAGCGTTCGGAGAAAAGCAATATCTGTGTTTTGTAGTGCTTGGTACTGTGGGGATCTGACGAACAGGAGGAGAAAGGATATTAACACCGCCGCAGCCCGAGATCGCGAGCGCCGCAGCCTTCCCCCACCGCGCACATGCTCTGATGGTCGAGTTACAAACCGGCTCAGAAACAGTGTCTCTCAGCGAAAACACCCCCCGGATTCACCAACCACCTTGTTTCTGTTTTGCTTTACAATTCTTACAGGGATTTCTATTCCCACGTTTGGGTCAGCCCTGCAACTGCTGGAATAGAAAAAGCAACAAACCCCTTTCCACGCAACCCGCCTCAACTTCATCCTCGAGTTTTCTGTAATTAAATCACAGCAAAATAAACTCCAGTTTTACCTCTTACTCCCAGCTACGCCCCTGGCAGGTTCTCCCTCCCCGGATCTCATCCGTTACGGATATTCATAGAATCATGGAATCATAGAATCACGGAATCATGGAATCACAGAATGGTTTGGGTGGGAAAGGACCCCCAGAGGTCACCCAGCCCAACCCCCCTGCAGGAGCAGGGACACCTTGAACCACATCAGGTTGCTCACAGCCCTGTCCAACCTGGCCTGGAATGGTCCCAGGGATGGGGCCTCCACCCCCTCTCTGGGCAACCCCTGCCAGGGTTTCACCACCCTCACTGGAAAGAATTTCTTCCTTAGATCCAGTCTAAACCTCCCCTGCTTCAGTTTAAAGCCATCCCCCCTTGTCCTGTCCCAGCTGGCCCTACTAAAAAGCTTGTCCCCCCTTTCCTCTGGGCCCCCTTTAAGCCCTGACCGGCCGCACTCAGCTCTGCCCGCAGCCTTCTCTTCTCCAGGCTGAACACCCCCAACTCTCCCAGCCTGGCCTCAGAGCAGAGGGGCTCCAGCCCTCGCAGCATTTCAGTAGCCCTCCCCTGGCCCCGCTCCAACAGCTCCATTCCTCGCCTCGCACGACGGGGGCTGGCTCCTCTCTGCAGCCTCCGTTCCCCTTGCACGCAGGGATGCTAGCCCACGCGCCCCGCTTTGGCTTCGAGCAAGGACCTCGCTCCTATGGCTTGCCAGTAAACCTTTACAGTCCCTTCTGCTCAATTTAGAACCAAGCCATTATGAATCAATACCTGTTTATTGTCACTACTTGCTAAATAATCGATGGCACTCAGAGCAAATATAAAAACAATTAATGAGGCTGCTTACGCTCCAGTAAGGAAACGTTAAGTCAAATGTCCTTGGCAAAAAAAAAAAGAAGTAAAACGTCACAAGAAGCTACAGAAAATGCCACGTGCTAAAGAATGGATTAAAAATATCTCAGGAAAGCAGGAGATTGTGCTAATGGAGCAGCAGAGGTGTTTTATGCAGAACGAATTGCAGGGCTGCAGCACTGCACGCCACCCGCGTTTTTTCCTAGCGGGCACGTCCTGCCAATTGGCACGCGAGGACGCAGCTTCAGAACTGGCTGACTGCACCACTCCTGCATTTGCCACGATAAAGATGAAAAAAAAACCCAAAAACCTGCATCTGGAATGAAACAGAAGTAACCGAACTGAGACTGATTTCCTTTATGTAAGAGTAACGCTGGGACAAGTTCAGCCAAATTAGGCTTCGCTGTCTGTTGCTGCCTTGAGAAGCCCGAGGGGAAACTGCTGCTTCCTTCAGCGGGCAGGCTGGCGTACCCAGCGGGACCGGGGGGGCCGCGGCCGCCCGCCCTTCGGCTCGGAAAACCTGCATCGCGGTGCACGGCAGCCAGCTCCTTATCGGAGGCACCCCCTTGACAGGAGAAGGCTAAGAACCAAGCCAGAGGCCACCAGGAACCTCCAGGGATGGAGATGCTTTAGTTTGATTCTTGCTTTTTTTTTTTTTTTTACTACCACAGGAGGATTCAAAATGGCATTATGTTTCACGGGATTGAAGACGGAAAAGCGCTAAATTAAAAACAAGTTTGCAACACCAGGACACCTGGCGTGGCCCACGTTACAGAGAAGAAATGGGAACGCTTGCTCATCATTTTGGAAGACCACTAGTTGCTGTATCAATACAACTGGACCGTGGAGGATGCTTCCCTCCCGGACGCTCCGCTGCCTCTTCCTGCACGGATTGGGAGGGCGAGCACTTGGGAAAGCCGTGTGATGGCAACCAGGGCCACGCGTCCACGCCGCCGCTTTGCCACCACCAGGAGGGTTTTGCGGGGCTCTGGCAGCTCCTTACAGCCTGACACGGACAGGAACACAGGTATGGCCACACGCTTCCGAACTCCGGGGACCTTCATGCGCTACCCGTATCGAACCCGGCGCAATGACTGCTAACGCTTGCGTTTTCTAATTAGCCAAAACATTAATTCCTTGGCCTGTCTTAGTTATATTGCCAAAAACCATGCATCGCTCATGAAAAAGTAAAATAAACAGCAAATATGCTAATTAAAAAAAAAAAAAACAAACCAACACCAAAACCACCACCCACCCTCCCCCTCTTCCCGAGGGTTCCTGCACCAGTTCATGAGTGATTTAAGAGAAATATAGGTAGCGGTTTCATAATATAGAACATGGTATGGAATGAAGATGCGGAGCTTTTCATCAGCTTTAGATGCCTGGAGAAAATACGCTTGCAATTCCTAGCACAAAAAAAATCCTACCACTCCCGAAAATGAGTCGATATTGTCAATATTTCTGCAAATAAAGCACGGCATGATAGCGTGTTGCACTTTTAAAGGTTATTCTATGGCAAAAGATTACGACTTTAAGTGTTGTTTTACCCTATAGACATACCTGTAACCTATGATACCCATACATGTGTATTTTAGAAAGACAGAGCCTAATTAATGCCTACATTGCCAATTTTGCCCAGGCACTAAAGAAAAAAATACCAATTTTACTGAAACAGATACCAATGGGAACATTATTATGGATAAAATCAATCCTGCATTGAGACATTTCTCCAGCCCCTATCTCAGGAAAGCTTTTGAGAGAAGGCAGAGTTAAAAGAAACCTCCGAGTTTAGGTTTAACCACCCAGCACTGAAGAGTAAAAATTAAGCAGTAAAATTATGGAGGTACTAGAAGAATTTTGACAGTGAAAACATTTTTTCCTGTGAGAACCATAAACCCCTGCTACATTACAGCTTATCTTGGGCATAAAAAATACGGAAATTAAGTGTTCCTGGGAAATTTTGTCTTTTTTATGAACACATAAGAGGTAAGAGGAGCAAAACCTGTGCTCCTGGGCCTATAAGCAAAGCTAGAGCTGATCTAAGTTATAAGGGTGTGTACGTAAAAACCAGTATTTTTGTAGCTGGAAAAAATTACTAAACACCTTTGCAAAAGATGGTTACATTCACGCTGTTTTCAAATTTAAACTTTTGCCTCCTACTGATGTTCGTTGTATCAAGACCAGACACGTGGGGCAGCCCACAACCTCTTTTTTGCAGGTATCTTAGATCAGGCTCGTTTCGAAGGTCCACGCAACCCTACAAACCAGGATTGTTTCCAACTCAGAGTGATAATTTTAGAGATAAAATACAAAACCAGCCTCCCCCCCCCAACGTATTCAAATACATGTCTTGCGTTCCGGGTGTTTCAATACTGGGCACGGTACGCAGCATCCATGAGTGCATTATTTTTCCTATTCCGTTTGTATTGCACGTAAAGGAATAAAGGTTTTCTTTCTACTCTTCCCTATCATCTGAAAAGCTGCATCGAGTCATTAGAGATCTGCAATACGCCCCACACGGGTACCTTTAGGAAAAAAAATAACCCAAGGCGGGCCTGGCTGGCTGGCAACGATCCGGCAATGATCTGCCAGCCCACTCTGCACGCTCCATTTTATTACAAATTTAATAAAACGCTCTTTGCAAATATCAGCGCTATAAATGGCACAGAAGATAAAACAGGGATTTGATCCGTCTCGATTTGTGTATGTTAATTACACGGGAGCACTTCTGTGTTTGCTGATCTACCAACATCATCTTTCTGCTTTAAAAACCCCAAGGATATACAGAAAAGAGGGATCACGCCTAGGAAGAAAGGTTTTAAGCTCCCTTTTAACCGCAGCTTTAGGTTAGGGTGGTATTAAGAAGTCAAGACCTTTGGAACACCTCCAAGACAGGAGAACCCAAATTCTCACCCCTCCTCTCCTAAGTACTTTTGAATTAAATCAAGCTAGACGACCCCAAAGCTAAGTCAAACGACACTGACTCTCAAGGGGGTTGCTGGTTTTAATAACGCAGCATCCAGCTAAATACCGAGGCGCTGTAGCTAGAATTTTTGTTACTCGGAATGACCACAACAAATTCCAGCAGAGCCATCCCAGGCAGAGATGGGATCAGGGCAAGTACTTTTAAAATGAATAATGCGTTCGACCATTCACTTCTGCTCCCTTTCAGCATCGGCATTTTTGGTGACTCCCGACCATTAAGTGGTGTCTGAAGAGCATTAGTCATTTCTGGATGGCTACCTCTGGTGTGAACCTGACCAGCCAACCAAAGACTCGGGGCTGAATTCCAGCATCGTAAATGCACTTATTTTCCAAAAAAAAACATTCAGGAGACACTTCAGAGCTTCTGCTCTCACAAGCAACGCTGTCAGTAAACTCATTTACAGAGGTGCTGCAGCACGCGGACCCACACGAGGTTGCCCAGATCCCTGGAGGAGCAGGGCTGGGGCAGACAGGGACACCAGGACCCCCCCCCGTGACCCCCTCGGTCCCCCCATCCCCTGCTGCTGCCACATCCCCCTCTGCACAGCACAGCACAGGCAGCCTTGGGAATAACCCCAGCTCGGGCACAGCTCTCACCGTGGACACCTCCTCACCCACTCCTGCAAAAAACCCACCCGTGTATATACAGGCACGGGCCGTTTCTACTTGAGAAGTCAAGGAACAGCGAACAGCACTACACAGGTAAGCGCCTTGCCACACGATTGCTTTTATTTGGTATTTTTGAGGAGTTTTTTGGTTGTTGTTTTTGTTTTTTCCAATCGGAGAAGCGCAATAAGCAAGGACTATGAATAGGATTCAGGTTTCCAACATTAGAATCATAGAATCATGGAATGGTTTGGGTGGGAAGGGACCCCCAGGAGGCACCCAGCCCAACCCCCCTGCAGGAGCAGGGACACCTTGAACCACATCAGGTTGCTCACAGCCCCGGACAACCTGGCCTGGAATGGTCCCAGGGATGGGGCCTCCACCCCCTCTCTGGCCAACCCCTGCCAGGGTTTCACCACCCTCACTGCAAAGAATTTCTTCCTTATATCTAGTCCAAACCTACCCTGCTTCAGTTTAAAACCATCCCCCCCTTGTCCTGTCCCAGCTGGCCCTACTAAAAAGCTTGTCCCCCCCTTTCCTCTGCGCCCCCTTTAAGCCCTGACCGGCCGCACTCAGCTCTGCCCGCAGCCTTCTCTTCTCCAGGCTGAACACCCCCAACTCTCCCAGCCTGGCCCCAGAGCAGAGGGGCTCCAGCCCTCGGAGCACTTCAGTAGCCCTTAGTGTCTTAAACATAAACCAAGAAGCAACAGAACAAAGGGGTTTGGGGTTTTTTTTGATTCGGGAGGCAATAGCTCAGTTGCCCCCTGCACCGCCTCCCTTCCTAGAGGTACCGCAGCAAGGGCTGTGCGGGCTCTCTCTTGGGCGTTCAGAGTCAAAGAACATTGCTGGCACGCCAGCGTGCCCAGATGTGGCTGCAGGCACATTCACCTGGGACAGGACTAATGCCCGGCCCACCAAACCGTGCCTCACTCGCCAGGAGGGATTCACCCCTCCCTCGGCGCTGTCAGCCCTACATTTGGCCGAGCAAGGAAGCCAGACGGGCTCTTTGCTAACTGTGATGCTGAAACACTTGCACTGAATACTGAATTTTGCACTTGCTTTCTTTTTCTTTTCTTTAATTCTATTTTTCTGTTTTTTCCCCTTTTTCCCTTCAACCCCCCTGCCCCCCTTTTTTTTCCCCTTTGAACTCCTAGCAAGGCATTTCCCATTTTTCCCTTCTGAATTCCTAGCAAGGCGTTTCCCATTTTTTCCCTTTGAATTCCTAGCAAGGCGTTTCCCATTTTTCCCTTCTGAACTCCTAGCAAGGCGTTTCCCATTTTTCCCTTTGAATTCCTAGCAAGGCATTTCCCATTTTTCCCTTTGAACTCCCAGCACAGGCATTTCCCATTTTTCCCTTCTGAATTCCTAGCAAGGTGTTTCCCATTTTCCCCTTTGAACTCCCAGCACAGGCATTTCCCATTTTTCCCTTCTGAATTCCTAGCAAGGCGCTTCCCATTTTCCCCTCTGAATTCCCAGCACAGGCATTTCCCATCCATGACAGACCGTGGGAGGACCAGCCCAGGTCAGCAGAGTGGTGCTTTGCTCCCACAGAAAATCCATCCCGTGCCGGGGAAGTGCCGGCACAGCCGGAGCGCTGCAGAGCGGGATCAGGGTAAATGAACTCATTTTGGAGTTGGTGCACTTGCCGCTCTGGTCCCCTAGCACCAAAATGCTAAACAGGCAAGGGACGAGTGAAAACGTTTACCAAGAGCTCTTGCTTCCCGAATGGATACGGTCGTTATCAACCTAATTATATAATTACACTTGAAAGGAGGATTGCGCATCATCTGCTGAGTAAACCCGAGTAAAACACAAGCACTCACCTCGCAATCCCAAATTAAGACTACAAAGCGCTGTATTTCAGTTTTCAACAGTGCTTTAAATAAAGCGCTCGAAAAATAATGTAACGTTGCGTTTTAGCCTGACTTTAATAGCCTGGGTAGGACACGGGAATTGAATACTAACTGGTTATTAAGAAGATAAAGTGGTTTAGCAACGCACTAAGTGTACGGAGAAACGGAACTATTATGTGCATTATCTTTTCCAGCTGACTGTGCAAACGCAGGCCTATCCCGAGCATGTAATTATTTCCATTCAATGATTAGATACAGTATTTTAATGCATAAATTGACATCACTGCCTACATTTAGGGATATCGAGGCTGAGGGGAATGAGAGATGCTGGAACAACTTGAAAAAGAAGTGACTAAGGCTGCCAGGACCAGTGTGCGGGGTGAGCGGGACAGGCGGGGAAGGCAGACGCGTGCAAATCCCCCCGGGTGTACAGACGGGGGCTTACCTGTGCTGGGAACAGTAAAATAAGACGCCTGGTTTTGCTGGGAGAGGGGTAGGTGTTGGCACGGCAGCTCAGAACTAGCTGGAGCACAATCCCGCACTGCTCGTCTACATCGATTACGCTGCAAATTCAATGGACAACAGGGAAAAGAAGAGAAAGCCGACTGCTCAACACACTAAGGGAGATGAGCGGTTATCAAACCCTTGGGTTTTTTCATTAGAGGTGCCAGTAAAAGACCGACATGGAGGGGAGGAGAGAGAACTGCTGAAAGCGAATGGATGCGCAGCAGGCGGCTTCGCAGCTTGGTTGGGCATGGTTTGCCTCCCGCTCGGTCATCCTGCTTTTTGGGGACTTTGCATTCCTAAGGAGCCAGGAGAAAACACTTTTTGCAGGTCAGAAAACTGCAAGGATTTGTACTGATTTGGGAGGAAAGTCTTGAGACTTTGAGTCTTGAGACCTTACCTAGAGCTCTGTGTCCAGTTCAGGGCTCCCCGGTTCAAGAAAGACAAGGAACTCCTGGAGAGAGTCCAGAGGAGGGCAACAAGGATGATGGGGGGACTGGAGCATCTCCCCTATGAGGAAAGGCTGAGGGAGCTGGGCTTGTTCAGCCTGGAGAAGAGAAGGCTGAGAGGGGATCTCATCACCACGTACAAATATCTTAAGGGTGGAAGCCAAGAGGATGGAGCCAGACTCTTCTCAGTGGTGCCCAGCGCCAGGACAAGGGGCCATGGGCACAACCTGAAGCAGAAGAGGTTCCAGTTGAACGTGAGAAAAAACTTGTTGACTGTGAGGGTGGCCGAGCCCTGGCCCAGGCTGCCCAGGGGGGCTGTGGAGTCTCCTTCTCTGGAGATCTTCAACCCCCGCCTGGCCGCTGTCCTGTGCCCCCTGCTCTGGGTGAGCCTGCTTGGGCAGGGGGGTGGCACTGGGTGAGCCCCCGAGGGCCCTGCCAGCCCCTGCTGTTCTGGGATTCTGTCTCCGCTGCCAGCTCAATTACCCGCCACCATGTTAACCTTGCTGTCCATGAGAGGGGCTTCGGAGCGGCGCCGACGTCAGCTGTGACACGGGCAGCACGCAGCGGCCCCTCCGTTGTTTCAGAACAAATTCATGTATTCCTTTTCTCTTCTAAGAAAGCGACGTCCTTTAATCCCATTTGAAGCATACCCAGCACTTCTGAGATTTTTTTTTTTCTTTTAGAGTCTCCCAAATTATTTGGCTCTTGCAATTGCAGGCTGCAGCCACACGGCAGACTCTTAGTTAGGCTCCTGCCAAGTAAAATTCAAAATTCCTTGTCAAATGCAATATTTATGGTGAAACAAAAAGGTAAGTGTTCCTCACTGCGATTGTATTTTGTGCTCTTACACCCAGTTTTCAAAGCCATCCCCGCCTCAGCAGAGCTTTCGCAGCCCTGGGGCCCCGCTCCAGACAGAGAGCAAAGCCCCTCCTCCCTCCAAAACACACAGCGAAAATCAAACTGCCTTGGTTCCCCTCACCCCGATGCCAAGTGACACAAATAAAGAGTATTTTTTCTACAAGAATTGTTCCTCCAACCTCTCACCATCTGACAAATGAAGCCTTCTTTTCAACTCAAAATATTTTCAACAGAATTAAACCTGGATGGTTTTCTTTTTTTTTTTTTTTTTTTTAAACCTAGATTGGCTATATTAAAGATTCTGGTTCCTAACTCATCTGAGCAGGCACGAACAAAGAGGCAACGCACAGGGTGGCCAAATTCAAGAGTAGCAGAAATAAAAGATTTGATTCTTACCCACACACAGCTTCTACAAGGATAGGGGAAGGCGGCGATTTTAAATATGTCTAAGACCACAAAAACTTTCAGATGGGCTCTTCTTTAGTGGAGCTGTATTTTTACAGGTAGAGAGCCCCAAGAAAGCGATTCAAAACTCGATCGATCGAGACTTTCGCCTCGAAATGTAACTCCTGGGTACGCACCCTAATTATGCCGAGAGATCCATTTGACACTCCACCGCTGTGAACGGCCACGGCTTCCTCCTCCTCCTCGCAGGACATCGTGGAAGAGGTCCAATTACCCAGGGCCCAGGGGAGCGCTGGGCAGCCGGGTGTGAGCTGACAGATAACAGCTTCAGGGGCCTAATTGCTGAAACGCAACTTTCTTCCAACAGAATTAGAATTCTCTAACAGAATTATCTAGAGATCTGTAGTTTTCAGATTAACAAACTAAGAGAAATGCGTGCCAGATAAAAGGATAAAAAGCAGGTTGGTAATATTGGGAACAACGTCTGGCGTTTAGAAATGACCTTTTTTAAAAAATCTGCTATTTTCTAGGTGGTTTTATTTTTTAGTTAAAATGTTATTGTTAACTTTATTTTCTAAAACCCCTAAGTACCTTGCTCCTCCATTTGCTCCTTAATCCCGAGGAACATCATCATCACGTTTTAACTGTCCATTAATATAGCGTATTTATAATAACATCAAAAAAGATCACAACATAGAAAGGAGACCTATCGTGAGATTCTTTCCCATGACTGAAACAGCAACCCATTAAGTTCTGAATTAATCATAGAATTGAATTTGAATTAATCATAATCACCGAATGTTTTGGGTGGGAAGGGACCCCCAGAGGTCACCCAGCCCAACCCCCCTGCAGGAGCAGGGACACCTTGAACCACATCAGGTTGCTCACAGCCCCGGCCAACCTGGCCTGCAATGTTCCCAGGGATGGGGCCTCCACCCCCTCTCTGGGCAACCCCTGCCAGGGTTTCACCACCCTCACTGCAAAGAATTTCTCCCTTAGATCCAGTCTAAACCTACTCTGGTTTAGTTTAAAGCCATCCCCCCTTGTCCTGTCCCAGCTGGCCCTGCTAAAAAGCTTGTCCCCCCCTTTCCTCTGGGCCCCCTTGAAGCCCTGACCGGCCGCACTCAGCTCTGCCCGCAGCCTTCTCTTCTCCAGGCTGAACACCCCCAACTCTCCCAGCCTGGCCCCACAGCAGAGGGGCTCCCGCCCTCGGAGCATTTTAGTAGCCCTCCCCTGGCCCCGCTCCAACAGGTCCATGTCCTCCTTGTGCTGAGGGCTCCAGAGCTGGACACAGGGCTCCAACAAATCTTGTTCTGCAAACACCACTGTTACTGACCTGATCTCACCCTTCTATTCCAATAAAATCTAGCCCACAGGTTCTCTACTTGCATTTTGTATCGAAGTCTCAGGCAAATATGCAAATGCGTAGCTGTGCAAAGAGAGAGTACATTTAGCAGCACTAAATTTCTGCTGATTTGTGCTCATTTCAGAGGCGGTTTTGTTCCCAGGAACATAAGCAATAACAATAAACACAAAAAGCGCATTGGCATTTCACCCTAACTTTTCTAACAAATGGTTTCATTAAACATTGCTGCAACAAAAATAATTTTATCCCGCATTGGCTCCAGAGTTATACCCATAACTAACAATTGCAAGCCAACGAGCTAGAAATTAATAGCGTGCACCTCTGCCCACGGGGCGGAGGTTAAGAAGAGCTGAAGCTGAGCCATCAAGACCAACCGCACCTCTTGTGTGCACCCTTCCGTGTGCCGAAAGCTCTCTGGGGTCGTTGGCCAGTGCTGGGCTAAGGTGTCTGAAGGTGGGGTGCCCATCCCACGGGGATGCTCACCAGCCAGGAGCCTGCCAAAGCACGGTGGAGATGGAAGAGCGAAGGCCATCGGCAGGATGGGGAGGAGGCTTTACAAGGGTCTCCTCAGCGACTGCACAAGGGCTCTTCAAGGCAGGGAGGCCCCGGCATAATCCGAACGCTCTGCTATAATCCATCACAAATTCATGGAGCAATGTAAACGGGTTGAAAACGTGGTTGCCTTCCGCCCCCCTCCCCAGGCAGCAGAATTCCCATGTATTTAAACGCTGACAAGATAAGCCCCTTTTTCTTCGTCTGATTGAGGTCTTATTTTTATCACCAGTAGCCAAAGGCACGCTCAAACCCGGATACCCTGGGGGTGCCGAGGGAATGTCCCCCCCACAGAGTCCTGAACCTAGAGCTGAAATACTGCAGGGTGGGTTTGATTTCTGTCTTCTTATCTTCCCACCTCTTCGGATGGAGACGGCATTTTTAGAGCCACCTTGGCATCATACTGGTGTAAAAGAAAGGGCAAAGGACCCCAGCCCTGTAACAACCCTGGGGAAATTTTGATAGAGAAATTGATAGAGAAATACCCTCCCCAGGTGGAAGGAGGGAAGGGATGCCTCCGCTAGCGGCTCTTCCTTCCCAAAGGAATCACTGTGGTAAGCGGTATTTGCAATGCATGGTACCCCCCCCCCCCCCGGCGCCGCGCCCGTCTGAAAAATGGGTCGTTAAAGAGAGCCTTGCATTTATATCTCTGCTTAGGAGCCTAAATTAAAACGGCCTACGGCAAGAACTGGTCTTTTCAATGGGAGAAGGGATGTCTTCTCACCTCGGAAACCAGCTGATGAAACGAAGGCTGGAAAGATCCAAGTTAAAAACCATTGCTGACAGAATCCGCCCCCGCTGCCTGCTGAAACCTAGGAAACGTAAAGGTAGCCGCAAAACTGATAACCAAAGCGATTTCAGGAGCTCCTCTCTAATACGACAGGAAATAATCAGTTATTCCTGTCCAAGATACCAGTGCTAATGAGGGAACTTCAAAACGCTCACTCAGTTGGCCTCTTACATAGCAGGCGCCCTTCTAGACAGAGCTTCACAACAGCTTCTGCCATCAAAAGCACCTGCATGTTTCCAAATGCCCAAATTGGGCATCTTCTACCCAGCTGAGCCGCAGGACGCTGCCCACTTCAGACGATGACATGTCAGTACTCACCGTTCCTCCAAACCCAGACAGGTCCGTCCGTCCATCCATCCATCCCCTTGACAGAGGATGGCCACACCAAATAACGCCCTGCGACAGCAGCACCATACACGTTGCTCCAGGATGGAACCAGCAGCGGGAAGGATTAAGGTCTTGATTTACATCGTCCAACACACTCCTCATTATCCACTTCCAAAACTAAATTTCATATTTAAAATAGTTAGACGTGCAGAGGTAGGACTGCATCGCTCCATTTACATGGCCTTCTGCAACGTGTGTGCTCCGATAGATGGAAATGGGTATTTCCTATTGCTGCTTTCCTGAGTTTTATTTTCTTTTATTTGGGTGGTTCCCAATTAATCTGCTGTATTGGAGGTCTGACACGTCAAATCGTCAAAGGAGGAGAGCAGGGAATTGCTCCAGGCTTTGCAGATGGGCTGGAGAAATAGTCGAGCTGGTCAAAGTTGGCCTCAAGTTGCGGCTCATGGCCTCAAGTTGTGCCAGGGCAGGGTGAGGTTGGCCATGGGGAACAATTCCTTCCCCTTGGGGCTGTCAGGCACTGGAAGGGGCTGCCCAGGGAAGGGGTCGAGTCCCCACCCCTGGGGGGATTTAACAGCCGGGCAGAGGTGGTGCTGAGGGCCAGGGTTTGGGGGTGGGATGGCAGGGGTAGGGGAATGGTTGGGCTGAGGCAGCTTAAAAGGCTTTGCCAACCTCAACAACTCTGTGATTCTCTGATTCTGTGAAAGGTAAGCTTAAATCGGATACATTTTTCCATGGCCTTTTTACTTTAATTTCTACATCCAAACTTAACCCTTTGCTCAGCACTAAATTCCTCACTCCCACAGCCCAGAATTTCTCAGTAGAAATCCTGTGGAAACAAAGAATAATAAAAACCAGGGCCT
>NW_009258676.1:725148-732430 GCF_000687185.1 Egretta garzetta
TGAACCCAGCGGACCCTTGCTTAGAGGATGCCAAAACAAGAAGAGAAGCAATGGAAGAGAGGAAAAAGAGAAAGTTCCGATCCAGGACTTGGAGTGTTGCATTTAGGAACTTGATCATTAAAACACGACCAATTTGGAACTGAACTATTAACACATCTTAGGCAACTACACAGCAGCAATGTCATCTGGCACTCTTTCTGAAACGGGGATTTTTCAATTATTCCACCATGTAAATGCATTTTGCTAATACCTCATTTAAAATGTATTGTATTTTAAACAGCCCTTAGTATGATATTTTTAGAGCCTGAGTTCAGCCAAATGCTTTAAAGCCACTAACTCCTCATCGGCCCAGGAAAACCTGTTGGCGAGGCAGAACATGGGAGCCCACGGAGCGCAATGCATTTACCACATACGCTACGTGGTGAAGACACACTGTTAGTGTTTGCACACCGCATGCCCGTAAGGAAATGTCTGCCTTCAGGGTAAATCATTAGAAATGCATTTAGTTCAACAAAAACGCAACGGGAACTTGGTATTACGAGCCTGCACAAAGAGAGAACTTAGTAAGGGAGAAGTGAATTAAGGGAGAACTGAATTAAAGAACAGCTAATCCCATGTGATACATTTATGGTTTGAACTTGCCTGCATCTTCTGTGGGGTTTGAATTTACTTTTAGATCACGTTGGACACGCATTTGTTAGCGTTATATTTATTTTTTCCAATTTTTTCCCTTCCTCTTGCAGGAGAACAGAAACCAATTACGTTAGAAAGTCAGCCAAGTTTTCTGTCCCGCATCCTGTTCCTTCAGCTCTAATTGGGTAGATGTAATTACCAACTACAAAGGGACACGATCCTGCCTATCTCACACCAAGTTCCATTTCCATATTTAAGAGGATCCTGTCAATGTGGTGGTTTTTCACTCACGGGCGTGTATCTTCTGCGTTGTGTTAAATCCAGTAAAAGTGAAATCCGCAGGGCGCTTCCATCAGGTGGGGCCCATGAGGTCTGTTTGGTAGCACTAGAAGCGACGATAGACACCCGTAGCTTTAATAGTGGACCTGTTCCTCCAGACCAAGGCAGCAACTCATCCTCGCGGCAGCTTGGAAGACAGCCAGCCAGCAGAGGACAAACAGGATCTGAAGGTACCGATGGCTTCTGGAGACCCTGCTCTGCCCTCCAGGAATCCTGCTGCCACCCGTACAAAACACAGGCTGCAGAGGGATGGTAGGTAACCTCGCCAGCTAGGTTGGCTCTCGTTACCAGTC
Source organism: Egretta garzetta (assembly GCF_000687185.1). Taxonomy (NCBI): domain Eukaryota; kingdom Metazoa; phylum Chordata; class Aves; order Pelecaniformes; family Ardeidae; genus Egretta; species Egretta garzetta. The sequence goes on from NW_009258676.1 coordinate 726,414, forward strand.
CTGAAGTCAGGAACATTTAGACTTCTTCCATGGTTTCATCCCTCCTACCGGACCAAGAAACATTTCCTCGCAGGCTGTTCCCTGGAGGGAATGGACTGACTTTTTCCAGAGGAGACCAGACGTTCCTCCGTAGGGGTTCCACCCTGAGCCCTGTTGCCAGAGCACCACCAGCAGATGCACCCGAGAAGGTATTTCAACAGGACAGAGGAAACCTGCCTGCGGCTCTCTCCGAGCGGAAGGCAGAGCCCTACGAACGCTTCCCAAAAACACTCGGTGCCAACCCAAACCTCTGATTGACAGGGACCATCAGTCTGTTGACATTTCTTTTAAGACTTGTTTCATGTTTGCATCTTCTGGCTATACACACATAACTCCACCACACTGGACGCTTCCAAGCCTCAGCTGGACAAGGTGCTGGGCCATCTTGTCTAGGCTGGGCTCTGGCCCAGAAAGGTTGGACCAGATGATCCTTGAGGTCCCTTCCAACCTGGGATTCTGTGATTCGATGATTTATATATATACTCTAAATATAGATGTATAAGGTATAAATATATAAATTATCCTTTTTACACCATTAACAGGGTGCTTAAGATGTGCGCAGACTTTTTTTTTTATGGTGCTTTGAAGTTTTTGGCTTGATAAGGGTTTTCCAGGACAAGCTCAGAATATTTTATGAGCACATACTGCGACAGCCACAGGACGCGTGCGATAACCCATGCAGAAACCAAGAGTCTTCCAACTTCACAGCTTGGGATTACATGTTGGCACCTGGTGATTGACTGAGATGTCCTAAAGCTGGAAAAATCAAAGCACTGGAACAGCTTGTGGGAACAAGCAGGCTTGCAGCCGGAATGAGCTGAGGTATAATAACAGCAAATTGTGCTGGAGATGAAACGCAAAACTCATACGGATAATAATATGGTCTGGGGTTTAGTTCTTGGTGATAGTGAAAATCTAAACTGATTCTGTTGCTACAGAATTTAAATTGGACGAAAGTTTGAAGATGGAAGAATGGGAAGATTATCCCAGAGCACACAATAAAATAGTAACAAAAGCTAACATAGTCTATGGCTACTCTCTACCACGGACATTTTGAGTAATAATTTATAAATACTATGAAAAATAACTGGTTTTCATACTTGAGACATCATATATTCTGGCTTCTGAACTGGAGGAATTTAGTTTTTATTAACTGTTTAATTTTGAGGTATCAGTGAAGCTCTTTGGGCTAAAAAAACCCACCCAAAATAGTTTTCCATTTTATACACAAATCCTTAGAAGAAAAATAACCTTATTTGTTGATTTATTTCAGCCAAATCAAATGAAATAAAACTACTGGTCCTGATTTACAGGAAGAAAAGGCTTAGCTCAAAACACCTGCTTTGCGAGGTTGGCTGTGACCAAAGGACAACTTGAAATACAGGGGCAAACCAGTCTGCACTGGAGAGCCAGCGCTGAAGGTATGGACTCTTTTTTTTTTTCCTGATCATGGCCACCCATTAAAGTTTTTGATTCTCGTGTTTGTTCGGGGGGGGGGAAAGAAAAAAGTTTTGTTTAAAACTCTAAGTTTGATAAAAACTGGATTATCTCCAAGTCGAATTTTTCAAGTGAGCAGGTAAATTTTTAAGGATGAAAGTAAGAACACAAAAACTGCCGTGGAAGAGACTCGAGGGTGGTTACATCATTCTAAAGACCAACATTTCCTACCTGGTTGCAAACTCACATTATGAGAGTAACGTTCTGTATAAAAACCCCTTCTGATCTCCGGGAGGGTAGGAGCCTGAAGTAATATTCTTACCTTGGGAACAGGATGTAGAAGGGTTTGACACATGGAAAGGACAATCCCTTGAATTTTGAAAGTACTTTTGCTGTTTTGTCTCAACTTTTAGTACATATACATGCATACACGCCTACACTTACCTATATGTGCCTTATATTTACACTTTACTATCTTTCGGATGGCTTTACGCTCCGTAATATGATCAGAAAATAATTTCTTACCTGGGGATATTATATAGAAGAAGTCCTTGAACTCATCCATCCAGACCTCTGCCAGCCTCCTGTTGTTCTTGTTGATGACGTGCCCCGTTCCCCCGGGGAAGGTGTAAGGTGTTGCCTTCCGGAAAACGTGGCCGACGTGCGAGCAGGTGACAATCTCCAGGGAGCCGCCGCACTGCCAAATCTGGAATAAAAACATGCAGAAAAGGTCGATTAAACCAAATCCAAACCGTGCCGAGTTTATAGCAGGAGGGACTCCGGCAGATGGGGAGCAGCCACCTCCTGATTTATTTCCCCAGGCCACAATTCAGCAGGGAATTTCAAGCAAAAGCTTAAGGGAAACAGCAGGGGCACAACTCTTGGTAGCAAGGAAAGCGCACGGACTTGGGTGACGGGCACAGCGGGTCCTGTGTCCTTACAGCACCAACATGCACAAACCACCAGCTCAGAAAGGTGTCACCCTAGGAAGCGGGGGGCATGGATGTTATCCGTGTCTTTGAATTTTCCAGGATCACATAATATTTAAAGAAACAGAGAAGAACTTTTACTTTTTCATATATAAATATACGTGTAAATATAAACAAAAGTATGTTTTTCAAAGCAGAGTCACGTTCCCGACCATCCAAGCGGAGGCACAGCCCAGCGTGGTGAGCACCACAGAAAGCAGCAAGCAGGGGTGCTGAGCGCGGCAGGACCAGAGGTGAGGCACAGATGCCAAGCGCATGCTCCCTGGCTCATATGCTGGTGAGTACCACGACTGACTCAAAATAAAAAAAAATTTATAGACAAAGAAGAGAATTTGATGAACGTCCCCTAGATGCAGACTGTCCCTTTCCACTACTGGAGCCAAAATCCGTAAGTTTAGTGCCTTCGCTATGACCGCACAAGCATAAGCATCCCTATCACCCCGGACTTTAGCACCCTGTTGTCAAATGGAGATGGGTATTTTTCTGCCCGATCACGACAGTCGTGGTGTGATCTACGTCGGCTTGTGTATTAACTGCTGTCCTGCAACATTCTGTCTTTCTAGGCTCTGCCAAGAACTAAAGATGAAACTAAAGGTGGCTGAGGGCCCAGGTTTGCAGAACTGGAGGCGCAACAGGCAGCGGGGTGAACAACAGGGGCGAAGGAAGATTCCCATCGGATGCTTTTGGGGTTACCAAGCTTTGCTCTTCTGTCAGACACCACCGATTCCTTGGCATTCGCTCTTCCCTACGCTTCACTGACACTTCTGGCATCGCCACAAGTCTCACCAACTGCCCAGTTCCTTGTTTAGGCTCGTCCCACCCTTTGCTTTAGTCTCCTCCTAAGCAGGACTAAAATTTACAATACCGAGTTTAAGAACCGCTGGGTGTTTCGACCAGGAAGGCTCGTGCAGTCTTGTAATTAGAGCTGCTCGACACAGACATAACAGTTACCATAGTAACTTAATGCAGATTTTATTTAATTAGGGCTAAATCCTTTTATATCATTTCATTAGTATGCCGAGTGATGTACTCTGGTGGGATAAGCAACGACAACACCAAAAGACTCTTGCGTTTAACGTCTTGTGTTTTGCAGCTCAGCGACAGCCGGGCGGTTCAGGTGCAACCTCAAGCGGGTGGATGCCAAGGAACGCGCAGCTGTACCGAAAAGGGAGCCTGCACTAAAACCCAAGGAAGCACTACGGAAAGGTTGGCCAAGCAACCTGGGAGTAACTCCTGGGCAGGACAGGGGCGCTTTAACCCACGGTCTCTGCCCAAGGACCAGCATCCCCCGCCGGTCGCTCCCGCTCTTGCCCTCCGACTACTCCTCCTGTCAGGAAATCCCTCCCACGCTACCATCTTTCTTTAAAATGTGTGTTCCTCAACTTATTTTTATTTTTTTTAAGCACATTTTTGGCTGGCCTTGGTACAATCTGCTATCTATTACAGTTGTCATAGAAATGCGGATGAACCTGCACCCTGTTCAGAAGAAAAGGACTTTTATCTTTTCAATATTATTTAAAGAAAAACCCCCAAGCAAACCAACCCTCCTGAATACTGCCGGGTAAAATGACTACTTCCCAAAAGTTCATACAACAGCGAAGGACTGTGGGCTTCCAGAGACCCGTTCACCACGCAGCCAAGATGCACTATGGCAACGTATTTGATCACTCTTCATCGCGACCACGGTTTGCGCAGAACCGTCCCCGGTGCTTTGCTGTTGAAGAGCTCTTTGTAGCCAACACCTCAAAAAAATTCCCAGGGATAGAGTTTAACGATTGTATAGCTTGGGAATCGGGTGATTCCAGTCAACCGTACATCCTTCCAACATGCCTAGATTTTTTTTTAAACATGGCCACGACGTTATGAATTACTGCTTTACTAAAGTCCTTCTCGTCATCTTAGCTCTCTCTTCCCAGAAAAAGAGCAACAAACGGAGCCAGTGCCTCACCCCAGGCTGCCCCGTGGAGCCCCCCTGCCCACCAAAACCTGCCCTGGGCAAACCCCCACGAGCCCCATGCTGAGCACCCCCGGCAGCCTTTGCCGCAGCCCTTAGGTGGGCAATGTTCCCATTTACTGAGCTCCCACCCATCCCAAGAGGCAACAAGGGCCCCGACGGCCACAAAAAGCACCAAGGGACTAAAGACAGCCAGATTGCAAATATTCTGGTGCAGGATTGATGTATCTCATTTTAAAAAAATAAATAAATAAAAAATTAAACTCTAATTTTCACACTGAATTATTCATAAACCAGTTATTGTCACACCATAATTTTTAAGGTTGAAGGTGTCTTCCTTTCCTTCTCCTCTGAAGTTTAACCCTTCTCCCAAATCAGGCATTCTTCCAACCATGGTACTTCTCTCTGCAGCTTCCATCCCAGCACGTCCCATGAGTTTATTCCCCACCTTTTCAGAAAAGTTTTTTTTTTTTTTTGTGGAAACAACTAACATCCAGCTGCAACTTCTCAGTAAAGGAACTCCAGCAACGCCCGGTCCCCAGCCTGGCACCTCGTCCTCCAGCACCACCCACCCCTTCCTATCAGTCCCCGCCTGCTCCTGACTCGGAGATGACTTCCAGAGGGCCCCTCACTGACCCGTTTTGGTGGAGAACAGATCCAGAGCCGCCACGTTTCCTTGGTCTGGGAAATGAGTTGTTAAACCCAGCATGTTGTAATTTAGCTCCTAATAAAGCCACGCCAGACTAACCCATCTTCCATTTATCTTTTTGCTTGCAAATATTTATGCCTTCAAAGTTTGGGGTAAAACATCGCACACCACGGAATTATAGCATCGCTTTGGTTGGAAAAGACCTTTAAGATCATTGAGTCCAACCTTTAACCTAACCCTGCCATCCCACCACTAAACCCTGGCCCTCAGCACCTCATCTCTCCTTCTTTTAAATCCCCCCAGGGATGGGGACTCGACCACCTCCCTGGGCAGCCCATTCCAGAGCCTGACAACCCTTTCGGGGAAGAAATTTTTCCTAATGTCCAACCTAAACCTGCCCTGGCGCAGCTTCAAACCATTCCCCCTCGTCCTATCGTCAAAACTAAGCTTTGTATTTGCCCACGTAATTTATCCCTTTGCCTATACAGGCATTAATTATTTAGAACTACCTTTGATTTCACGGACGTTCTAAAACCATTCCTATTCTTGCATAAAATGATTGCATCAAACTCCACCTGATCTCTCCGCAGCCCGCTGTCAGGATTTTTTCCTCTTCCATAATTTTTGAGCACTGAGTCACCGTCAGATCCCACAAATCTCAGCACAGACCAAGCAGAAATATTTAAGGCTAATAACAATTTGTCGTCAAATAAAACAACTTTGAGGCTTTACTCCTCATCTTAGAACAAGCAGAAAAAAGCGACTCCCCTAGCTCTGCTGATGGCTGTTTATTTTTGGGTGGCTAAAGTCGGTGTTCCCTACCCCGACCTAAAAGCCAAACCTCCCAGACGCCACCTCACCCTGTACAGATGAATCTCCCCAGGGAACTTAAAGCAAACCCATCCCTTGCTCCCCGCTTTCTCGGCGCTGTCTGCTCCCCGGTACGAGG
>NW_009258676.1:732495-735836 GCF_000687185.1 Egretta garzetta
CCGCCGCCTTGCTGGTTATCGGCTCATTCTCAGGGGTAAAATTTCCTCACCAATTCTTTGTATGACAAAATACATAAAACTAACTCCAAATAAGAGATCACACTCTTTAAAGTTTTGAGAAAAATAAAACTAAAATCTCAGGTTACAGAGATATAAGCACCGAAAGCAAATGCTTTAGATGTTAATAATTCTATTTACTTCATTTTAGAAAATATTTCTTCACCTAAAGGGGTTCTTTTGGTACCCATGTGCGTTTAGCGATGATGGTGTTGGATTAAACATCTCGCACCCATACGCACAGATCAAAGCTATGGGAGAAATCCCCAAAGGGGATTGCAGGGGGGAAGACCATTAACGCGTGAGCACGGTTATGTTAAATGAGTTAAACCGGCTGGCTGCTATGCACTGGTGCGTAAGGAATAATTAGGAAGAAAAAAACCCCCAACACTGAAAACTAATACCGAAGAGCTCTATAATGAAATCAACTCCATGGGTGGATCTTGAATATTTTTCCTATAAAAACCTAAGGATCCTACCACACAGAAAAATGAACGCACTCTAAAGAATGGGGAAAATGTTGTGTGCGTTAAATGCAAGCGTACAAACGTCTTTGGAACATAATGTGTGAGTAAGCTGTGCTCCTAAAATTACTTAATATAGCCAAAGAGCGAAGGAATATTGAAAAGCAGAGAGAGAGATTTTCAATCCTTTTGCCAGGAGATTAGGGATTTATATAAAAAAATATGAAAAATTCCTTCCCCTTGGGGCTGTCAGGCACTGGAAGGGGCTGCCCAGGGAAGGGGTCGAGTCCCCAGCCCTGGGGGGATTTAACAGCCGGGCAGAGGCGGTGCTGAGGGCCAGGGTTTGGGGGTGGGATGGCAGGGGTAGGGGAACGGTTGGGCTGGGGGAGCTTAAAGGGCTTTGCCAACCTCAACCATTCTGTGATTCTATACCCCAAATTCCACTCACCAACACACAAAATAAAGCCCAACGCCACAGCGTGCTTCTGCGAATCATCTCTTCCGCATGCGACCTCTCCAGCCTCACCAAGGGTTACACGCGGGGAGTGGGCAGCCCTGGGCTTCCAGTCAACCCAGTCAATGACGCTGCTAAAACCGTTTACCTAAAATGGGATTCAGTGCTCGCTTACACCTATAATTTTTCAGCTGAAAGTTGAGACCTCACGTGCAGTCAGGCTAAAAAATTGCCATGAGCAACCCTTGGGTGTATCTGGAAAAGCTGCATGGACAGCTCCTGGCCCCATGGGAGCTGGACCTGGCAGAACATCCCAGAGGTCGCTGCCTCGCGCCAGGACGATCCCTTGGGCTGCCGATGGGGAGGCCGCACAACGCGGCGCCGGCTACGCAAGCTAGGAGGTTGAGTATTTCTGCAGGTCGGGTACTACGCCAAGTTGCAGGTGAATGAAACATCCTTGCTCCTTATTCATTTACTGTCAGACGGCCTACATCGCTAAACCCAGAAACTTCAGAGACCGCGTGCGACGTGTTAATATATCGCACTGCCTCGGAAATACGCCTGGAAATGTTTGCTGCCCTCATCTGCCCGTCCAGCAGCTGCCAGAAAACCAAGAGCAAACAGCACCTTATTCCCGATAGAACACGCATGCGCCTTCTCCAGCCTTGCTCTGCCCTATTTGGATTATTCTACTGAATAATCTTTTTTTTTTTTTTTTCCTGACAGACAGATTATTTTTAATACCCTTTCCAAAGCTGTATGAGCTCCCTCCTTGCTATCAAGTTTTCAGGGCATTCTCTGATTGGGAAAAAAAAAACACTGACAGAATTTAACCTAAAATGAAAAATGTTTAAGGCATTCTATAAATAAAAATACGGTAAATTCGTAAGAATAAATGAGGTTTTCATTTCCTAAAGTAGACTCTTACAGCTGTAAGAGATTCCTGCCAGGATCATTCTTTGTCTTTCCCCGTGGCCATGATTAAGAGGCATCCTCCAGAAGGCATCGCTGAAGACCGTTCAGCAACGCGCAGCAGCACAGCTCGAAGACCAAATATCGATTTACCCAGAAATAAGGGAATTGCGCACAGCCGCACGTGTGTGGAACCGAGCGGCTGCCCCGACGGGACAGACGGATGCTGACCGTCAGTCTGTACTGCGCGACTCAGCCCCGGGTCCAGCTGGCCAGGCAGCAGGGAGAGGCGGGGACCCCCCCGCGCTGGGGCTGGAGACCCGGGGGGGTGGATGCTGCTCCTGAGCCCGCGCCGAGGCTCCGCATCCAGCCGGGAAACGTGCCTCTCTGCGGCCAAAAATACTGCGAATCCTTCAAATCCTGGCACCGGGGATGACGGCGCTGCCGCTGCTGCCAGCAGGCAAGGCCAGGGAAGGCAAAGGCACTCGGTAACGTTTTCTGAGGATGCAGGGATTGTCAAGACGGGGATTTTGGGGTTCGTTTTCTGAAGAGCGGACCGACACCAAAACGAACGCCCTCCCATTTGGGGATAAAAACATCCAATGTAATAAGAGCTCTCAAACCGTCCTTAGGGCTGGCGCCAATTACAGTAATTTTCCAAAGCAAGATTTAGTCTCAGTGTTCTCCCGACTGAGATGAGATCTTCCGGAAACCTGCTGGATAATTGCAGGTTTGCAGCACGGCTGCTGGAGGAGCCTCCCCAGCCCCCTGGCACTCCTTGCTACCAATTTTCTGCAGATGTTTTACATTGCATGGGGTTTTAAACGCAGAGGCCTTGGTATTTTATTGATCCAGTCGTACTTGGTGTCCTTGCCTATTTGGTTGGTTTTCTTTACAGGCGAAAGCTCTGAACACCCAGGAGCAGCGTCACGGGGGCTGCCTGGCATTTCCACGGGAAGCTCCCGGCGCTGGAAGCTCATCATTTTAGTTCTGTTCTTGACACCACTGCCCTCTCATTAGGCTGATGCACGCGTTCCAGGCTGGTAATGTTTCTTGAAGCTTAAGTAAGAAAATCCTCTGAAGACATAAAATAATGTTCTCTAACATGATGCCCAAAGAGTTCTTCAGAAAAATCATACGCGTCCTCTCCCGGCTCCACCGACCACAGTCTTAAAAGAATAAAATATGAGTAATGGCAGAGCCGCTTCCCTGCTTCCATCCCTTGGGCTTTGTGCGGAGAGCATGGCTGTTGTTGGTCTTTGTCGTTCCATGTATTTATAGAATCACAGAATGGTTTGGGTGGGAAGGGACCCCCAGAGGTCACCCAGCCCAACCCCCCTGCAGGAGCAGGGACACCTTGAACCACAGCAGGTTGCTCACAGCCCCGGCCAACCTGGCCTGGAACGGTCCCAGGGATGGGGCCTCCACCCCCTCTCGGGGCAACCCCTGCCAGG
>NW_009258676.1:735908-736939 GCF_000687185.1 Egretta garzetta
AGTAGCCCTCCTCTGGCCCCGCTCCAACAGGTCCATGTCCTCCTGGTGCTGAGGGCTCCCGACGGCGTTCCCACGCAGCTGCCAAGAGCCCGAGCAGAACAGCACGAGATGAACAGAGGCGGCCACCATTAAACTGCTGAACTTCTCCAGAAAGTTTTTCAAAATACATTAGCATCACTTGAGCAGGAGCAGGCATGAAGAACGTCCTCGCCGGGGCACTTCCCTAGCACGGGCTGGAAGCTCTCAGGCTGCAAATGCTTTCTACCAAAACCAATCTCTTACGCTGGGGAGCAGGAAAAGGCCGTGGAATTGTAAATTGTTTTATTCAGTTGCGCTCACAAGGCTTGACAGAAAAATGATCAATATTTGCATCCTTGTTAACAAAAACCAGCCGCTGCCAAAAGGAGCCCATGGAGAATCAACGCCTGTACATTCTCCAGTACAGACTCTGAACAAAAACGGCCTTGTTTGTCCTTTGGGATCAGAGTTGGTTTTGCAGGGATTATCGTGTTTACGATGAAAATCCCGTGCTCTTCCAAAAGGAGAGTTAAATATTCTAGACTCTTCACTAATGCGAATGGGGCCTCTTCGCAGTCATGACCCCAAACTGATGCTGCAGAAGGTTTTCTGTAAGCCATAACCAACACCAGCAGTAACCAATGGCTCCGAGGTTCCTGCTGTCAGGGTTTAATGCCCATCCGCAATTTGGATCTCAAGGTGTCAATGGACTAGGTGAGCTTCACTTTCCAGAAATCCCAGAATCCCAGAACGGATGGGGCTGGCAGGGCCCTCGGGGGCTCGCCCAGTGCCACCCCCCTGCCCAAGCAGGCTCACCCAGAGCACGGGGCACAGGACAGCGGCCAGGCGGGGGTTGAAGATCTCCCGCGAAGGAGACTCCACAGCCCCCCTGGGCAGCCTGGGCCAGGGCTCGGGCACCCTCACAGTCAACAAGTTCTTCCTCCCGTTCAACTGGAACCTCTTCTGCTTCAGGTTGTGCCCATGGCCCCTTGTCCTGGCGCTGGGCACCACTG
>NW_009258676.1:737002-740074 GCF_000687185.1 Egretta garzetta
TCCCCTCTCAGCCTTCTCTTCTCCAGGCTGAACAAGCCCAGCTCCCTCAGCCTTTCCTCGTAGGAGATATGCTCCAGGCCCCTCATCATCCTTGTTGCCCTCCTCTGGACTCTCTCCAGGAGTTCCTCAACCTTCTGGAACCGGGGAGCCCAGAACTGGACACAGTGCTCCGCACGCTGATACTCGGTGAAGAACGAACAGATGCAGATCTAGCCTACGAGAGGCTCATACTTAACGCTTTAATATGGTGCCAATAACTCCATTCTCCCTGGATCCCTTCTCAAGACGTGACAAACAAGCCCGCTAGCAGGCTCAAGTTAAAAATAAGCTCCTACATAGGGGCCTACATGCATCTGAGGAAGATTCTTAGGGGTCTATCCACCAAAGAAAGTGTTGAGATCCATTGCTTTAAAGCATTAAGGCTCAGAAGAAGTAACTCTACCCTTCCATTTTACTGGAATGATGATAGTTTATAGAAAATGGCCCCAGAAAGCTTTCAAATTCTCGGTTCATCTTCTCTAGAAATACCTGCTTCCCAGACATCTTCAGGGTAGTCTCTGTCAACAGAAAGCCACCTACCAGCCCTGGCTGAAGACAAAAGACATAAAACAAAAGGAAAGGAGGGTATCCCCGGGATGTGCCAATGGGCACACCGCCCTTTATTTTGCATACTTACTTAAAATGCATCAATCGTGAGACATCAGAGACGTCCAAAGCCATTTTCAGCGTCCTTTCTAACAACTCCTTATCAAAGCCTCGATTTTCCAGTCGTCCTTTGTGCCTAAAGGACCATTACTAAACGCGTTTCACTCTCAGGGCTTTTTTCCTTCCCTCAGGCCACATCCCTATCCCCGGCAGAAACGCAGCCGCTTTTCTGTGGGACTTGAGGTTTCTCGGCAAGCTCCGTTCTCGCAGAGAATAAAAATCCAGGACTTGCAAGCTCAGGACGACACACTTTTTCAAAAACTTCTGTTAAAACATATCGTTGAATTTTTTTGTTGTTGTTACACCACACAGCTTTTTATCTTGTTGACGCCAGGTAGCGTTTGCAGTAGCCCACAGGAAGCCTCGTTTCTTTATACAAGAAAGGTATTACTCAAGTATGTATTATTTTGTCAGTGTAAAAATTTCCAAACAGTAATAAAACGTTTCATGCAGTAAACAGGACCAAAACACTATAACGAGGCATTCCCAAATACCTTGAGAATTTAAATTAACCCATGTCTTGCACGGCAGCTAAAGCAGAAGTGCCCTGTCGGCAGCGTGGGAACCGTCACGGCACAACTGTGGTTGTCGACAGAAAATGAAGGAAAACGGCAATTACCCTAAAAGACATTTCAAGATTCTCGCCACCCCAGATATCCATTCCTGCATCGTAAGTTCCTATCTCTTCAAAGTAGTTTCTGTCAATAGAAAATAGGCCACCAGCCATAGTAGGGGTCCTAGTTGAAAACAAACAGAAAACAAAACAAAAAAAAAAAAATAAAAAAGAGGAAAAAGAAAGAAAAGAAAAAATACCTTTTGAAAGACACTGTGGAATTTATTAAGTGACACTACAGCACATTTCACTACCTCAGACATTTTGACTATAAATATATTCTATGAACAGCAACTTAAATACAAACTACCACCACCACCACCACGGTCTGGGCTGCGGGCCCTGCGCGCTTGCCTTTCGGGCAGCGCTCCCCCCGGCGCCGACGAGAGCGCTGCCCGAGCGGGAACCGCGGGATCGCTGCCTACCCGCAGAACCACATTTCCAGAGACGATTTCAGGAGCACTGTAATGGTAAAGTGGATGGAATTTTGGCCTTCTGCATCCAGAACAGCAGTTCGAATCCAATCTGAAATGCTTGGTGAAGAGAGTTTAATGCCTGCGGCTTTGCCTTAGAGGGAGACTAAATGTGCATAACATTACCAGGCATAAGCTCTCTTAACAGGATTAGAAATCTTTACAACAGGCAAATCCAGTCAGAGTGCAACTTCCCTTTGTGTGGAGATGTCCTGCTTCCCCGTACATATCTGCTCGACGTCTTTTTCAGCATTTAGAGTCTACGTGGAATGCCAAACGCTCACCCCGGTTAGTGGGATCAGGGCTCTGAGCTGCTGCACCAGCGTGTGCCCACCGAGCCACGGCCCCCCCGCACGGTGTGCGCTGCCCGGGGGCCTAAGCCCAAACTGGTCCCCTGCAGATGGGGCAGGCTTTGGTGGAAGGAGTCTGCGGAGGTCTCGGCATCCCTAAGGCCTACCAGCGTGGCCGGTGGGGACCTCCGGGCACCCTAACGTAGCTGCGGATCGAGCCGTGTCAGTCACGATTCCATCCTCAGCGGCAAGAACAACTGCAGAGCGGGCAGGACTGGGTTAACCCAACTCCAGCTCAACGCGAGCGCGACTGCATGCAATCCCGCCGGTAACGCCGGATCCAAAGGATTCGGTCACGGAAATGAGCTCTTCTTTACTAAACTGCTTGTGAAGGCTGCCAGGAGAACCCGATACGCAGCGGCCAGGTCAGGCACCCGCACCTACCCACGCGCGCCGTGGCCAGCGTCAGCACTTAGAATCATAGAATCATAGAATCACTTTGGTTGGAAAAGCCCTTTGAGATCATCAAGTCCAACCTTTAACCTAACCCTGCCATCCCACCACTAAACCCTGGCCCTAAGCACCTCATCTGTCCTCCTTTTGAAGCTCAGCTTCCACAAGGGCGCCTGTGCTTGCAGCCAGCCTTGTGCAAACACCCACAGAAACCGAGCTGCCACCCTTTTTCTGAAAAGCCACTCAACAGCAGCAAACCAGTTCACGTGCCGCAGGGGGCAGGGGAGGGGAGAAGCTGGGAGAGGAGCTCCACGGGTGCTCCCACCCACCGCAGAACCTGCGGCGCTTGGGCACGTCTCAGCTCTTCTTTGAGAAGCTTTTGCATGTGCTACGTGCAAGAGCGAGTCGCTGGCGCACAGCCCTGTTTGCACGCCCGCCCGCCCCGTTACGCTACGGGTGAGCGCGGGTGTCACACACGGGGGCGATGCTCAGGCCGCGGGGACGGCGCTGTGCCAAACCGGGCTGCTCCCGCGGCGGC
>NW_009258676.1:743743-745015 GCF_000687185.1 Egretta garzetta
ACCACAAGGCCGCCTGTGCTTCCCGCCAGCCTTGTGCAAACACCCACAGAAACCGAGCTGCCACCCTTTTTCTGAAAAGCCACTCAACAGCAGCAAACCAGTTCACGTGCCGCAGGGGGCAGGGGAGGGGAGAAGCTGGGAGAGGGGCTCCACGGGTGCTCCCACCCACCGCAGAACCTGCGGCGCTTGGGCACGTCTCAGCTCTTCTTTGAGAAGCTTTTGCATGTGCTACGTGCAAGAGCGAGTCGCTGGCGCACAGCCCTGTTTGCACGCCCGCCCGCCCCGTTACGCTACGGGTGAGCGCGGGTGTCACACACGGGGGCGATGCTCAGGCCGGGACGGTGCTGTGCCACACCGGGCTCCTCCCGCGGCGGCACTGGACCCAGCCTGGGCAGCACGGAGCCCTCGCTTCCTCTCAATCCTAACGAATCCGGGTAATTTGCCTGCTGCGCCGTTATCTCCTCCTCTTGCCAGAGCTGAGGATCATTACCCCCAGAAAAAAAGCACAGTTTAGCAACGGAATGGCACCGGACCCTGAGTTTACCAACGCTTCATTGCTGTTTGTCTCCCCGAGCGCGGAAAGCTCGGTTAATTAACTGCCCGCCATTCGGACAGGGCTAAACCTCCCCGGGTTTCAGAGGTGCTTTACGGCCCTCAGCCTCGCTGGGTTTCGGCCACACACAGGAGCTGCCGGCGAGGGGGGCAGATGTGACCCTCCACCGAACGCTGAACCTAAACACCACCGATGGCGGGGAGCACAAGATAAAGCCACATCTGCCACCTTGCTCAACCGAGCTGATGATTACCAATGCAAATGTATTATATTTAAAAGACACTTTCACTATTGATGATCTGGAAACCCTACAGAGTGTCCCCATCCCTGGAGGGATTTACAAGAAGGACAGATGAGGTGCTGAGGGCCAGGGTTTAGTGGTGGGATGGCAGGGGTAGGGTAATGGTTGGACTTAAAGGGCTTTTCCAACCAAAGCAATTCTATGATTCGATGCAAAACTCCTCACCCCGGTACCAAAAGCCGTGCCAGTGCTTGGTTAACTCACCCCCCAGCTGCTGGCCGAGTTCCCCCAGGACTTGTGGTGATTCACAAACCTTTTGAGCAGCCCGTGCCCAGCTCCCAGCTGCACCGAGCCCCCCCTCTCCTCACTGACCTGGCTGGCGTGAGGAGTGCTGCCCGCTTCAGACGACTGAACACCTCGAATATTGTGTTCAGTTTGGGGCCCCTCACTACAAGAAAGACGTTGCGTTGCTGTAACA
>NW_009258676.1:745112-746773 GCF_000687185.1 Egretta garzetta
AAGACTTCTTCACCGAAAGGGTTGTCAGGCTCTGGAAGGGGCTGCCCAGGGAGGTGGTCGAGTCCCCATCCCTGGAGGGATTTAGAAGAAGGACAGATGAGGTGCTGAGGGACAGGGTTTAGTGGTGGGATGGCAGGGTTATGTTAACGGTTGGACTCGATGATCTCAAAGGGCTTTTCCAACCAAAGTGATTCTATGATTCTCAAATCACCCCCACGCCTCTGCCTGCAACAGAAACCCTCACCCGCTGCCCCCTCTCCTTCCTCCTGTCATTTCCATTCCCGGAGGGAGACCATCTTTGCGTGAATAGTATAAAATTTCCCATTTTTGCAAAGATTCGGTCTTCAGCCATTTGTGACGGCTGCAGCTGGATTGCGCACGCGGCTCTGAAGCGTCGTCCGCAAGCGCTCGTGAAAAGCGGCGCTTCCCTAAGGACTCGCTAACGAGGTCGGAAGCGCCGAGTTTCAGGCTGTAAGGTGCAAGTAACTATGCACCAACACACGCCATGGCTTCTCCAACAACCGAAAGGCAGCGGGCAGGACTGCTCTCCGCTAGGTAAATTTGGTGTTGTACAAACAGATCTGCAGAGCTCTCCCTGCAAAAACAGCTGAAAGGGTAATATTAGAAAGAGTGAGGGTTCCTCCCGGGTTTTTTCCCAGCTTTGCGCCTATTAGCTGTGTTTTGCCCACTCAGAGTCACACTAAGAACCGCAGTAAGGCGTTGTAGTTAGCTCTAACCACCATTCAAGCCCAGTTCTGATTTCGTTTTGGCAGTACCGTCTGCTCCTCCTGTCTGCGGCGATTAGGAGCAAGCAGGATTCCCCTCCCCGTGGATCTGCACTTTCAGCTTCCCGCAGGAGTTGCTGCACAGCGTAAGGGTGTCTCGGCACCCCCGGGCTGGCTGCATCCCTCCCACCCTCGATCCCAGCCCAGCCCGCCGTGCCGGGGAGGGAAAGCCAAGGGCGCTGGCATGGAGCCGCTCCCGAGGGGACTCCAGCCCCTGCCGTGGCCCGGGGGTGCTCAGGCGGGGACCCCCGGGCTGGGAGCTCCCCGAAGCCACGTAACGTCACCCCAACCTCCGCACCCGCCCGAAGGGGTCTGACAGTCGCCAGGGCAGCACCACTAACCAACAAGCCCGTCATTTATATAGCTTGGAATGAGGTTTTTACACCAAACACGGCGGTCCATCACCTAGGCAGGATCAACCGCAGTCAGCTCTAAGTTTAACCAGCCAGAAGAAGATAAACACAATACGCTCCTAATACTGGATCTTGGATTTTTCTTCTCAGTAACTAATTTATACTCGAGAAAAGATTTTTCTGGAGTAAAATGTATTTTTCTAGTATTTATAATACTAGCCTGGAGTGTTTTCAGCTTAAAAAAAAAAAAAAAAAAAAAAATCGAGGGCGAGTATGGAAACACCCACAGAAATGTGCTGTGCAGAGAGCGTAAATGCCCCACACAGAAACCCCTTACGTTTTTGATGCTGCAGATGTAAGAAGACAAGATGTTTGTAAACCGATCTTAGGGCTGACAAGTTTTCTACTGCCGCCGGCAAAATCGCGGAAGGAGAAATGAGTTCACCTGAAGACAAAGGTTGTTCTGCAAAGCACTGACGTCGTGCAAGGATTTTTCAGTGGCAAAAGAAGAACGAAAGGTCTC
>NW_009258676.1:746791-756097 GCF_000687185.1 Egretta garzetta
GAACCAGGCTGCACCCTGGAAGGAACCGCACTGCCCGGAGCTCTCTGCCTTCCTAATTCCCAGACCCCCCCATGCTCACCGGATCGCCCCCGGGAAGCTTTAGCTTTAAGCTCCACCTCTGCTGCACAGCACAACCACCCCCGTTTTGCCCCCAGAGAGCCCCCTGGGAACAGAAAGGGGCTTTGCACTCAAACCAGGGCGTTTTGGCAAGGTCCCATCATTTACAGAGCTGACAAAGCCGGAGGTTGCTCCCGGGACCATCGGTGGGAGTCACAGCTTTCACTCCGTACAGGAAGGAGGTGAAGGCCCGAGGTGCGTCAGGACAGCAATGAGCAGCCTTCGCTGTTCAAAAGAAAATCCACATTTACCCACTGACGTGAGGGCTTGGGGGCTGCTGCACCTTCAGAGGACGGATCGCGCCCCAAAGCGACACCCACAGGCAGGTCCCTGCAAGCCCCGCGGCTCAGGGACCCTCTGTTCACACTCGATTTCCGCAAATACAACTGGAAAGAAATGTGTTTTGGCTGACCCTAGTGAACCTCGCTGAATGAGCTGTTTGACTCGACCAGCTCCATCCCTGAATATGAGGAAGAACTTGTTGACTGTGAGGGTGCCCGAGCCCTGGCCCAGGCTGCCCAGGGGGGCTGTGGAGTCTCCTTCTCTGGAGATCTTCAACCCCCGCCTGGCCGCTGTCCTGTGCCCCCTGCTCTGGGTGAGCCTGCTTGGGCAGGGGGGTGGCACTGGGGGAGCTCCCGAGGGCCCTGCCAGCCCCGGCCGTGCTGGGATTCTGTGATCCCTGGGAACAATCTTTTCCTCGGGGATTTCTTCTAAACGTCCCCTTCCTATTCTCACACTTTACAGCTGCAGTCCTAGCACAGACACCTCGGGAACTGAAACCTCCCTGATGTGACTTTGGCTTCTTCTGATCGTTGTACGTGTAAAAAAATTGCAAGCAAGTTTAAAAAAAAACCCAACCAAACCCCCCAAGACCTCCCTGTACCTGACAACTTGGACTCTCACCCTCTCTCTGCCCAGGACGGGGAGCGCTGAGCTGGGGGGGCGCAGGCGGCAGGACCAGGACGACCCCCCCGTCACCAGCGCTGCCCACCTTCACCCGCCGGCTGCCAACGGGGACCGCCTGCAGGTGGGAAGGGCTTCTGCTGCCTTTGCAAACCCTGCGATTCTCTGGGAAGAGTTACCAGTTCAGACGGCTCCGGGAAAGGTTACGCTCGCCTGGGGTTAGCTGACCTGGAGGAAAACTGGGAAAGGGAAGGAGAAAGCGGGAACGAGAGAAGGGACGTCAGGCTGGGGGCTGAGAACCAGAAGAAGAAAGGGGCCAAAGTGGCCAGGAGCAGTGTGCGAGGAGCAGGGGTAGGATCCAGGTATGGCTCTAAGATCAGAACCCGATCTGCCCAAGGCATCACTAATTAGTATGGGACATCACTAATTACTATGGGAGGCACCTACGAATCCCCACTGCTCCACTTGCTAAAAGTAGGACAGACAATCCAAGTTCCCTAACGGGTGTCAGTGAGAAAGCACTTCCACAGCTGCACTGCCTGACAATTAGCTGGGGGGTTTAGTACTGGAGTCGCTGAACTCATTAACCTTTTCCCACTAAATTGAGAGATTCCAGCAAAGGCGGGTATCGGACGCCTAGCAGGAATCTCACAGTTCCTTTGGCTCCCGAGGCAAAGAAGCAAGCAGCAGTTCCCACCTACGGAGCAGGGAGGATCAGGCTCCCCCGTTGGAGGGTACGGCACCTTCCACCTTTAACTGGGGTTAATGGTCAGCGTGTACGTGAGGGCTGAGCTCTGCCCACGCCGACTGGTGAGCTCCTATCGCTACCCTATCCCGATCCTCTCCATAAAAATATTCCCACAATAATACAAATTATGCATGAGTAACAAATGGTGTATAAAATAATCCGTAGTTCAAAAATGTACGCGCTGTACAGTTTAGATTTTAAATCTAAAAAGCCAAGGTAGGAATTTATCAGGGTTATTACGGAAGATAAATATTTTGAGGAAAGCTTTTGTCAGTCACATGGATCATTAATGGGACAAAAGGCAGAATTTGGGTGCAGCGTTACATTGCTGAGACATGCACACAAACAGGGTACCCAACGATGTTTGTGTTCTATACCTATTCCATCGATTACAAAGAAAAAATATGAATATTCAAAATATGAATAATTCAAATACATGGGACTGAAATAACGTTACAGAGTGGGGAAAGCAACATGGAATAAAAAAAAAAAAAACGAACTTGCCAATTTGTTTCTAGATTTTTGGTGTGGGTTAGGCTTTTGTTTATTTTTATCCCCCCTTTTTTTGAATATTCAGGTGGCAGCAGCTGCCAAAACCATTCTTAACTTAGCTGAGAAAGACCTCATTTTGCTCTACAACTACGTGGAAGGAGGGGGGAGCCGGGGGGGTCGGGCTCTGCTCCCAAGGAAGGGGCGATGGGACGAGGGGCACCGGCCTCAAGTTGTGCCAGGGCAGGGTGAGGTTGGCCATGGGGAACAATTCCTTCCCCTTGGGGCTGTCAGGCACTGGAAGGGGCTGCCCAGGGAAGGGGTCGAGTCCCCAGCCCTGGGGGGATTTAACAGCCGGGCAGAGGCGGTGCTGAGGGCCAGGGTTTGGGGGTGGGATGGCAGGGGTAGGGGAACGGTTGGGCTGGGGGAGCTGAAAGGGCTTTGCCAACCCAAACGATTCCATTATTCCGTGACTCTATGAAATATTCTACTTTTTCTCCTTGGATGCAGAATTTGCGATTGCCTTTCCGACACCTCAGGACTGACTGCTGCAGTCTCTTGGGCGGTGCTTGATAAGCTTTAGGAAATGCCAGCCGGCCATGAAAGCAGCTGGTGACCTCCAGCCTTCCGACAGGGAAGGACAGATCGCTACACCCGGGCAGCTCCACAGCTCTCTTGCTTTGCAGGGAAAATGAAACAGGGAGCACCTTCTTCTGACACTGAGGAGACGGAAATGCCTCCGCGACGCAGTCAGAAAGGGCATCGGTAGGTCTAAAAGCTGACGGTTTGGTCTCAAGCCAGCACAACAGATGACCTCTAGGGGTCCCTTCCAACCCAAAACATTCTATGATTCTATGAATTACATGCCCTCGGGGCCAGCCCTGCCCTCCTAAGCACTGGTGTCACTGGTAAACATGGGACACGTGGCACTTGGCATTAACCTCCAGCTCCTTCACCCACGCTCCGCTCACCACCACCCACCGTACCAGGAGAATCCCCAAAAGCCCAGGCAATCACCAGCTAAAAGCTGGTGGGGGAAAAAAAAAAGGGAAAAAAAATAAAGCTTTTTTTTTTTGTTTTCATCATTTTAAGAGTCAATTACATGCCTGATTCTGGATTAACTTGAAGTACCACCCCGTTCCAAGATAAGGAAATAAGAACTGGGATTTGCATTTCTTTGAAAGCTCCCCGCGCCTGTGAATCAATTCGGCACGGGAGAGACGGGATAAACGCAGCCCAGCGAGCTGTGGCACAGCGTGAGGCTCTGCAGCTCGTTAGGATAATTAACCCTACCCACTGTAACGCACACCTCAGCGTTAATGACGAAGCTGCTGGCAGACTTCACAGCTGAGCAATAAGGTTTTAGATCACGAGAAGAACAGTTCTCGTGACCCAGGAATAGCATCATCCCCCCTGGGCGAAGGACAGGGTCCGCTCCCGCTCCCTGCTTGCCCTTCCTGAGATCATTTCCCGCAAACAAAATCTAAAAAAAATCCAGCCCTTCCCTGACTCTGGGCATGCAAGGACATAAAGCGATGGATTTTGGCCGCTTGGTGATCTTGAAAGGCTTCTCTCAGCCCACCCATGGCCTTACCTGGAAGGGTCTCGGCAGGCTGTGCTGTGGCTGCTGGCCCTGAGTTGGCTCTCCCTTTATCTGCCTGTTGCGCTCAATCGGGGGTATGCAGGACTGCAATTCTGTCCACTTCATCATGGCTCTCAGGCACGTTTGGAACCATTACATCCACTTCTCAAAGCGTTTGTTTTTTCCCCCCACCCCTTCCTTTGACAACCACAGAAGCTATTAGAGCTGAGCAAATAACCCATTGCAAGCCATTTATTCAATTTGTTCGGTTTCAGCCTCATTTACATTTTTTTTCCTAGAAGTTTCGCCACAGTCTGTGGTTTGAGCAATTAAATGAAAGAGGTCAAGAACGATGACGGGGATTCTGAACACGCTTTTGGATCGTTTTGGACTCCGTGCGCACGGTCACCGATTTTATTTTCTAGGCTCGCATTTTAAGCGCAAATCATCATAACCGAATACGTGGGCTCAATGTTCGAAAATGCGTAGTTCAGAAATATGTTCTCATATTTGCCTTAAATTAAGGAAAAAGCAAGTCACATCTGTAAACACAAGGCCAACAGGCCATTTGCAGAAGACAAACCCAGAGGGAACTCAAGCAGCAGGTAACATTCTGAATTACTGACCGTTGGAAAGAAGGTAGAAATGAGTTTTCTCAGCTCTGATAACTGCTCGCAGCATTAAGGACAGGTCAGATTTTGGTCCCCTCTACCCTGAACAGCGTGCCGCAGCTATCCAACACGCGTTCTCTGACACCTCAGCAAAATCTTAGATGTTAAGCGTTATTATCTACCTAAACAAGCACACAGGAGAGCCGAGCCGCGCGGTGCTCTTGGTTCTCGCTCCTTACCTGACAGGCAAGGTCCTGTCTCCTTTCCTCCTGTCCATCTCTCGCTGGGGGACAGGATACCAGCGGAAGTTCAGCTTCCAGTTAAACCCTCCGTAAGTCATGTCTGAGCCAGCCATGTATTCAAACGTGTCGTCGCTGATCACATCGATGATCGGGCAGACAACAGTTTTCCTGCAAGAAGACAAATAGGCTTTTTTAAAATGAAACCTTTTTTCCTGTTAGGATGCTGAACATTGCACTTATTTTCAGGCTTCTCTGCCCAAAACCCCATTTCCACCGCTCCGTGCTGGGATTCCCTTGCAGGAACGGGGCCGTGCAAAACCCCCCTTAGGTGCTGCCCGCGGCTTTTTGGACACGCCGGCTCCTCGTCGCGCTGCCGAAGGCTGAAAGCTGCCAACACCCAACCCTGCCAGGGCTCCCGCTCCTCTGCCGAATCCTTCATGGACCGTGCCACGCTGGTGCGGCCTCCCCCTGGCTCCGTATGTGACGCCCCGCTTGGGTGAGGACAGACCCCGTGCCCCCAGGGCACGTAGGTGGGCTGGGACAGACCCCATGCCCCCAGGGCACATAGGCGGGCTGGGACAGACCCCGTGCCCCCAGGGCATGTAGGCGGGCTGGGACAGACCCCGTGCCCCCAGGGCACGTAGGTGGGCTGGGACAGACCCCATGCCCCCAGGGCACATAGGCGGGCTGGGACAGACCCCGTGCCCCCAGGGCATGTAGGCGGGCTGGGACAGACCCCGTGCCCCCAGGGCACGTAGGCAAGGGAAGAAGAAAAAAAAAGGGAAGAAGAAAAAAAAAGGGAAGAAGAAAAAAAAAGGGAAGAAGAAAAAAAAAGGGAAGAAGAAAAAAAAAGGGAAGAAGAAAAAAAAAGGGAAGAAGAAAAAAAAAGGGAAGAAGAAAAAAAAAGGGAAGAAGAAAAAAAAAGGGAAGAAGAAAAAAAAAGGGAAGAAGAAAAAAAAAGGGAAGAAGAAAAAAAAAGGGAAGAAGAAAAAAAAAGGGAAGAAGAAAAAAAAAAGGGAGAAGAAAAAAAAAGGGAAGAAGAAAAAAAAGGGAAGAAGAAAAAAAAAAAGGGAAGAAGAAAAAAAAAAGGAAAAAGAGTGCAAATTTCAGAGAGCACTGGAGGTCACAGACAGAAAGTTGTGCCTGGTAAAAAGAAGGGAGGAAGACGGGGAACAGCCAGACCTCGTGAAAGCAAACGGCACCAGTTGCTACTGCTACTGGCATGAATGTTCTTACTGCCAGCACCAGAGATCCTGCCCCAAGAATCAAAAGCTTGCCACATGTTCGTTTAGAAATCAAGATTTCAACACAAATACTAGAGAACATGTTATCTCCCTGATAAATTAAAAAAAAAATTAAGCAAATCTTCATTTCCAGATCAGCGATTTGTTTTCCTTCCCGTTCCTTAGCAGCCCGGTGAAGCCCAGGAGTGGCGCGGAGCGGCCCCCCGTACCTGTCCTCCTTTATCCTGGCCAGCAGCGGCTCGAGCCAGCCCAGGGTGCACTCGCAGTGCGCGTCCAGGAACGTGATCACCTGCCCTTTGGAGGCCGCTGCCCCGCGGAGCCGCGCGCGGATCAGCCCCGACCTCTGCTCCATCCGGATGATTTTTATGGAGACCTCCAGATTTTTCACGTAATTCTCCAACGAGGCCTTCAAAAACTCTGCCAAAGATAATCGGAAAGAAAAGAAGAAAAAAAATCCCTTTAGCTAGGTCCAGCCGCTACCGCGGGCTCCAAATATCACCGCAGAGTTCCTCCAAGGGCTGCCGGGCATGAACGCTGCCGCAACGCGGGAACCGCGTCTGGCCATGTTCTGAGTTCTGCTGAAGCCCGAGAGCTTCAGCCGCAGGGCCGAGAGCCCGTCCGTACCCACCCGTCCGCCAGAGCGCCTCGGGGAGACATCACAGGCATTTTAAATCTACGATTCTAGGATTCTAAGTAAGTCACCACCGGTTCCCTTGAGATAAACCAGCAACCAGTAGTGAGTACAAAACCACTACAGTCCGCCGATGTGTCTGTGGTTCAACACCAATACAGCTATTTTTGATGAACTTTGAGCTCTTCAGGAGTCCAAAACTTTTCCTTTAGGAAATGTAGTTACTTGGGCTAAAGTCTTCCTCCGCCTTCTGGCACGGAGAAGCATTAACCCCACTTGTTTTCTGAAGCAGGGAAATGCAGGAGAGGAATTAGAGTTAAGTTAATGCTACATGGGGTGGAAATAAAGGGCGGCCTGGCTTGCACCCTCTGCCTCTTGAGCAGTTGCAGCTATATGGTGTGGTTGCCATTACATACATTCGGCTACTCCAGGAAAATGTAGCGTTCCATTGATTCCATTCCGAGAATGCAATGTGATGCCCTTTCCAGGTCATATCAGTTTCACACGCGGACAGTTTTCCTTCTAAAAACTAGGTTTAAAAAGAAGAAAAAAGCCAAGACCAAACCAAATGAGCCACAAATATGAGAAATACAAAGGAATCAGCTCAGTCTGGACATTCAGGGGACCTGAAATGCAGAACAGGGGGGGTTGAGAGACGGCGCGAGAGGCAGATCGGGGTGTGAGGGAGCGTTGTCTTTTACGGCAATGCGAAGTGATAAACCACAGAGCAAAAAAGCGCTGATGGAATTCTGGGCAGGAGCCCCGAACAGCCAACTTACAGCCCAACAACCAACTCGGGCGCTGCTACCACCTGAAAGCGCCCCTTAACTCTGGGTGCCGACCGCGTCCGTTTGCTGCTGGCCCCAGCAGCGGTCGGAGATGCTCGGCAGGAGGCGCGGGGCCGGATCAGCACTGATGGGAGGGCGGCCGCAACCCCTTCCATAGGATCCCCAAACGCGGGGCGGAACAGGCCTCCGACCTCCCCAAACCCACCTCTCTCGCTGGCATCGTCCACCAGGATGATTTCAGAAAGCAGGCGGTGCGGCGAGCGGTTTATAACGCTGTACACGGTCCGAAGCAGAGTGCTCCAGGCTTCGTTGTGGAACACGATGACTACGCTTGTGTTGGGGAGTTCGTCGGGGTAGACTTTGGTCTTGCACCTGCCAAAAAATAGGGAAAACAAAAACACAGAAGGAAAGGGGGGTTGATCTTTAAGAAAATCCTGAAGAGCTCTACCAACGGGACAGCCTGGAAAAGGGGCTTCCAGTCTGTTGAGCAGGATGCATTTCAAACCGGTTTCTGAACTCTTCCAGCTCCCAAGCCAGAAGCCCAAAGGCAGGGGGGAATTTCAAACCCTGTTCTCCTCCTAAGAAAACCCAGCCGAGTACCCAGAGGAACATGCACTGCTGCGATCGCAGCTCCCTCGGGCTCCGGGCTCCTGCTTGGTACGCTGAGAAACCAGCAGCCAGCAGCCTCCGCGCCGACACGGCCCGACGTCGCGCGCAGAAACTCTCAGCTGGATGCAGGACATGGGGCAATGAAGTGCATTGAGCGGTTACTGTTAGATCAAGTAAGCCTTTTATCGTGAAAAATTCCCAATTCTAAGGTTTGAAGGATGCAGGCCTCCAAGACCTTCCCAGCTTTGGCAGTTTCTCAAAAAGAAGAAAAAGGTCACTGCTGTCTAGAAGACTCCATACGCCCATTCAGTGGAAGAACGAGAGGTCAAGAACTCCACCTATTTTTGGAAAATGTAGAAATTAAGGCCAAGGGAGCAACAGGTACCAAACATTGCTGGTTTTGTGGAAGCAAAGGAATGCTATTTGCAAAAGGCAACCCAAACTTCTGCATACTTGTTCCAGATCTTGGACTCATTTCAAAAACACAAAGATGCCCACAGCAACCTGCCCACGCAGGTCACGTCACGTCACAAACACGCTTAATATGGATTTTTAACCATCATGACTTAAAATAATTTCCACTTTTTTTTAATTGCTATTTCGCTATTGCATGATTTTCTTGGCTCTGCTGTCACCAGCGTGACCCTGGCTCAGGAGAGCCCTTCCAGAAGGGATGGGTGACCATGTACGTACCTTCTTCAGCGGCGGCCCACACCCCCCACCAGTGACTTAAACTGCAGGTAAAGCAAGAAGAAATTACCAGTAGCTTTTTAGCGCATCGAATTTGAGGTATTACAAAGAAGGAGCTTCCCTAAAAAATTCTAAATTAGCGAGTTACTCATTAGCACTTCCACACCCGATATTGCCCGACTGCCACATGGGCTCAGCACACCTCTCTTGTCTCTGTTATTTGAAAAATCAACCGGTCCCAACGCAGCACTTGTCCAGGAGCAGCCTCCTCCTCCTCTCAGAAAATGTCTCTATCGAGGGCCGAGAGAATGAGTGAACAAGGTCCCTGCAGAAAAGTCAGCTCGCCCATAGGCTTTCTTTCTTAAACATCATCCACCACCACAAAACTCTCCTTAACCTTTTCTTCTGCCTCACTGACGGGTAAAGGAAAATAGATCAAACAACATCGTGACCACAGATTTCCAAGTGCAAAGTGAGGAGAGAATACAGAAGAATACAGAATACCACTGAGTTCTATGGCACAGGGAAAAGGTTCATGGCATGCATACATCACAGACTCACAGAATGGTTTGGGTTGGCAAAGCCCTTTAAGCTCCCCCAGCCCAACCATTCCCCTACCCCTGCCATCCCACCCCCAAACCCTGGCCCTCAG
>NW_009258676.1:756188-758878 GCF_000687185.1 Egretta garzetta
TCTGCTCCAGGCTGAACCCCCCCAGCTCCCCCAGCCGCTCCCCAGCAGCCTGGGGCTCCAGACCCCTCCCCAGCTCCGCTGCCCTTCTCTGGACACACTCCAGCCCCCCCAGGTCCTTCAGGGAGGGAGGGGCCCAACCCTGACCCCAGCATTTGAGGGGCGGCCCCCCCAGTGCCCAGCACAGGGGCACTGCCCTGCTCCTGCATCACTTCCCTAACTCCTGCTTCCCTCCTCCTATAATGACCTAGATATATATACGTACACACATCTGTGTGAAATATGTGTATATGCACATACATATATATACACACATGTATATACACAAACATATAAGTCCTTGGTAACCAGACCTGACAGCAGAAAGCCTGATGCCAATAGTGACTATACATACATACATACATATATATATACAGACACACACACACCTGCCCCGGTCTTGACGTTGGTTTGATGAGGACCCCTGGAGCTTGCTGGTAGCCATCCCACCCCCACAGCTGCAGCGATCTAATGAATTATACAACTTACCCATCAGTTACGAGTTAGATCCAAGAGTTCAGACAAACAAAGTGCTTTACTAGTTACCATCCACGACGACTCCCTCCGCTTACCCAGAGGTGTCTAAAGGAGGGGGAGCCCAGCAGGACAGTATGGCCAAAAAGGACATTTTTGAATTTATTGGTTTCCAAGGCATAGTACAAGTTTTCCTCGCACACATAACTGTCCTTGGAAGGCATCCCGTGCCAACCCCGGCACCTGGGGGTCCGATACCAAAGACTGAAATCCAGAAAGGCTGCGGTACAGAGCTCCGTGCTGCTCACTTGCCTTTAAGAGCTTAACATCCTACTTCCAAGCACCCACAAAGCTGGAATAAATTCTGCCTGTCCCGTGTTCCACCAGTCATTTTAGTTACGTTGAAAACAGACAAAATTTTGGAAATTGGAAAAGAAGTACTCGACAAGATTGTGTTTTAAAGTATTCAGAAATGCAGTCAGTAGCAAAATGAGACAAGAAAAAAAAGAGCATTGCCTTGTAACATTGATTTTGTACACAAATGGAATGCCAAGGAACGGGATGTTTACCATCACGTAGTATTTGCCAGGAGCTTCAGTATTTTAACTGTTGCTTTTATTACCCCCCAAGGCATCTCAAGGTACCCAGAGAAGCCAAGGGCTAGATGAGCCGAGGCTTCGTGCCCTATGGATTGCAGCAAACCAATCTAAATGACCAGGAATCTGAGCAGAAAAATCCACAGACAGCATCCTTACCAGACATCCTTCTGCAAAATTTTCGCAATGACCCAACATCAGCTGCTGTACCATACAGCGAGGAAGCCTCCTCGTTTCATTACATTTGCCTCTCTCCACACCAGAAGTCTCCTCTGCACGTCCCTCCTTTCTTTCACTGTTACATGGTGGGATTATCCTCTCTGGAGGGAGATTATTCCGTTCCCAAACCGGTTCATTCCGTAGGTATCGTATCGTTCCCCAGGTACACCAAGCGATTGCACAGGGATTTGGTGGTTTCGCCTCTGCTCATCACAGACTGAATTAAATCTATTCGCCTTTTAAAATTTGGGTTGTTTGAGCTCAGCGGGACACGCAAGTTCTGGTAGCTCGCCCACATTACAGCACTAAATTACTGCACACCCGTATTTTATTAGCGGTTATTGCAGCACTGAACCCACCAAGGGGAACGTTTGGCCCAGCCTGGAGGACAAGCTGTGCCCTGGGCCGACCTCTGCAACGTGCAGAGATCCAGAGAGTCCAAAAAACAGCCAGGCACTCCAAGAGGAGATGCTCCGTCACCAATTTAACTTTTTTCTGCTTCCTGGGAGTTTCTTGCAAGCCCCAGTTGCACTGGTGGAGAGCTAGGCTTGCAAAGCAGAGGCCAAGGGCAAGACGTTATCCGGGCATCAGCACTGCGAGCAACGGGCGCTCGCGATCCCGGCGCCGACACCAGTAACGAGACCTGCAGAGGCCTTTAGGTACATTTTTAGCTTGTTCACAGCTGTGTTGCAGCTATCCTAGGGGTACAAGTTTTTGGGCTCTCTCTAAAGCCGTGAGCACAAGACCGATGACGACAACCTAAGTCATTTGGGCAATATGCCGATTCTGGCCGCCTTGGCTGCGAGAGAAACACAAAGCGCCAGGGGACAGCAATACGTTAACCTCGCCCTGAAGACCAGTAACGCTCCAGGGCAGAAGCTCAGGCATGTGTCATGCTGCGTTAGGTTTTATTTCTTACTGAGCTTTCCTTCCTCCCTCCCTTGGAAAGTTTTCACCACAGGAAGACAGCGACTTAAGGACCAAATGTTAAAAGAGCAACGGTGAACTGTGCACAGACAAGAGGTCATGAGAGCTCGTTAATTAATGAGTGTGCATGTAACACAGCTGACTCCTGCACTGGTCACTGGGAGGACTTGAGTCCAGAACCATCAGTCCCACGGTGAAAGCACATATTGCTTGAATCAAGCACAGAAGGTCACAGAATCACAGAATCGTAAGGGTTGGAAGGGACCTTGGGAGATCACCCAGCCCAACCCCCCTGCTCAAGCAGGTTCTCCTAGAGCATGTTACACAGGACTTTGTCCAGGCGGGCTTTAAAGATCTCCAGAGAAGGAGACTCCACAGCCCCCCTGGGCAGCCTGGGCCAGGGCTCGGCCACCCTCACAGTCAACAAGTTCTTCCTCC
>NW_009258676.1:759048-779502 GCF_000687185.1 Egretta garzetta
CCAGGGCAGAGCAGAGGGGGAGGAGACCCTCCCTGGACCTGCTGGCCATTAGCTTGTTGACATAACATCGCACACCCAACACTGGAGAGCCACCACCTCACCTCCCACCGACGAGGCGCAGTGCTCCGCGCTCGCACACGCGCTCTTGGCCTGGGTCCTATTTCAGCAATTCCAAGCAAGCAGCCACGGCACCGCTCCATGGGGAGCCTGCCACGTCCCGCTCGGTAGCTGGAGATGACGGAGATGAAGCAAGGAGGCGAGCAGGAGATACAGAGACTGAAATACCGTGCGGCTGGGACTGCTCTGGATGGGAAGGTTACGCTTGTACCAACGTGCCTCTCTTCTGCAGCGAAAGCCAGACATTCATTAGTTTCCACCAAACCCCCTCAAAGCAATTTTCATGAGCATTTGAAAGTAAAACAACTACGATCAGTAATAACACAACCACGCGCTGGGCGTATAATCGCTACTCTTGCTCTTAAAGTAATTCCCGCTGCTGTTTACAAGACGTGCGATGGAAACCAACCCCAACCCGTACACAGGCGGCTAATTCGTACCCCAGCCCACCTCTTGGCCAGCGTTCCTGCACGCTTGGGGAATGAGCACAGCACACGGGTGACCAGGGATGGAGCGGGAGAAGGGCACGGTGGGGAGAGACCCAGCGTACCGAAGCCCCCGCTCCCCGGCCACAGCGAGCCAGGGGCCGCGCACGCTCCTCTGCTTTCCCTCAACAACTGCAGCAATGAATTCCCAGCTTTCCGCTGCAGATCCGCTCTTGCATCCCCGCGAGTACCTACCCAGGGACCGACTTCTGGGCTGAGCATCTCGGGGCGCGTCCCGGGGCGGAGCGCGTCCCGCGAGAGGGGCACCGTCTCCGGGATTTGGGGTCCGTAGTGCCCCCCGTCTCCCTCCGCAGGGAGGGCTCAGTCGCCATCCTGCCCTTGCAGCACAGCTCTAAGGGTGTTTCAGCCCCAAAGAGCCGCCCCCCTCACACTCCGCTCGCCTGGAAGCGTTTGTAAGCGCGCGACAGATAAAAACCCTCCACGTCCCCTCACCGGAACGATGACAGTGACTCACGCTGCGGTTTTTTCTACTTCAGAAACCCACCACGCACTGAAGAAGTGCTAAATAAGTCATCTGCTACTCACACGCTATCAAAGAGAAGGACTCCCCCTCCGCCACCCCTGCACTCCTTACAATGCAAACTGATTGTTCGACATCCACCGACACTGGAAACGCGGCCCCAGGAACGCTGGTTTTTCTCATGCAGTCATCAGATGCTGCTTTATGAATACACATGAAGTAAATACAGCTGTTTAAATGGGAGAAAAAACACATTTTCCAAAATCAGTAACATAGAAACAGAGTGAAGCTCTACCTGGTTCACCATCCTTCCCATCGGCTGCGTGCAAATTATGTGAGCATGGAGGGCTGCACTGTGATTTTTATCCCTTCCAGAATCGTGCTGAAGCTCTCAGGGAAGCAACTCGAGGCAAAAGATCACAGAATCACAGAACTGTTTGGGTTGGCAAAGCCCTTTCAGCTCCCCCAGCCCAACCGTGCCCCCACCCCTGCCATCCCTGGAAGGGGCTGACATGGAGAAAGATCATAGAATCATTTGGTGGGAAAAGCCCTTTAAGATCATCAAACCCAACTGTACCTGTCCACCCCCAAACCCTGGCCCTCAGCACCACCTCTGCCCGGCTGTTAAATCCCCCCAGGGCTGGGGACTCGACCCCTTCCCTGGGCAGCCCCTTCCAGCGCCTGACAGCCCCAAGGGGAAGGAATTGTTCCCCATGGCCAACCTCACCCTGCCCTGGCACAACCTGAGGCCGTTTCTTCTTGTCCTCTTGTCCCCTCTTCCCGGGGCAAATCCCTGTCCCCAGCTGGGTCATGGTTGCTACAGAGTAAGGAGATTGCCCACCCTCCGCATGAAAGCAAAGTATTTGGAGGGAAAAAAAATGAGACTATAACTACTATATACAATTTATTATGCAATAGTTTTTATATGATGCATTTGGGAATGTATAGACCTGCATTAAACATTTGCAGTTTATATGACTTGAGGGATGTTCATGATTACTTAGTCGTTACCTTTTATTGCTTTGCTTTAGTGAGAAGACACAAGATTAACACCCATAAAGAAAGGGCTGGGAATGCAGATCACCGGTGAGGTTCCCCTACGAGGCCGGATTTACCGTGCGCCCCGTGGCACTGGGAGCCAGGCTGCTGCAGGGCAGCCAGCGACGCGTGCGCAAGGCCGGAGGACGTGCCTTCGGGGCTCCCTCCCAGGCGTCGTGGCGGAGGTTGGGAGCCACGTTAGGGTAAGAGAAACGTGGAACAGCCTGGAAATCAAAGAGGAACGGAGGAGGTCTTGGTCAGAATACCCTGAGGGGATCCCAAATTCCCGGTGTGGACAGAGGAACCTGTAACAGCGCGCGCTGCAGCCTTCAGTGATGGGTGGCGGTGGGACGAGACGAAGGGCGAACATTCACACCATTCCCCAGGGCTAATTAATGAACTCTTGACTTGCCACACGCTGCACCTCCATCTCCGCTTTCAATTCATATTCATGTTCTGATTAATATTACTGTGCAACAGTGGCAATATGTTTATTCCAGTATCTAACATATACAGGTTTAGATATATTTATGTAAGCATGTTCATAGATAGTTTTATTTCTCTGTACTTACATAAAACCCTAGGTATATGCAGGTATGAAACCTTAGCTTACCTCTGCGGGATGGTAAGGTCTCTCTCCTCACAGAAAGGTGTTTACTATCCATCATGAGCAACGTTACGGAATTTACTGATGCAATACTACATTGCACTGGCATCACGACTTCCAGCATGATAAAGTACCTGCGACTGTGCAGAAGCATTAGTGTGTGCAGTGAGTAGGTAACACCTGGGAGGAACGCGAGCTCCTCACTTCTTCGCCTTAGCGAGACGCAATTTCTCTTCTTGCACTTGCTTCTGCTCTGCTGCTTCGTTCCTGTCTCTTTCCCCGTTGAATTCTCGCATTTTAAAATCAGTCCAGTTTAAAAACCTGCTATGTCACGTCACAACCTGCTGCTGCTTTGCTTTCCAGCTAATAGGACAGCATTGAGCGAACCTGTACGACATGATCTACTGCCTCGTCAATCCTCAGCCGGGCGGCGAGTCAGGAAAGCTGCAGAAGTTTTCCATCAGCCCCCAGGCGGTACCACTGGGGAGCGGGGCACACACCTCCTCCTCATCATCCTCCCCGCCTGCAGGTCACCACAGCAACGACCTTCATGCATCGCCTCTGCTGAGCACTGGTGGCCAGCACTGGGCTAACGCACTCACCCCGTGCCACCCCCCTGCCCAAGCAGGCTCACCCAGCGCAGGGGGCGCAGGACAGCGGCCAGGCAGGGGTTGAAGATCTCCAGAGAGGGAGACTCCACAGCCCCCCTGGGCAGCCTGGGCCAGGGCTCGGGCACCCTCAAAGTCAACAAGTTCTTCCTCACGTTCAGCTGGAACCTCTTATGGAAGGCCACTTCTGGCTTCCCTCCACAGAGAATGGCAACCAAAACCTCCACCCCCTCTTTGCTAAAGTGGTTTTGGAACATCAGGTTCCTCACACATGAGAAGCCAAAAGCAGCACTGGCGTAACTCCAGCCACCGGACCCTCTAAAGCATCCTAGAGACCTCTCCAAAGCCAGGCCTGGGGCCAGCACTTTTATGGCAAACTGCATTTAGAGAACACTTCCATGTCACCAACTTTCCTTCCAGAACCTTTACTTGTGCCACATGCAGATCACCACAGCTCCCTTTTGCTTTTGCTTTCTACAAACCACACGTCGGAGTGCCAGTTACCCACCCCCAGTAAGCAACAATTTATTTCTCGAGTAAGCGCTAACTTGTACTGCGAGCACCCCAGTGCCTGAAGTAGTCCCATTGCCTGCCCAGTTTGAATAAAATCTGTAAGTTACTTCAGGAAACCGGCAGCATTTCAACGCACGCAGCTTTAAACCCTACCTTAACAAACGTACTGAAATTGCACCAGTTCCTATTTTAAACTGAAGCTTATGCGAGTGCAAGGTAAATAGAAAATAACTGAAGGGGAATTTATTTCACTTAGAGGAAAGCAGAACTGCTCCAGGACTGCATCGACATGGTCTGACTGAATTTTACTGCATCAAAATACTCCACGCTAACCCACTTTTATATCCAGCGGCTGACAGATGTGCAAATATCTTAGGAAAATTGTTCTTTGGTGTGTCACGGCAGAGTTCAGTAGGTTTGCAGCTTGGAGGAGCAAAGACCCTTCGCTCGCCCTCTCGGCTATCCCTGCTCATAAAGCTTCAGCTAAAGCCTTGAGTATCAGCTCTTCCTTGGGGATTCTTGCCCCCAAACTCCATTTTAATATTTCAGAAGTTACTTCAGCAGTCATTTACTGAACGCTCAAAGTTCTTTCTACGTTTGATAAGGAACACAGCAATACAGCACCGTATTATAGAAGCATATAAAAGGAAACAACACAGTGTAGAGGACACCTCTTCTTTTCCAGAGGACGGTACTAGAGGCTCCTTTGTACTTTTTCTCCACTGTTTCCACTAAAAATCAAAGATCTGTAACGGAAATTACAGTTCAGATCAGACCAGGCTCGCTTGGATGGTTTTTGATCATTCATTTTGTTCCATTTCCAGTGCCATTTTGCATTATATCACTGCTGAATCTTCGCTGAAATTCCCCAACCTAACCTCAACCTTCCCCAACTTGTTAAAATATTTTGAAAAAAATATTTTAACAAGTACTAACTGTGAACCCCCCAAATCTCTTATTTGTATCGGCAACGTGGGATAGAAGAAACAAAAGACATCATTTCCACATGCACGGAGCCCCCAGCTGAGGGCTGAAACCCCGCACCACGCAGAGCAAAGGGAAGAGCAACGGCGCGCCCTGAACCCGCGGGCGCTTTGCTCTTCATTCGGCGTTTGCCTGTAGGTATAGGGCTCTTCTCCACGCTGCGCTGGGCAAAGCAGGTCACTGACATGTGGGATTCAGAGCTTCCTCCCAAAACTGAATTGCCGGCAAGAAACCAACGGGAAGAAATCAGCCGAAGGCTTGGTGACTGTCCGGTCACCCAGGCAAACCACCCGCACCCATCCACCCGCCGCCCCAACGAAGGGCCCGGCCGCGCAGTCGGTAAATTCACCAGGACGGGTACTGCACGCTAACCCCAGTCCCTTCTGGAAGCCTCCAAAGACCAATGTCAAAACTCAAAGTGTTTTTGCAGCCTGCACACACTACCACAAAAATGAGTGGGAAATGACTTTTTTTTTTTAAAAATTGCGTTCTTACTTGCAACAATAATGCATACATTTTTAATGGAGTTTATGGGGTAAGGTAGAGCGTAGCTGATTTCTCTGAATGAATGCACGTAACCAAGTTGGAAGACAGCTTCCATCAGGGAGGACGTAAAAGAGGAGCACAAATTACCCGTACGGGCTTATTTCCTGACGTTCTCCCAACTATTCCAGATTACTCCTTTGCAAAGTGAATTTTCTCTACATGCCACAAGCAGCCTCAAAAATCAAGACGACCACGCTGCCACACATATACCCCAAAAGAGAAGTTGCCCAGCGGCCGTCCACCAAGACCAGAAAGAGCAGAACAGACGCCCACCCGGGTGGTGGCCACAGCTTCTGCTGCAGGGCCAGGACTGCCTCGGGCAGATGCTTTTAACTGGTCTTTATTTCTGCTTGGAGTTAATTGGAGACACCCTGCGATGCCAAAGCCCTCCCCATGCCTGCTGGTAAAAACCAATCCATGGATCTTCAAGGCTCCGGTCGCCCGTGCCTACCGCTCAGCTGCTGGGAGAAATGAGCTTACACTGGTTGCAGGAGCATCATCTAACCGGCTGCAAGGCTGAGATGGCGTTTGCTCATCTCACTGCCCTGCCTCTTAAAAAACAAACAAAAAAAAAAGGGTAACAGCATGGTTTGATCGTTAAGGACTCCTGTTTTAGCAAAGGAACTGTGATTAGTTTGTTTCTTGCTGCTGAATGTGATTTGGCAGGCTCTTCTCACTCCTCAAGTGAATGGAGAGACTCATTCCCACGTCTCTCTTTCAGGCACGTAGGAAAAGCTGAACTTGGCTCCTGACAACAACCGGCGGGGCCAGCAGCAGCGACCACAGTGCCCACCCCTGCCTGAGCCCTGACTCGCCAGGCAAAGGGGACGGCTCTACACCAAGGAACCAATTTCATGCTTGAACAGCCTTGCACTATTAAATCGGAAAACTGAGTTACAGCCACCTCACGGGGGAGGGGGGAGGCTGCTGCCAGCGAGGGTGGGGATCAGCCTGCGGGTGCAGGGGGAACCGGCCCTGGGACGAGCTGCTGCAGGAAAAGCAGAGACAATACAAGACCGATCTAACAGCAATACGCATCCTTTGTGTTTAAATTCCACGTCTTTTCCCAAAGCGCATACCGCACGAGGACTCAA
Source organism: Egretta garzetta (assembly GCF_000687185.1). Classification (NCBI taxonomy): domain Eukaryota; kingdom Metazoa; phylum Chordata; class Aves; order Pelecaniformes; family Ardeidae; genus Egretta; species Egretta garzetta. The sequence continues at coordinate 765,522 of NW_009258676.1, forward strand.
TACCTACCAGCTTCACCTATCGTGGTTACATCAGCCAGGGCATTTACGGGAAAACTAGGAACGTGCTTACCTTTGGAACAGGGATAACCTTGACATACTTTAAAAATGTGAAATAGCCATATGCTTTTAAAAGATAAGCCATCAAAATCATCGATTAAGCACCCTCATCATCCCCGTTTTCAAAGGTCTGGGGGAAAAGTGGCACGCCAGCTGCCCTGCAGACCCCCTGGGAGAAGATCCAATGGGAAGGAGGCAAGGTCCCATCAGGGCTGACCTCCAAGTCAGCCTGCAAAGCCATTACTAGGGGGGAAAAAAAAAAAAACAAACACCCAAAAAACCCAACCCCAAAAAACCCCAAACCAATACCTGCCAAACAACACCGAGGTTCTCCTTTCTTTTATACACACTGTTCAAGCATTCACTAGTATTTGAACTCCCTTGAAGCCATAAATAAAGAAAATAAAAATCTCTTTAGATAATTTTTTCTAGAAATAAAATCATTCTTTATACTTAGAATCACAGAATCGTTTGGGTTGGAAAAGCCCTTTAAGCTCCCCAAGCCCAACCGTTCCCCTGCCCCTGCCATCCCACCACTAACCCATGTCCCTAGGACACAGTAGAGTGCTATTTTGGGTGCCTCTCCAGTAAGGCCACTATCTCAAGCTGACAGCAATGCTGCCAGGAACTGGATTTTGTTTTCAATTATTTTAACAAGAAATAGAAGTCAGGTCCTTACTTCACAAGCACATCTCCTCACATTAACTGCCCTACTCCAAAGCAGCCTACAGGCCATGTGGAGCAGCCTGTCAACAAGAAGCAGGTTTACCTTTCTGGAAACCACAGTCTTTGGTGGTTCCCTGAACAAAGGACATCTTCAAAGACTCACGTGTATGAACGTCTGCGTTCATGTCTACAAACGAATGCCAGTACTGGGTATAAAGAACTAAGTCGGTCAACAGCCCAAACCACTTCCACAACCTCCCGATGCAACCCCTCCTCCCTAGCAGCGTTTCTGCGCCTTTGGCACGCCTCCAGATGTAGAGAAGGTCAATCTATTTTCAGATGCACAGGAGTAATGCACTTCCATTTAGATGAGTTGTACGAATATATATATTCACATGAGTGCTTCGCTGATGGTGTTTGAACCAAAAATCTTCCCTTCATACCCGTGGCCGTTCTGGTACACACGTCAGGCTTCGCTCGGCACTCATAGATATAGCCAACGTTCTTAGCTATGCATTGCTCACTCCTACGTAAGACCACAAATAACTAACAGCCAGTCTGATAAAGGAATGTGAGGAACAGCGGGTTTTGCTGAACAGTAACAACCTCAAGCAAAGCAAACCGCTGCTCTGTCCTGAACGTGGCTCTTGGGAGCAACCCAAAGGCCACCTGTGAAGACACGCTCCAACCGCTCCCGAGCGCCAGGCACAGACCGGAGGCGTCCGTGTGTTAATTACCCTCTAGCAAAGCTATGGCAGCAGTACATTTTTAATTTTAGGAGCAACTCTGTATGTAAGAATCTCGTGGCAGTTGCTGTTGCTTTGGCAGTATGGGGAAATCCAGAGTTCAACAATTAGAAAGAAATTAAGATGGCAAGCTAGTGAAGAAAGGGCTGTGAGCATTTCTTGGGTTATGCAGCTGCACCTCGTTAGGCTTCCAGGGCCACAAAACAAGTAATGAATAAAAACCCAGTAAGTTATTGTGCTTCATTACAGTTGCCTTTAGAAACAGCAGCTACCAAACGGTTAGAAAAGACGTCCTAAGTGGAATTTCCAAGATACACCAAGATGCTCCACAGCAAGGTCACGTTTTGCAAACGCCAACTTACGTTTAGCTGGAAATGAGACCAAAAAGATCTCCCCCCCCCGAGCCCAGCCAAGCGAACAGGAATCGAGGCGGCATGAACGGGGACTGGCACGACACAGGTACAACCGCGCCGGAATGGAACCGAACCCCAACGTTTATGGGAGAAACAGCAGAAAAGGGGAGACAGCAACAAATTTTGATTGTTCCTTTTGCTGTATGGAAGTACAGATGAAAGACTCACAAGACCAGTTGAGAAGCCATCTGTTGACTCATAAACATTTTTTCCTCATTGCTGGAGAATGACTTTTTTTAATCTTAACGGTCTTCAGCTAATTTATACATTGGGAATTGGCTTTGACCTTACACAGGTTGCCTGTATGTACCTTCTTTCCTTCCTGGGTGATTTTTTTTGCCCCTCAAACAAGATGGAATAATTTCTAAACTGTCATTTCAAAGTAATTTCTAGCCAGAACTAATTCCTGATTTCTCCCTGAGCTTTCTTGTTCATGGATGGTCCACAGTTTCTCTATGCATAACTGTATATACACAGTAAAATCTTAATAAATAAATTAGCTTATAACTATATGAAGCTGTAAGCAGCTCAACCAGGCAACAAAGGAACTCGTAGGTACTTCCTCCACCACCACTTAGAGCTGGAAAAGGAACTGATGCAACACTTTCTGGTGCAAGACGAATGGATTAGCTGCGAACATCACAGAATAAAACAATTCACCCTCCCTTATCTGGGCTAAATTGCATGAAGAACAAATAGTGGTCTCACCAAAAAAAAAAAATAAAAAAAAAATCTCATCAAGGCTTCCCGCCCTGTAACACGGGAGTTGGGGCACTGAAGGATGTTCACAGATGTTTCACAAAGGGCATTTTCAGAGGCAGCGATTGCCGCTCCCAAGCAACTTCTTCCAGAGCCTTTTTCCCCCGTCCTGGCACCACCCGTCAAGGTTTTTGCTTTGCAGAACCAACACAAAACTAAGGCACTGAGTTTAAGCTGTGATTACTGTTCAGAAAATCATAATGTGAGTTTGTTTCTGATTAGAAATGTATGCTCGTAAGCACATACACACACACACAAACACAACGCAACAGCCAACTTCAACCTAAATTTCAGTAAGAAAATCCAATTATAATGGTTTAGCAATTTGTAGAATAGCACTTAACAACCTTACTCATCCAGAAAAGATTGAAGATGGATTTCTTCCCTTGCCGGGGAAAACACTTAAAAATAAAATTAAACATTTTTATGTTGAATTAAATTGGGTTTAAGGTTTAATCAACAGCTACTTCAAAATTAGACCTGACATTGATTAAAATCTTCAAGTTGGCCATTACCGGCCCAACTCAAGCAATCGAGGGGCATTCTTTGGTAGACATTAGACGGAATGGGAAGCAAGCTGAACTGTGACAGTCGCCTTCGTTAGCCGGAATTTCAATATCAACACCGGAACAGAGATGCGACGGGATTCAGCCGTACTGTTCCCTTACAGCACACAGGAGGTGGATTTTGGGGTCTCCCGATGAGAGAACTCATTCCTACGGAAGTCGGAGCAACCTCCCATTGACCTCACGGGGGTCGGGGCACCACATCAGGTCCAGTCACTAACATCCCCCTTTGGGAGAAGGATGAGACAAGAGCCAGACGCCTTGTTTCACAGAACCGTACAGGGAATTTCTCCTCAGGCAACAACCAACCCTGTCTTCCTGCAACTCATAAAACAAAACTTTTTTTTTTTTTCTCCAGAAATCCAACATTTTTCCTTAGGGAAAAAAAATCTCCCTCGTCTTACAAACACAAGTACAATGGTTGCAGCACAGACCCAGAATTAGCTTACAGGCATCACACATTTAATCAGAAACAGAGTCATAAAAGGTTTCAGGAGCTCTTTCATCTGCTAGTGTGAAAAAAAAATTAAGATCCCCTCTGATTTTTTTCCTCGTCTCTTAAATATGCATTTCTTATTTAGACTCTTCTGACACACACACACACCCTCCTCCACTTGCCATGGCACTACTTTGATCATTGGAAGGCACACCAGCAGCAACGACTGCCACCAGTGAGAGCCCGGGTGCTACCTGCCACCGCGGGACAGGAGTACCAAGCTGCGGAGGAGAGAAGGAAGGACCGACGAGCACCTTACCCCAAGTCTGCACTCTGCAGACTGACTCCCCAGAGTGCACGCAAAGAGCAACAGCCTTGGCAAAGCGAGAGGAACCTGGAGACCCCCATCCAGAGGACAGGATAGAACTGCCCACGTGCACAAGAAGTGCAGCGAGGATTGAAGAGGGAAATGGAATGAGGAAGGCCAGAAGAGGAACAGAATGGGAATGGATTAATTTTATATTTATATAATATACATACAAAATACATAGAAAATAACACACATAAAATATATATATATACCCCCACGACAATGAAAAAGCTCCCATGTGAGTGTACTACTCCCCCTTCCCCGCCCTCTTCCCAACGACGTGGCCAATAAATGTGCTGTAGCATAACTGAAGAATCAATTTCTAGAGTGAGAAATTGCAACAAGACTCTTCTTTTTCTCAGGCTGTTTGTTTCTTATCAGAATTCTGACATCTATTTGTAGGCATTCGTTTGCTACATGCACATAACATCATATTGCACAAATCTAAATAATTCTAGTAAAGACATAAAGGCAGTGGGAAACCTTGCCAGGAGATGACGCTTTGCGTTTAGGGTTAAACCACAGTTGGAAATCATAAAACCTTCTAAACATGGGACTGATGGGTGGGCTGAGGTTTTATTGTCATTGAAGGCAGGGTGTGGGAAGTCAAACGCATCATTTTCTGCTTTAAGCCTGGGCACCACCGGGAGCAGGAAGAGGACATCACTGAGAAGGCAGTCACAGAATCACAGAATGGTTTGGGTTGGCAAAGCCCTTTAAGCTCCCCCAGCCCAACCATTCCCCTCCCCCTGCCATCCTACCCCCAACCCCTGGCCCTCAGCACCGCCTCTGCCCGGCTGTTAAATCCCCCCAGGGCTGGGGACTCGACCCCTTCCCTGGGCAGCCCCTTCCAGCCCCTGACAGCCCCAAGGGGAAGGAATTGTTCCCCATGGCCAACCTCACCCTGCCCTGGCACAACTTGAGGCCGGTGCCCCTCGTCCCATCGCCCCTTCCCTGGGAGCAGAGCCCGACCCCCCCGGCTCCCCCCTCCTCTCAGGCAGTTGTAGGGAGTGATGAGGGCTCCCCTCAGCCTCCTCTGCTCCAGGCTGAACACCCCCAGCGTTCCCACGCTTCTCCAACTTCTCAACCTTAAACCAGCCCAAGACTGAAAGTCGCTGCGTTTGTCAGGGACATCTTGTGCAAGGCAGAGGAGGAGCAGAGCTCAGGACGCTGCCAGTAGCTGCGCGTCCCCTCCAACCCCAGGGACCCCTGCACAACCCCGATGGCACAGGAATCCTTTTAATGGCTTGCGCAGGCAGCCAGAATGGAGACCATGACTTAATAGCATGGCATACGTTCAAGAAAGGCAAAAACACCACTTGCACGCAGCGAAATGTTGACATGCGATGGATACCATAAAAAGGTCAAGTCATACCAAGAGTTAACTAGTCCTGTACAAATGTCCTTCACTCCCTCCATCCCCGGCACAGAACTGGAGAGCAGCTTGGCCATTTCCCAGCGCGCGTACCTCAGCGGCGACGCGGAGCCCCGTCCCCACGCACGGCACCAGCCACCCCTGTAGCCCCCCCCACTACCAAGACCTTGCCCCACAAACCCAATACACCCCGTCCTGCTCCCCTTCTGCCCAGCCAACGGCACCCCGACAATCTCCCAGCAAAGTTTCGTCTCTCTGGCCTCCAGCTTTCTGCTGCACGGAGTGCGGCTGCTCCACAGCCAATTCACTGATTTAATGCATTTATACCGTGGTAACACCGATCTTTCCATCAGCTCACGATTACTCGTAACACAGCAGCATACAAAGTACAGGTTGTGATGAATTTCCAACTAGACAGCACATCCAGCAAGAATTCTTTGTTGGTTTTTTTTTCCCCTTTTCTTCTGTTCATCTAATTTGACCACAGAAAACTTCCCGGACTCTGAAGAAAACTTGCATTTCTAATGTGAAAGGTAGCATAAGTTAGACACCCAATACAAATCGGATGCCTCTGTCCCCCATGCCAATATGCTGAAGATATATGCATATATGAATTCAGATGCTGAGTATTATAACCATAAAATCATATTCTTCCTTAATAGCAAACCATTATAAGTTGGCTTTCGGAATAATTTAATACCCCCTCAAGACAGAAGATGTAGAGAAAGCATCTGTCTGAAGAGGAAAATGAGAAAATTGGGGGGTTTTCCACATCCCGTAACACTTTCTGTCCTTTCAACAAAAGATACAGAACTTTTCACCCGGGAGATGCATTCAGATGGATTTCTCCCAGTATTAAACAGCTCAGAATTGCTCGCCAAGCTGAACGTCTTACCTGGTTTTGCACTATGCGCTTTCTTTTCGACGCTTGCTCCCAAGGGAAAGGACAAAGCTTTCCGACAGCGGCCGGGGGCTTCGCCTGTGCCCCCTCGTCCCGGGGCGTGCCACGCTCGGGTCCTGTTCCTCTGCAAAGGCCCCGCGAGCGCGGAGCACGTCACGCCGAAGCGGCTGCGACTCGCGTCGCTGAAACGGGCGCTGGGCCCCCGGCCAAGGGCGCCACGGTGCAAGGCAACGGCAACGTTAGGGCACAGCAAGGGAAACCCCGGCCCTGCAGCCATCGCGTCGCACCCTCCTCGCTCCCCAGAAAGCCCGTACGATGCCCCGTGCCCGCGGGAATCGCTCCGATACCGAAGCCAGCTCCACCACCTCGCCGCGACCCCCCTCGGCAGTCTCGGAAAGGGCAAGGAATAAAAAACAGGCAAGCAATGAGCGATAAAGCTTTCCCAATGGTTCCGCTGCGTGAAACGTGTCTTTGCTGGCCACAAGCCGAGGTGGCGTTTTACGGAAACTTGGCATCGCCGGATGACAAAAGATCACGCCACGGAGCAGCGTCGCCTCCGCTGCTGCCGAACAAGCTCTACGGCTGAAGCAGCGCTTCTACTTCTGTTCTTTGCAGGCATTTATGAGGAAAAGCCAGGGAACGAGGTATTTATTTCATTTTACATTTCATGGGAACGTGAAGAATTCCATTTCAAACAAAGCACAATGAGCAGGATCTCAGCTAAGTGACAACTCCGCTTAAAAAGCAGAAGCAAGGGGAGATGTTAAAGACCTGCCCACTCGTAAATATTCAGCTGTGCTTATGTTTCTCTAAATTTTTATTTGTTGTAAGAATCATACCGTTTATGTAGCTGAAGGAGAACAGGGGGAAAAAACCAAACTGGATAAAGATAAAATTCAGTCAACACTAGGTTTCTATAAAAATGAAGTAGAAAGTTCTCTGACTGCTGGAAACAACATACACAGCAGACCGGGACTTTCTTTTTTTTAAGTAGCCATAACTCGTCACAGGATCCGTAGACAGCGACCGGAATCCCTAGTTAAACGGAGACGAGCACGCACATTGGGACTTGCACATCAAATACACGAGGAAACAGAAGCCCGCTGCTGCGACTGGAAAAATTAAGCTGTAAATTCCATTAAAAATCATTCAATGGACTTGGTGAAACGCTCCCCCGGGCTCTTCCAGCCTCCAAGGCACCACGCACACCTCAGGCTTCGCTCAAAACCCAGGGTTATATGTCACTTAGCCTTAAAGACACAACAAAACCCCCACCGCAAAGCCCCCTTCAGGTTTTATATCGTTGCAAAACATTTTGAAAGATGTTCTATAAAATTCTGATTATTCTGGAAACATCTGCGGATAAAGCTAAAAGAAAAATACATCCCGCGGGTAGCTTTTGGTAGTGGTGGTATTTTCTCTTTATCAGCGTTAAAATGTCGATTTTTAAATGCTGACAGCATAATTATGAAAATTTCTAAAGTAGACTTTGATATTTTTTATCATTTTAAAACCTCAGAAATAAAGCTTTCCCTGAAGGAAAAACATTTAAGTCATTCCAGGTGATAAGACGCACCAGGGGGCATTTTGTTAGGTGCTGCAAGGTAAAGCGGTGGCTCCACGTGGGCCGTTTTCAGCTGCTCACAAATAAATGGCACGGGACAACGCGTTTGCGACGCGGTAACGCTTTTCCTAAGGAAGCTGGCATCAGCAGCCAGACCTAGAACCAGCAAACCCCCGGCGTTTTCAAAGAGCTTCCTTAGGCAATCACGGCTAATAACGCCCGTTAATTAACCCTGAGACCGCCTCCGCGGCCCGGCGGGGACTCACCCATCCAATCTCACGTCCGGCAAACTTCGGTTCAGGGCAATCAGGTCGCTGGCCATGAGGTTGAACTGGTTGATTTTGAACAGCTCTTTCATCTTCTCCTGGTCGTCCTTCGGAATGAGCACAGCCTTCCCCATCTCGCCGGGCCCTTCTTGGTTTCGGGAGATAACGGCTGTAAGACAGGAGCGCGAGAGGGCGGCTTTTAGCGCGTGGGCGGCGGTTCCCTCCCTCGCCAACAGGGATCCGCAGGCTTTGGCGTCCAGCGAGGAACATTAAAAAAAAATAAATAAATTGTAACGCATCACCATTTTCTCTCTGCTCCACTGTGAGGACTTTTTGTCTCTATCTGGATCTGAATTTATACCTACATCCTCCCTAAGGTCATTAAAAACCCCGGATTTGTTCACTCGCAGCTTTTGGTTGTAACGGCGATGGCAATAAATGACCGTTCCCAAGGGACTGACGCCAGGGTCGCAAAGCGTAGCACCAGATTCCCCGCGAGATTCTGCAGACAGAAAAGGTTTGGAAGACACTTTTATAGCTACTGAAAATATTTAAGGAATGTGTATATTAAACTAATTCTAACCCACTTCTTTTCTTTTTTTATTTAGCTTTACCTACCGGGCACGCCACAACATAATCCCATCCCTGGAGGGAAGTAAATCAATCAACCTCCAGTGCCCAAATAAAAAAAAATAAAAAAAATCCATCTTGAAAAATGTAGCATCTAAGCCCTGACGGGGCATCTCTTACCTATTATTAGAGCCTAGTTTTGAGACGTATTTGTACAATTTTGAATTTTAAGGAAAAAGATTGCATCATCTCATACACGAGCACGCAGAAATAAGGCACAGAGTGCCTCTGTAGGAAAATGTGTGCGGAAAGAAAGGAAACACCCCACACGTACCAATAATCATAACCATTACGCCACAGCAAAAGCCCAGCAGAAGGCGAGACTCGTCCTCCCTCTCCTTCCCCAGCCGCGGTGGGCAGTAAGTGGAAGAGCCCAGTTCCCCTCCCCGACTTGGACGTTCTATCAACGAACTCCTGAATTTTGTAACTGCTTTTACATTCATGCTTTAAATCAGCCTCTTGGCTGATTAATTAACACCGCTTAATTAATTTGTCTCTAGCAGGAATCGCCACGTGCTGGTCTCGGGGCTGGGCTGCGCGGGGTAGCGGCCAAGGCTCGGGGCGCCTTTCGCGCCACGCACTTCCACGCCGCAGTCCGACCTTCATCGCAACCACGGGATCGCCGTTTCATTTTTCTCTGCCATCGCATTCGCTTTGCATCTTCAGCACCAAAACTACTTTGAAACATCCGATGCTTAATAGCTTGAAAGACTGTTGCTTAAGGAAGGCTTCTCCACCAGCTGAAGAGTAATTAAATCATTTGGTTTTTGCAACCAAAAAGATAAAATGCTGGCAGAAATAACCCCCCTTTACAAAACGCACAGGACTAAGTGACTTTTTTTAAGGAAAAAACGATGATTTTTCCAAGGAAATCAGACATCAGGGCTTGCTAGAACAACCTAGCAGAAATGTATGTAACAGGCTTTTTAAAAATAAATACTACAGACCCTAGGCACGGCAATTTTGTTTCTGCCGTTCCAGTTTATGCTTCAGCTGCGTGAAGAACATTTTACAGTATTATCGGCTATATTTTTTTATCCTTCCCTTTGATCAGAAGTGGCCCCTTTATACGCTGCAACAGGAAGAAATGAGTAGCTTTCGCTGTGATCACCTGTGAAGATGAAATTGCTATCGGATGCTTAAATCTTAAAACGTGGGGTGCGCTGTTCAGCTCCCCTCGGAACGTTGCAGAAGGCGTATTTACGTAATGCGTAATACAAACATAAACACTCGGGGATTAACGGCGGCTAATTAAACTCTGCCCCATCATCGCCTTCTGGAGAACCGATGAGCATCCTCAGAGGCTGCAGTCTGACGGGCTGGTCCCCCCGCTGCAAGGCTTGTTCATGGAGAGAAATTCTGCCTCCTTTTTGCTGGAAGAGCATTTCACCAAATTTCTATATTCTGCTTTACCTACTTGCTCGTTAGTGTGGCACACCTCGTTAGTGCGGCACACCCCAAATCGAACTGCTCAGAATATTTTACGAAATACCAAATTTGTATTCAATTTTCCATACCAAAATCTTTATGTAAAACATATATATACACACTCTTCAAGCAGAGAACATAAACATGACACAGAATCCCTTCATCTAGAGGATCAAAAAATTCCGTTTCTTCAGAGCTCGGCAGGTCCGACTGGTGAAGAGGCAGCGCCCAGAGCATGCACGCTGCCGATGATGAGTTACTCCACCAGCACTGGTGCTCATACGCCAAAACGAGCACAGCAAGCAATTCCCTTACAGAGCACATCTTCAAAAATAGCACTTAGAACTTACTGGCCCAAACACCTTTTCTACATAGCTTCTATTCTTCTTTTCGGCAGCGTTGTGAAGATCATTGGCTTTAAAGGACTCGGCAGTACCAACTCCATCCCCCCGCAGCGGTAAGGGGAAGACCGGTCCTCACAAGCAGAGGCTGCCCAAACGTTGCAAAGAATTCAGCAAACCCCCCAACTAGGAGAGGTCCAAGATTTTCCAGCCCTTGTTGCCTCCAGGTTTTTTTCCGCCCCCAATGGAAAGAGCTGAGTCCTGACCCCCCGGAAAGCTGCGCGTCCCCAGCAGGAGCAGCCCCTCCCAGCCCAAACCCACAGGTAAGGGACAGCGGGGTCAGGCTTCAATGTACCTGAACTCCCCTCCAGGCTCGTATTTTAAATAACTCGCAGTTGTAATGGGGACCAGAGGAGGACTCAGGGATAGCCACGATCTCTCAAGCCAGCAGAAGAAAGCAGGAGATGTATTCCGTTTAATACTTTGGGAGTGCTTCTGCTGCCGCTAAGTCAAAAGTTTTAGTGAATACTAAAACCAAAGAGGAAACAAAAAGCTTTGACCCATCAAAATGTTTTCCCTTTGTGTTGAATCATAGAATCACAGAATCACTTTGGTTGGAAAAGACCTTTGAGATCATTGAGTCCAACCGTTCCCCTACCCCTGCCATCCCACCCCCACACTCGCAGCTTTTGGTTGTAACGGCGATGGCAATAAATGACCGTTCCCAAGGGACTGACGCCAGGGTCGCAAAGCGTAGCACCAGATTCCCCGCGAGATTCTGCAGACAGAAAAGGTTTGGAAGACACTTTTATAGCTACTGAAAATATTTAAGGAATGTGTATATTAAACTAATTCTAACCCACTTCTTTTCTTTTTTTATTTAGCTTTACCTACCGGGCACGCCACAACATAATCCCATCCCTGGAGGGAAGTAAATCAATCAACCTCCAGTGCCCAAATAAAAAAAAATAAAAAAAATCCATCTTGAAAAATGTAGCATCCCAGCCCTGACGGGGCATCTCTTACCTATTATTAGAGCCTAGTTTTGAGACGTATTTGTACAATTTTGAATTTTAAGGAAAAAGATTGCATCATCTCATACACGAGCACGCAGAAATAAGGCACAGAGTGCCTCTGTAGGAAAATGTGTGCGGAAAGAAAGGAAACACCCCACACGTACCAATAATCATAACCATTACGCCACAGCAAAAGCCCAGCAGAAGGCGAGACTCGTCCTCCCTCTCCTTCCCCAGCCGCGGTGGGCAGTAAGTGGAAGAGCCCAGTTCCCCTCCCCGACTTGGACGTTCTATCAACGAACTCCTGAATTTTGTAACTGCTTTTACATTCATGCTTTAAATCAGCCTCTTGGCTGATTAATTAACACCGCTTAATTAATTTGTCTCTAGCAGGAATCGCCACGTGCTGGTCTCGGGGCTGGGCTGCGCGGGGTAGCGGCCAAGGCTCGGGGCGCCTTTCGCGCCACGCACTTCCACGCCGCAGTCCGACCTTCATCGCAACCACGGGATCGCCGTTTCATTTTTCTCTGCCATCGCATTCGCTTTGCATCTTCAGCACCAAAACTACTTTGAAACATCCGATGCTTAATAGCTTGAAAGACTGTTGCTTAAGGAAGGCTTCTCCACCAGCTGAAGAGTAATTAAATCATTTGGTTTTTGCAACCAAAAAGATAAAATGCTGGCAGAAATAACCCCCCTTTACAAAACGCACAGGACTAAGTGACTTTTTTTAAGGAAAAAACGATGATTTTTCCAAGGAAATCAGACATCAGGGCTTGCTAGAACAACCTAGCAGAAATGTATGTAACAGGCTTTTTAAAAATAAATACTACAGACCCCGGGCACGGCAATTTTGTTTCTGCCGTTCCAGTTTATGCTTCAGCTGCGTGAAGAACATTTTACAGTATTATCGGCTATATTTTTTTATCCTTCCCTTTGATCAGAAGTGGCCCCTTTATACGCTGCAACAGGAAGAAATGAGTAGCTTTCGCTGTGATCACCTGTGAAGATGAAATTGCTATCGGATGCTTACATCTTAAAACGTGGGGTGCGCCGTTCAGCTCCCCTCGGAACGTTGCAGAAGGCGTATTTACGTAATGCGTAATACAAACATAAACACTCGGGGATTAACGGCGGCTAATTAAACTCTGCCCCATCATCGCCTTCTGGAGAACCGATGAGCATCCTCAGAGGCTGCAGTCTGACGGGCTGGTCCCCCCGCTGCAAGGCTTGTTCATGGAGAGAAATTCTGCCTCCTTTTTGCTGGAAGAGCATTTCACCAAATTTCTATATTCTGCTTTACCTACTTGCTCGTTAGTGTGGCACACCTCGTTAGTGCGGCACACCCCAAATCGAACTGCTCAGAATATTTTACGAAATACCAAATTTGTATTCAATTTTCCATACCAAAATCTTTATGTAAAACATATATATACACACTCTTCAAGCAGAGAACATAAACATGACACAGAATCCCTTCATCTAGAGGATCAAAAAATTCCGTTTCTTCAGAGCTCGGCAGGTCCGACTGGTGAAGAGGCAGCGCCCAGAGCATGCACGCTGCCGATGATGAGTTACTCCACCAGCACTGGTGCTCATACGCCAAAACGAGCACAGCAAGCAATTCCCTTACAGAGCACATCTTCAAAAATAGCACTTAGAACTTACTGGCCCAAACACCTTTTCTACATAGCTTCTATTCTTCTTTTCGGCAGCGTTGTGAAGATCATTGGCTTTAAAGGACTCGGCAGTACCAACTCCATCCCCCCGCAGCGGTAAGGGGAAGACCGGTCCTCACAAGCAGAGGCTGCCCAAACGTTGCAAAGAATTCAGCAAACCCCCCAACTAGGAGAGGTCCAAGATTTTCCAGCCCTTGTTGCCTCCAGGTTTTTTTCCGCCCCCAATGGAAAGAGCTGAGTCCTGACCCCCCGGAAAGCTGCGCGTCCCCAGCAGGAGCAGCCCCTCCCAGCCCAAACCCACAGGTAAGGGACAGCGGGGTCAGGCTTCAATGTACCTGAACTCCCCTCCAGGCTCGTATTTTAAATAACTCGCAGTTGTAATGGGGACCAGAGGAGGACTCAGGGATAGCCACGATCTCTCAAGCCAGCAGAAGAAGCCAGGAGATGTATTCCGTTTTTCTATCTAAACATTACCTGGCTGCCTATCAGTAAGCTTCTTTAGCACATCTGAGCCATAAATACTTTGGGAGTGCTTCTGCTGCCGCTAAGTCAAAAGTTTTAGTGAATACTAAAACCAAAGAGGAAACAAAAAGCTTTGACCCATCAAAATGTTTTCCCTTTGTGTTGAATCATAGAATCACAGAATCACTTTGGTTGGAAAAGACCTTTGAGATCATTGAGTCCAACCGTTCCCCTACCCCTGCCATCCCACCCCCAAACCCTGGCCCTCAGCACCGCCTCTGCCCGGCTGTTAAATCCCCCCAGGGC
>NW_009258676.1:779676-794938 GCF_000687185.1 Egretta garzetta
GAGGGCCCAAAACTGAACACAGTATTCGAGGTGCAGCCTCACCAGCACCGAGTACAGGGGCACGATCACTTCCCTGCTCCTGCTGGCCACACCATTCCTGATACAAGCCAGGATGTCATTGGCCTTCTTGGCCACCTGGGCACCCTGCTGGCTCATATTCAGCCGCCTGTTGACCAGTAAATAATAATAACCCACCTCTCTCCGTCCCAGCCTTCCCTCTCGCGGCTACACCCGCACGCTCCACCCTCCTTTGCCATTTCTGGCCAGCTCTGGCCTCGCTGCTGGGGCTCCACGGGCTCCTGTTGGTCTTTTACACCACTCCTCGGTAACGCAATCGAGTTTTATTGACTGTACAATACCTTCCCGAGCTTCAGGGACAGGTCGCGGTCCTGACCACGTGTACAGCGATAGCCTCCCGAACTCGCTTGCGTGCCACTTGCTTTGCATGAAGTCTGACCCCAAAAGCGCTACCCAAGGCTTCCGTCCCCCAGCGCATCCCAGCCTGGGGGCGATGCCTGCGGCCGCTGGGAGGCCGGGCACACGGACAGCCTGGTTATCCTGCTGGAAAAGGGCACCGGGCAGCCTCTCCGGCCAGCTGAGTCCACTGATGTATATTGGTGCTAACATTCCGTATAACGTAAATAGGATTCACTCAACGTTTAGGAATCTTGAAATGGGGAAATCTGCCCATTTCCAGAAAGAAGAGGGGCCCCTGTGTGTGTCCGTGCTGGGGGGATGATGGAGATGAGAGGGTATCAGACAGCACACAGGCAGCACGAGGATTCGGGGAGCTGGAAAGCATCTCCCCCCCCGCCTTGCAGCATGGGCGCCTGGAAGCCAACGTCCAACGCAAGCTTAAAAATTAAACGCCAGCAAGAAAGACAGGGCATGAAAAACCAGTGAGGATTTATAGGCTGAAGCAACTAGCAAAATTATTTTTGTGCACCAGATTAATTCACTTCTATGAGAACTTAACTAGAATACTGTATTTTGATTCAATACTCGAGATTTCTACCTTGCCTCGACCATTTTCCCCTTCAGAGAGTGACACAAATCTCAGTCCATCATTAACGGTTCTTTGCCAGCTCTATAAACATGAACGTTTCATAAGGTCTCTCTGACACGGCCCTAAATATATTTTAGTGAATTTACAAATAAAGTCTTAATCCTCAGCAACCATCAAAGCTCATTAAGTATCTTTCCCATATAGTCCTTACATGAGATGACGCTAAGTCAAAACAATTAGTTTTTAGATATCTGAAATACTTAAGGGAATACTCCACCACCGGGGAAAGCTGAAGAAACTGAAATATTTCAGAACTGCAAAGGTTATGTTTTTCACAGCTCTGTCCTTACCCAGAGATACCTCAGCCGAGGAGGAACGAGCAGAACCACTACCTGGAGGAGCCGCTGGGATGTGATGCTATCTGCAGGGCATTTCCTTGGTGTACCCTTGAAAAAGCACGAGGCAGCTCGAGCTTCGGTCTGTCACCCGTGCCTTGAAGACAGAAGCTATTTCAGTAATTTTGTAATTTTTTTTTTTAAAATAAGCTCCTTATAGTCCTAGCTCAAATAACTTGGGCACTACCATCAGAAAGCCTTTCTGCTTTCAGTATGGATGAGTTTTGGGCAACATGCACTGCGGATCCGAAAGACAACTGTCCATCCTGACACGTGAGGACAAGCTTGAGATGCACGCAATGTCCAGTAAAAAGGCAGGAGAAAAATATCTTCACACACATATATCATTACTTATCATAGGATCATAAACTCATAGAATCCCAGGTTGGAAGGGACCTCAAGGATCATCTGGTCCAACCTTTCTGGGCCAGAGCCCAGCCTAGACAAGATGGCCCAGCACCCTGCCCAGCTGAGGCTTGGCAGTGCCCAATGTGGCGGAGTCAATCCCTCCCCTGGGGAGATCATTCCAATGGTTGGCTGTTCCATTGGGAAAAATTTCCCTCTCATGTCCAGCTGGAATGTCCCCAGGATTAGCTGGTACCCATTCCCCCTTGTCTTCTCCATGGGACTCCTTGTGGAAAGAGAGTCTCCATCTTCCCTGTAGCCACCCCTTAGGTACTGGGACGTGGTGATGAGATCCCCCCGAGCCTCCTTTGCTCCAGGCTGAACAAACCCAGCTCTCATCCCATCCCCATACAGCTGAGAGAGGATTTTCTACCACCCCCCGCGTTGGTGGCCCTGCTCTGGCCCCCTCCAGCCTGCCCACAGCTTTTTTGTACAGCGGGGACCAGAACTGGGCACAGCATTCCAGGTGGGGCCTGGCCAGTGCTGAGCAGAGTGGGATAATGACAATATACATACATGCATAGTTCATACACATCTATAGATAATACACACACATACATATGTTTATACACATCTATAGATGGACACAACGCAAATGGTAAGCAAAATGAAGAGGAGGATGGCTGCGTATAGCTGCTGTCACATTAATCCCATTACTGCTGCCAGGTAACATGACAAATACACACCTCATTTCTTCTTTCCACAAAGACTGTGTTAGCTCAATCTTCTGATATTAAGAATTCACACCGTGAAAACCCTTAACCAAACAGAGACTTGGATTCCCCTTCTGCTCTGTAAATCACATTGATTAATGAACTTGAAATTGCAGTCTCCTTGTCATTGTTTAAACGGAAGATGAAAGAAGGAAAATGTGAGAACAGGAATGGAGGTGGGTCTCGGAAGGTCACCTACGCTTTCCCCACACCACAGGACACAATTAACCGAACTGAAATCATCCACGTGTGGGTTGGTGCTTTGGTTTGAAATATTTGCTTTGAAACCTCTGAAGAGAGAGGTTTTACAGCCTTCCAGGGAAACTCAGATGGAACCCAAGCAACAAAGGAAGCTGGGGAATCACACTCGTACCTTGATACACCTCAGGAAAGAGATTTTTCATGAGCTAAACACATAAAACTGGAGAACTGATGCTCTTTAAGAACATTTCAGGGTTGAGTACAGGTGGACAAAGTTAGAAGCACGTGTGGGGAGCTGAGCAAAGAGACAGCTCAGCTAGAACCAGAGAATGAATGAGACGGAGGAGTTTGGGTGTCTGCTGCCCAGAACCAAAGTCTGTGCTGATGATGAAGCCTGCAAATTAAGAAAAACTTATCAAGTAATTCACACCAGAACTATGAAAACCATAGGAATAAACAATACCAACAGCAGAACCGATTAGGTGAAGCATCTTCAGGCCTCTTCCAGGTTTTACCATTAGAATTCAGTAAACTAAACCCAAAAACCTTTCTTTGTTTTGTGTCCACCTGGGAAAGGCTTCACAAGATGACAAATCCTTTCCTAGGTTGGGACAAAGGTCTGTCTGGCTTAGTACGGTCTCGGAGCAACTGACAGATCACAGCAGAGAAGATAAGACACAGATTTTAAAATAATTCTTCCAGAGATTTCCCTTTCGGAGGTGGGGGCTGTACCCAGATCGCTGTGCTCAACAGGTCGCCATCAGCTCGCGTAGCCCCTTTTTAAATCTATTTGTCTTTTTGACAATGAACGGCATGACTTAACTGAGCACTGCTGGCAAAAAGCAAAGCATCCCCTTTTATTTGCTTTGGATTTGCCATCTCATATAAAATCTTTTTAGCAGGGCCAGCTGGGACAGGACAAGGGGGGATGGCTTTAAACTGAAGCAGGGGAGGGTTAGACTGGATCTAAGGAAGAAATTCTTTCCGGTGAGGGTGGTGAAACCCTGGCAGGGGTTGCCCAGAGAGGGGGCGGGACCATTCCAGGCCAGGTTGGACGGGGCTGTGAGCAACCTGATGTGGTTCAAGGTGTCCCTGCTCCCACCCAAAACATTCCATGATTCCATGATTCTATGATATTTTTATTGGGTTTTACCCTGGGAGACACAGTGAATCCCTCATCAACCTTCTCTGCCTATTTATGCCTTGACAAATCCTCATTTATCCTGCTTTGCTTACCGCTTTTCCAAGCAGTAGAATTATTTAATTGAGCCTCTCCCCACAGAGAGGCCAAACAGTACCCAAAATCATCCTTGCCTGCCTTTTCCGAGCCGTGGGTTTCACTCAATGAAATTGAGCTTGGTTTGAATTAAGCACCACAAGAAAAAAAAACAAACAAACAAACAAACCAAACCAAAGCATCAAAAAAACCAAACCAAAGCACCAAAAAAACCAAAGCAAATGCTTTTGTCCTTCAAGGGCATAAATCCCTCTGCTTCCAGCAAAGCAAGCAAGGCTGCTTTCATTGGCAGCAGAACTCTTCTTCCACGATTATCTTCCGAAATCTTGAAACCAAAGCACTCTGCCATGCTCCGCGGGCTCCTGCCCCGTGCCGCACCTGTGGAATCCCCGCGGGGGCTGCAGCCCTCGGCGGCCACTGCACGCGCCTCGCCGTGCTTCGCTTGACTCTACCCAATAGCTGCCGCTAAGGAGGAGCCGTGATGCAGCAGGTTTGCTCGTTAACCGACTGAAGCGGATTTCCAGTATTTTTGAAGCGTGCTCCTTTTTTTTATAGAAGAAAAAAAAAATATACGTCTATCAAAAATAGCTTTACCTCCAAGCACCAGAATTAACGGCTCATCTCTTCGATGACCATCTTGGCGCGCGCGGGGATAATGGAACGGACACGAAGCATGCCCACAAAGGATAAAAACGCTGCTTTTCCAGCACTCTGCCTGCAGACATTTTTCATCATCTGCCAGCGGAGATAGGCCTCCTTCGGAAACGACAACAACCCCCTTGAAGGGCTTATGAGAAGCGCCGAGGTCTTCGGTGGAGTGGAGAATAGAACGCACAAAATTCAAGATAAAGAAAGGGGGGGGGGGGGGGGGGGCAAAGCCAAGCTCAAGAGATTTCAAAGCATTCAATTTACTTAATTCAGGAAAGGCACCGCACGGGGACGGCTGCACAAACAAGCATGGCAGCACTCGAAAGATAGGAGGACTCATCAACCCTGCTTTTTTCTTTTGGTTGTTTTTTACCTGAAATGTTCGTCTTCCTTGCCTTTTTCTTCTTTCATTGTTTTTTTGCCCCAAATGTTCATCTTGCTTGCTTTTTTTTTATTTTTTTGAGTCATTTTTTTTCCCCAAATGTTCATTTTGGGTCGTTTTTTCGCCCCAAATGTTCACCTTGCTTGCTTTTTTTTAATTTTTGGGTCGTTTTTTCGCCCCAAATGTTCACCTTGCTTGCTTTTTTTTAATTTTTGGGTCGTTTTTTCGCCCCAGATGTTCATCTTGCTTGCTTTTTTTTTTACTTTTTCGGGTAGTTTTTTCGCCCCAAATGCTCATCTTGCTTGCTCACACTTCAGTTGCAACACCCGCACTTTGGTTCCCAGTAACAAACAACGCCGCAAACCCTCGCCGCCCCCAGGCACGGCCAGGCGAAGGGCTGCCGCCCACTGCAGTCTCCCGACGGCTCTTCCAGCCCCCGTGGCAACACGGGAGCAGCAGCGATGCTGATGAGCACAGACCCACGGCTTTTCGGTTTAACCACCAGGCAGGCTGCAAGCGCTCCGAAAGGTGAGGGCGTTCCGCGGCTGCCACGCGCAGACGCGCTCAATAGGCGCTGCAAAGAGATGGAAAATGCCTGCGGCATCAAAAAGCGTTTTTATGCTGCAGAAACTCTCATCAGGAAGCTATTCCAATCTTCTTCATATATTATTAATCCGTTGAGGAAGCTGGAAATACCACTTTATGCTCTTCCATTACCGATAACAAGACAAACCTCGTTTTCCCCCCAACAGCGACGATCAGACTGGAGAGCTTCAAAACCACAAGCGCGCTGCCCGGGCAGCGAGCCGCCCTCAGAGATCTGAAATCTTCCTCCGCAGGGATGCGCCAGGCCCCTCCATCCCCTGCAGGAGCCGAGTGTCCCCGGCGGCACCTTCTTCAACGACAGAGCAGAAAACTCCTTTTTTCAGGGTCTTGACTTCAGCCCGAACCCGACTCGTTCTGCAGCTGCCAGGATCGTAAGCAATTCGAAAGGGAAATGTCCCAACTTTGTAAGAAACTGAGGAAGTAATTATGTTATTGATGTTTGGAAAGATAAAAACAACTAGATGAGGATAAAATTCATCTTCTAGAGATCAGGAAGTTCAAGAAGGATGAGGAACTCCTGGAGAGAGTCCAGAGGAGGGCAACAAGGATGATGAAGCTTTCGTGTTTGTATACCAGTTATTTAAAACCTAGGATTATTTCCATACAGTATGATAACACAGCCAAGGATTAATTCCTCAAGCATAATATGCTGCATGTTCTTATTTTTCTTATTTTATGACAGAGCACTGGAAGAGACTGCCCAGGGGGGCTGTGGAGTCTCCTTCTCTGGAGATCTTCAACCCCCGCCTGGCCGCTGTCCTGTGCCCCCTGCTCTGGGTGAGCCTGCTTGGGCAGGGGGGTGGGATGGGGTGAGCTCCAGAGGGCCCTGCCAGCCCCGGCCAGTCTGGGATTCTGGGATTCTGTGACAGTAGCTACAGGGGTGTAAGCCCTGGAGCTGCCAGCAGCGGCGATACACAGCAGCATTTATCCAAAATCCAGGAAAAGCCACCGCAAACCTTCACTCTGACTTGAGAAGGAAACGCATGCTGAAGCGAAGGAGCGTTCCTGCTCCCTCACGTCCCACACGTCCCGTTCCACCGCTCTCCTGCATTTCTGTAGGTGCCACTCCCTGAACCGCAGTAGCCTTTCACTAGCCCGCCACAGGGGCTGGGGCTCAGGGGGCTCGTTTGGCTGTTTGCGGTTGGGTTTTTTTTCCTGTTTGGTTTGTTTTTTAACCTGAATCTGGAAAAATCTCTCTCTCTCGGTTGAGATTCTTATATTACATTGGATGGAAGAATCCCAACATAATCCTGATATTTTATCCCAAATAATTTGTTGCCATAAGCCCCACCCCGAATCCAATAAACCAAAGGATCAGTTGACAGTCCTTTGCCACTTCCATGATGCATCTCTGCTGCTGAGAACGATACGCAGACTTATCTTAATGCAGAACATAAAGAAGTCTGGTTTTAATTACACGGTAGCAATAAATCCTGTGAAGCTGTCATAAACATCATTAAATAGATCATTTACTTCACAGTATTTCTCAGTGCGAGAGTTCCAGGATTCTGAAATAAATGAATGTTGCTTTCCAATACTAAAAGCTCCAGAACTCATTGCACCTTCTGCCATGAATATCCTCGCATTTCTGCTACGCATGTTCAGAGACATGCCAGCCTATGCCAACCCTGCTACTGAGAGCCTCAGGGCAGAAAGCCTGGAGAGGGACAAGGAGGTCTGGAGTAAGAGAATAAAGGCAACAGCAGAATTTTAAAAAAAAAAAAAAAAAAAAGTTAAAAAAAATGTAATTTACGATGGATGTGAAGCCTACTTATAGATAGCGGCTGCCGGTTCTAAGAGAGAAGATCTGGGAGGAGGCGTATTCTCCAAAAGTCCATCAGCTCTCATGAACGTTCTCCATAAATTGGTAAGGACCCTACATGCGGTTAAAGGACCACGATGGCATCGTCTGAAGTTAAAGGGTCTCCAGAGTTACGACGCCTCGCGTACGCTGCAGTCACAGCTATCCCCGGGTTTTGACACAAACTCAGAGCCCAGTTAAACATCACTCAGCGCAGTTCAGAACCGCAACTGTTCCTTTCGGAAAATCACCTGGAATACAAGGTTACGAAACCACAGAGACCGGGCTGAACAGTCAGACTGTTTCCAAGAGGGTAAAAACCAATTATCTGCTCTAGCCCACCCCCTTCCAAATATCTAACCAGTTAATAAATATCGTGATGAATGTGACGATGAAAGGCTTACTGCTTTTTCAAAAAAAATACAGCACCTCCGGGTGTTGCTTTGATTTTCTACTGTAACGGACTTCAAGGCAAACCAGAGAACGAAGCAAGGCGGAAGCCCTGATATTGGGTAATCGCTGAACCTCTCAAAGAGTCTCTCAATGGGCTGAGCAAAGGCGTTGGGAAACCTTAGCCCCCGTAAAAGCTCGGTGGTTCTCCTGGCAGCCCCGAAAGAAGAAATCTGTAAAGGCATTACTCCCAGTGACGCTGTCGTTCTGTCCCACCAGCACTCACCCTTCTCTCCACACGCAGGCCATGGGAAGATGCTGCATCGGGGCTCGTCTCGGGCTGCGGCGGCCAGCCACCCCCGGGGACGCCCGCAAGCACCAGCCGGGTCACGCTTACAACAGCAAAGCCAAACCCCCCCCCCCGAGCTCCACCCTGCCTTGACGAACTCCTGGCTGTAACCGTGCGGGGGCAGCGCAGCCGTCCGGGGGAAGAGCAGGGACTCGCTTTCCTTCGGAACGGCTCGGGGAAGGCACTCGCCACCCAGAGCGCCAAAAAATCTAGCGAAATGGGAAATTAAACAGAAGCAAAGGGCGAGAGCGCAACAGCGGCGTCTACTGCGGCGCGGGGACTCTGCCAGGCTCCGGCCCCCGGGCAGCAGCCGAAAGTACCGGCTACGAGCACCTCGCGTGCTCGCCTCGAGTAACGCCGAGGGGAAGCCCTGAGCCAGCATTACGCACGGGGACCGGCTAACGAGGAGGGACAGGGGTCATGGGGGCACCAGCGTCCCCCGGCCGCCTGCCAGGGAGCCTCCACCGGGCATCCCGCCCGCCGCGCTCAGGGAACGCGCATGGTACGGGTGGCACCAACAGCACCGATTCACCCGCTCTTCTGGTGTCAGGAACAGGCGGGGGTTACGTTCCTATTGATCCAAAGCTTCTAGGTCATTTTTTCTCTACTTTGTGGTTTCACACACAAAGATAAAACCAAAGATGCATGAAGTGAGATAGAAAAACTGGCGATTTCTAATTGAAATATATCTTACAGAGGAGCGGAGCAAGGCTTCAAGATCAGCAAAGAATGGCAGCAAGGTTCAGCCTACTCATTTGCCACCTCCCTTGGAGGAAAAAATATCCTGGACAACTCTGCGAAAAGGAGAGTATTCCCACAGGAAAGACCTCCTGGGAGCACCCAGATACAGCACTCGTAAGATCATAGAATCCCAGGTTGGAAGGGACCTCAAGGATCATCTGGTCCAACCTTTCTGGGCCAGAGCCCAGCCTAGACAAGATGGCCCAGCACCCTGCCCAGCTGAGGCTCGGAAGTGCCCAATGTGGCGGAGCCAACCCCTCCCTTGGGGAGAAGAGTGCTCCAGGGGTTGGCTGTTCTCATGGGGAAAAATTTCCCCCTCATGTCCAGTTGGAATCTCCCCCAGAGCAACTTGTGTCCATGCCCCCGTGTCCTCTCCATGTGGCTCCTTGTGGAAAGGGAGCCTCCATCTCCCTTGTAGCCACCCTGTAAATACCGGTACACAGTCGTGCAGCAGCGATGCCACCCTGGCCACACACATCCCACATCCAGGTGGACACCGCGCTCCTGGTCACGGGGCAGCGGCTCCCTGGAGCAGCAGTGCCACCTTCCCCCCGGCCAGGCGGCTGGAGCGGGGAGGGATGAGCCCTGGCCCCCGCAGGAGAGGACGGGACGCACATGGGTCACCTGCTCATCCGTCACCTCCATGGCTGTATCAGAAATGAATCCCGGGCTTGCACGTACGATGAGATACAAGTTACCTCTCTGAAAATAATTATAAACAAGCAATAAGCCAGGGAAGATGTATTATTATATCAATATTAATTTACATGCAATGGAAATACCTAACTGATGCCAAGTGCTAAGCAAGCAGAAGTCGATGGAAAGCCAAGAGGCTTTTGCACGGTTTGGGCTGTGGTTCAGAAGTTCCTGCCGCTCAGCAAGGGACTGCCTTGTCGGGGGGGGTCCTTCATGTGCTCCCCCTGCTCCCCATGGGCACCACCCGATGGGTGACCCTTCTGAAAATACTCACATTGCCCTAACGGCGTTACCGCCTGCAGTGCTACCGGCCCGCACAGATCTTCATCCAACAAGCTTGTGTCGGCAAGTTTGTGCCGTTTTTTTCCTGCAGCGACAGCACTTCTTTCTTTTGAAAAATGGACCGTTACGAATGAAGCCAAAAATATTGAAGCAAAGGCGGCGTAACAAATGCGAGATTAACAGCCACGGTCCAACCAGTCTTCTGCAAACCAAAATTAAGCAGGCAGTAATTGAATGGAATGAAGGCAAGAGGCATTTCATTTATTTTTTAAACCTTCCCTGACCCCTTGGCTGGCTTTCTACTATTTTAAAGAGCCTTATAAACTCAGATCACTACTGACACACAGTTTTTCCATCTCAGCATTTTATCTGCTTTCATTAACAGGTTTGCCTTTCCCACATTTCTAAAAAAGACGGCGTCTAATAGCTGCCTGAATTAATTTACACACATCTGCAGTAAATCTTTAGTAAGAGATTCTTTGTGGTTGCTCTGCACTTTCTTCCTGCAGGGCTGGACGACTCAGTGGTTTTAGTCTACCACACTATATTTAACAAGGCAAAAGTCTGGAGAGAAAAATGCTTCTTGAATTTTCTTACTTGTTTTGGGAAAAGTTCTGCAAATAAGTGCCCCAGTCCCTCGCCCAGGCTGGGGGGCTACCACTGCCTGCCTGCTCGGCCGAAACCAGCATCCACCCCCCTCCCCGCCGCCAACCAATGGCAAATTTTGCCACCCCAAACTCAGCCATAGGCAGGAAGGTGCTGAGGGTCCCCAAATGCAGTGTATCCCAGGTTCAGGAAGAGGGGAACAAGCAGGAGAGCCCCTGATGCCCATGGGAGACCCCCCCAGTGCCACAGAGCGGGGCTGGGATGGCAGGTTTCCTCCCCCACCTCCCCAAATGGGACACCTCTGCAAGCAGGTGGCATCTCAAAACGTCGTGTTTTCACACTAATTATTGCTGTGTTCCGTGTATGGAATGGTGTTCTGCAGGAAAACCAGCTGTAATGAAGAATTTTGTTATTGCAAAGAGATCGCTTGAATTTCACGTGATTGTAAAAATTGATATCACCTTTTAACAAACCATAGAATCATGGAATGTTTTGGGTTGGAAGGGACCCCTAAAGGTCATCTAGTCCAACCCCCAAATACTGTGCTTTATTCAGTCCAATGAAAGTTAAACGTAAAAAAGAATTTTCACCCAAAAGAATCATAGCTCAATTTCCCTTATAAGGAAAAGCCACTGAAAAGTTTTACATCATCAAGCAAAACACTTCCCTGTCCAGTCCTGGTGACCTAAATCATGGTATCTGCTTGGTAATAAATCATCTTTTTATGACTAGATTAAACTTAGCAACTTGTGGAGGCTGTAGCGAGCCCTGTATTACCGTGTCACAAATCACCGCAGCGCAGAATTTATGTAAGAGAAAAAGGGAAAGTTGCCAGTTCCCCCAGACAGTCAGTCACACTGGTCTAGCAAGCGATACCTTTTGCATTTTAGGCTTAAGGTGGTCATTTCTAGACTGGCTCCCCATAACTGAGAAGGCAACAATAATAAATGATAAACCACACACGTACCCGTGACTCTTCCCGTTACGGTCAGTGACTGCGTTCACAGGCACAGCCTAAGTGACAGCCAGTCTGGTTCATTTGCAAAGTCACTCAGCAAAGGATAGTTCCTCAAGCAAACCACACTGTTAACGAAGCTGGAAATCATAAAACCTTGTAAACGGGGGACTGATGGGTGGGCTGAGGTTTTATTGTCATTGAAGACAGGGTGTGGGAAGTCAGACACATCATTTTCTGCTTTAAGCCTATACTGGGTACCACTGGGAGCAGGAAGAGGACATCACTGAGAAAAAGGCATTTGTAGAATCATAGAATCACAGAATTGCTGAGGTTGGAAAAGTCCTTTAAGATTGGGGGGTTGGACTAGATGACCTCTAGGGGTCCCTTCCAACCCAAAACATTCTATGATTCTATGATCCCCCAGCCCAACCGCCCCTGACAGCCCCAAGGGGAAGGAATTGTTCCCCATGGCCAACCTCACCCTGCCCTGGCACAACTTGAGGCCGGTGCCCCTCGTCCCAGCGCCCCTTCCCTGGGAGCAGAGCCCAACCCCCCCGGCTCCCCCCTCCTCTCAGGCAGTTGTAGGGAGCGATGAGGGCTCCCCTCAGCCTCCTCTGCTCCAGGCTGAACACCCCCAACTTCGCCCATCTTCAGCACACCAAGGCACCTTCCTTGCAGAGATTACTCCTCGGTGATCCCCCCCCAAAATAAAGCAATTCTTCAAAGCCTCCAAACAACAAACCCCTCACTTTTCCCTTTTGAATGCTCCAGTCTCGCTGGTTGAAGCCAGGTCTGGTGTGCCATTCCAGCTCGTTGGCCAGGAGCCGGCTGCTGTTCTCCCAGCCGGAGCCCTGCAGAGCACGCCGAGCAGCCGGCCACCAGCTTGGCCCGGGGGCTTTCTCTTCCCTAAGGAACGCCGCTCCATCAGCTGGGGACGCACCGCTTCCACCCTCCCGAGCCGCTTTGCCCTACCAAAGCGAGGTTGGCCTCCAATAAAAGCAGAAAGCTAAGAGGGAAGTACAGATTTCCACAGGGTCTATGGCCTCCGAGGACACACTGCTCTCCCCTACCGCCAGGTTATCCTCTGTGCAAAATTGCACATGGATCTAATTAGTTGCTTCCTAGCAAGAGGTGATGCAATCATGCACCGGGACTGGCAAGTAGCAAGGAAAATGCAAAAGAGCCGGATACCGAAAACAACCTCCAAAGAAATTATCTCATTTCTAATTGAAGGCAAGGAGAAATGAAAATAGCTTCACAGCCGTGTGTTACAGTTCTGGCACAGCTTATTATTCAGAAATATGGAAATCTTTTTTTTTTTAAAGACTGCAGAATTTGTAGTCGACTCCAGCGACAGCACAGGGGACCATCAGACCCCCCGGGAGAGCGCCGGAGTATCGCAGCCCCCCACGCCGGGCACCGCAGGGGTGCCGAGCAGAACCCGGGGAGAAACAGCTTCCTCTGCGGCGCCGCCACCGGGATCCCTCCTGGAAAGCCAAACCATCACCATCGATTGCCATCCACGAGTTGATGAGGGTCAGGGCCAAGCTGATGTGAAATGACATCTGGTTTGGCCTCAGACGACAACGGGATGAGCTGTGGTACAGCGGGTGCTTTTTTTAA
Source organism: Egretta garzetta (assembly GCF_000687185.1). Classification (NCBI taxonomy): domain Eukaryota; kingdom Metazoa; phylum Chordata; class Aves; order Pelecaniformes; family Ardeidae; genus Egretta; species Egretta garzetta. The sequence continues at coordinate 792,716 of NW_009258676.1, forward strand.
CTTGCAAGCATTCAACTCTGCAGGATTTATGATTTGCATCAAATTTTCAACATCAGCTTGCAGGCCACACACATCCATCTTAATCCTATTAGAAAAAGCTGCCTAAGGATGAAGAAAGGACTGGATTATCCTTTTCGTAACAGTAACGCATCCCATCACAGACCGACTTAATCCGTAATTTCCCATCGGCATGCACCAGCCAAGCGACCAGTCTATACGGAAAGGGCCGAGTAAAGCTAAGCCAATACAGACCACATCCTGAAGATGCACGGGGGGAAGGAAAAAAAATGAAGTAAGAAATGTAACTGGAAAAAATAAGCAATCTGAGCTTAAACTGGGGAGTCTCCTAACAGCAAAATAACCACAAAATTCAAGCTTGTACCTGAACACCACTACAAGTTGAACTTCCAAACCCAAAGCAACCTACACTTCAAAGGGAAGCACACACATAACGCCTGCGGTACAGAAAGTTTTCATTTATAGACGGGGAAAAGAATCAGATTTAAAAAAAAAAAAATCTATGAACCCAATTTACTGCATGCAAACCACAGTCCCCATACGCACCTCGCTCAGTATGAAACCTGTATTGGTTGCATCAAATCCATGGCAAACAACTTGCTGTTTACGTGACTCCTACTTGGTCTGAAATTTCTCAAAATACAAATTTCACATATTTTCCTGAGCGCTGCTGCCCAGACTGCATTAGCTGGACTATGCCATGAAAAACCAGGGAGGTGCCATCCGACTGCCAGGAATATAAGCAGCGGAATGAGCAGGTTTCCTCCTCAGTCCTCGGCTGTGAACGATCTCCGAGCAGCACCTGGGATCACCGATTTTGGTCTGCCCATTGATTTTAAAACCTTAAAAGCAGCTCCTCGTCACACATAGAAGCGCATTTAGCGAGAATGAAGCGGCTGCCTAGAGACAGCCGGAAAGAGATCCTGGTCACTTGGGGCTTGCTTCCATAAGTGTGTAAGGACTGGGGAGAGAGGGAAGGCTTTGCATCGGCTCAGCTGATGGAGAGAACCGGGTACGAGCTGGCCAGCGGTGCACAACAGCCCGGACCCCCCCTTTGCTGCTTTTGTCCGATATTTTTCACTTGTTAAACCCTGGGATGGGCACAAGCGCCAGCACTCGCTGCGTCAAAAATTGCAATGAAGCGGCACGTACAAGTTTCACAGCTTACCACCAAACCAGCAGTAGAATAAAACAAAAATAAAAATAGACCTCTAGTGAGAAGCATTAAGGTGGCTAAGTTAAAATACTAAACATAAAATACAACATGAGGGGTTGGACTAGATGACCTCTAGGGGTCCCTTCCAACCCAAAATATTCTATGATTCTACAATTCCACACAATATTAACCTAGTTTAGAAAAAAGTGAATATATATATATTATATACTGGAGTACTCATATATATATATAGTAGTACTGTGTCCAGCTCTGGAGCCCTCAGCACCAGGAGGACATGGACCTGTTGGAGCGGGGCCAGAGGAGGGCTACTAAAATGCTCCGAGGGCTGGAGCCCCTCTGCTCTGAGGCCAGGCTGGGAGAGTTGGGGGTGTTCAGCCTGGAGAAGAGAAGGCTGCGGGCAGAGCTGAGTGCGGCCGGTCAGGGCTTCAAGGGGGCCCAGAGGAAAGGGGGGGACAAGCTTTTTAGCAGGGCCAGCTGGGACAGGACAAGGGGTCCAGGCCAGGTTGGCCGGGGCTGTGAGCAACCTCATGTGGTTCAAGGTGTCCCTGCTCCTGCAGGGGGGTTGGGCTGGGTGGCCGCTAGGGGTGCCTTCCCACCCAAAACATTCCATGAATCTATGGTAGATATATAAAGAATAACCAAAGAACATATGAAAGATTACAGTGGCAAAAATCACTCCAGTAAGACAGAAGAGGGCCGGGAAACACGCTGTCAACAAAACTGAATTTGTAAAATGCAGCAATAGGAACGCAGCAGTCAAGGACGCTCAGATCTCGGATGCGATCAACTCAAACACAAAGAGGGTTTCACAGCCAAGGGATTAGCACGAGCGTGCGTGTGCGCGGGCAAGCAAAGAATAAGGAATTCCTATGCAAGCTCAGTTTAATTATGTTTTAAACATGTGCTTCTAAACCTCAGTAAAATATATTTTCAGTGCAGCAAGAAGTCTGCAGGAAAACAGACAGACTGCATTCGGAGGATACATAAACATGTTTATTCTTCTGAAGAGGTTTTGTGGGGGTGTGACA
>NW_009258676.1:794970-801595 GCF_000687185.1 Egretta garzetta
AGATGAGAAACGTCGATTCTGTAAAGCATTAGCTAAATTAATGGATGTGTTAGCATCATCCTTATGGGAGCGCGTAACGTAGGGGCTAAAGATTAAAAGACTTCAGACAAATTTAAACCCGTCAGCTCCACAAACGAGGGTAACAAGTAGCTAACACACAACAACCGGAGTAATTAATTGAGTTCCCTGAAAAGAACCCATTTAAGAGCACACGCTTGCAACGCAAGGGAAGAAATATTGACCGAAGTGAGTCCCCAGCCCTGGGGGGATTTAACAGCCGGGCAGAGGCGGTGCTGAGGGCCAGGGTTTGGGGGTGGGATGGCAGGGGTAGGGGAGCGGTTGTGCTGGGGGAGCTCAGAGGGCTCTGCCAACCTAAATCATTCCGTAATTCCATATCCAGGGGGCTTTCGCACAGGCACAGTGAAATCAAGCACACAGAGGCTCGAACCCTTCCCGCAGCGCGAAGGAGCTACGCAGACTCATTTCAAAAGGTTTCAGAGAGGCAATAAGGAAAATAAGACGCAAAGGTTGGAAACTAAATTAATTTAGATACTATTCGCTGAATTAAAAGGTCACTATTTTTCTCCTCACAAGAGCAGGTAACACTTCCAAGCACGAATAAGCCCCACACTGCTCATCTCTAGCTGTGAAATATTACTCTCGGCACTCGAGCGCGGGCACGAGCGAGGCGTCAGGTGAGCGGGGGCTGCACCCGGCCAGCGCGACGCCGCACGAGGCGCCTCCAGAAGCGGAGACGGGGACGTCCAACGTCCCGCGACTGTCCTTTCCTCCTCGCTTCTAAAATGCATTACAGCCCTATGCGCCCACCAGCTGGTTTTTATACCGGGACACAAATATCAAGCGATACACACACATCAGACTTGGGTGCCAGAGAGAAAATTTATCCTAACAGATTGCCTTTTTTTTTTTCCCCCCAACCTTCTGCCCACATAACCTGGTGACCACATTAGGTTATAGTAATTAATCCCTTAACAATTCAGCAAATACAAGAAGCCCCTAATTGACCAACGGAAGGTCCACATGCTGAAGAACTGGATTATCAGCAGATGCCAAGAGAGCGTCTCCCAAGACCGGCGCATCCCCGTCCGTCTGTCCCTCCTGCTCGCTGGGCCACCCCGGCGGCAGGGGCGCAGAGCCCGCTCCATAGGGTGCTCCTCCTCTCCTCCGCCTGTGCCCATCACAGACGGCCCTGGCAAAAATTCCCCGGAGGCAAGCTGCTGACAGCAGCCCTCTACAATGCGGAATTAATGACGAGATTATCATCGGGGGATTCCCAGCAGCACTTAGGTACAAATCTCATTACCAGCCCGCTAGTTCGCAGGATCAAACGCAAGTTTTACGGTTACAACACAGCATTTTCAAGAGAGCAAACGCCAGGTCTGCCACGACACTTTCCGTGGCACTCCCTCCATCCTGTGCTGGGAGATTGCCCAGAAAGGTTGGACCAGGTGACCCCTGAGGTCCCTTCCAACCTGGGATTCTCTGATTCTGTGAGATGAAACGGGCGGCGCTCCTCCCAGCCTGCCCATCAGCAGACCTCGCGGAAGGGGCAGACGGGGCAAATAAGCTAAGGGAACACGTTTGTACCTCTCCTAGTTGCTCGGTTTAAAGACAAGCAAATAAAAGCCTCGCCTGCCCTACCGACCCACAACAAACTTTCACAACAGACACCCTGAAAAGCAGCCCGAAGTAACCCACCGAGAGGCCTCATTCTCCCCCGTTTCAGCTTTGCGCTTTTGCCCGGAATAGCGGCACAACTGCGCCATAGCTGCCTTCCATCAACAGATGAGAACTTCCCCATTACAGCACGGGGTTCTCCTGTAGATTGGTGAACTATGTTTGTCCCCAATCTCCAGCCCAACAGGTATAAGCTAAGTTTTAACTAGCAAAGGCAAAACCCCCAAAGGTGACTGGGGTGAACTGATGGAAATCCTCGCCCCGAGCTCCAAAGGGAGCTAGTCATCACAGAATCATGGAATCTCAGGTTGGAAGGGACCTCAAGGATCATCTGGTCCAACCTTTCTGGGCAAGAGCACAGTCTAGACAAGATGGCCCAGCACCCTGCCACCAGATCTTACAACTGGTTCTGCTGCTCTATAATTGAACTTAATTTGCTATTTATATTCTTTTCTTCATATATTGTTCCAACATAGGGAAGACCAAGCACTCCATGGACTAAGTGTATATTCTAGAACATGACCACAGAACCACCCAACAAATGCATACCCTGATGAATCTGCAGATGACTTTTGCAACTCACAGCATCCCAGAAGGGCAGGGCTTGGCAGGGCCCCCCGGAGCTCACCCAGTGCCACCCCCCTGCCCAAGCAGGCTCACCCCAAGCAGGGGACACAAGACAGCATCCAGGTGGGGGTTGAAGATCTCCAGAGAAGGAGACTCCACAGCCCCCCTGGGCAGCCTGGGCCAGGGCTTGGGCACCCTCACAGTCAACAAGTTCTTCCTCACTGGAGGACCTCACTGGAGGACCACTGAACCACTGGAGGTTCACCTGGAACCTCTCATGCTTCAGTTTGTGCCCATGGCCCCTTGTCCTGGCGCTGGGCACCACTGAGAAGAGTCTGGCTCCATCCTCGTGACACCCACCCTTGAGATATTTGTAGGTGTTGATGAGATCCCCTCTCAGCCTTCTCTTTTCTCCAGGCTGAACAAGCCCAGCTCCCTCAGCCTTTCCTCGTAGGGGAGATGCTCCAGTCCCCTCATCATCTTGTTGCCCTCCTCTGGACTCTCTCCAGGAGTTCCTCATCCTTCTTGAACCGGGGAGCCCAGAACTGGACCCAGTGCTCCAGGTGGGGTCTCACCAGGGCAGAGCAGAGGGGGAGGAGAACCTCCCTCACCTTGCTGGCCACGCTCCTCTTAATGCACCCCAGGATGTCGTTGGCTTTCTTAAGGAATACAGATGTGAGACCTCATCCCTGCCCGCGGCTCAGGACAAGCCCAGGCGGTGCCCGCAATGGAAAGCAGCAGCTGAGCTCCCTCACCAACCTCACCAGCTCACCCAAAACCCCTCCTGGACACCCCAAAGGCTTGTTTTTGATGGCTGATAGTAGCGAATCAAGCTAATTGATTTCTCTGACCGCTCCGAAGCGGGCTACCCTCCATCCGTGGTTCTAGATGTCTGTGCAGAAAGACAGAAAACAGACTGTCAAACCGCAGCCTTAGCTGGACGAACGAGAACGCTTTAAGTGAATCCGTGCATTTTACAAAATACCTGTTATTTAAGGGTTTATAAGATCAGTTTTCTACACCACTAACTGAAAGAACATACATTCATCACACTTGTGGAATGAGTAATTTTGGTGCATCTTAATGATTTTTTTTTTTTTTTTTGACTCCTGGTACCATGGACTAGCATTAATAACAAAACACCCAAGCCAGTTTTGTTTAGAAGTTAGATTGAGGTGCATGACCTGCTGGCAGGGAAGCAGTTCTTTTCTCTGAGACTTACTGTGCCATCACACCATAAAATTTAACACAGGATAAACAGCACTTGCTACGGTAGCATCTGCCTTGCCTAACTTGTGGTTCACAACTCAGGTTTTCTGGGGGGTTTTTTGGGGGTTTTGGGGGGTTTATTTGGTTGTGGGGGTTTGTTTTTTGTTTTTTTTAAGTATACCCTCAGAATGCCACAGGAACTTCTGTTCCTACGGAAAGTCACAAATATTCCCAAAAGAAAATAATTTCAAGCATAACCATTTAATTCAAGATGGCATAACCAAAAGGACAGTTTAAGAAATCCCCAGCTAGCACCATGCTCTCCTTTAACACCAGCATCTTCAAGTCTGCAACAAAGCAGCAAGTAACATGTAAGAAAAACTATGTGCATTTTTCTATAAGAAAAGTTTTATCTACAGGTAGGCTCAAGCTTCCCAGCCACTGGCAACATACAGTAAAAAAAAAAAAAACAAACTCCAATCACTCAAATGAAAGCAAAAAAAAAATCTAAAAATATAATCCAGAACTCCAACCAAACAAAACACACCCCTCCACTTTCTTTTTGGAGGTACACGAGTGCCTCCGGCACTCTCCTAAGTGAGTTGTGTAAGGAAAATGCACAGTTGTGGCACAGCATCCCTAACGAGCAACCTAATTACTCAGGCTTAAAACAAAAGAACTCAGGGATTCTTGAAGGGTAGCAAATACAATATATAAATATAAATGCTTTTTACACAGCACATATTTCAATTTCATTGTCTTGTCATGTCATGTAATAAGGATTAAAGTACCCAACGCTCAGGACTCTACAGATATCTAAATAATGAATGCCATCAGATACAGTATCCTTGAGGAAATTAAATTAAATGCTTGAATGAAACGTTCATCAACGATACAGATCTTTAACCTTCAAAACAGAAGCAGACCTTTGAGTTGCCAAAACAACAACAAAAAAGCCAACAAAAGCCTCTTCCTACCCCATTTTTGCTCAGTGCAGCTACTTTTATGTTTCTCCCTCAAGGAGACCACCTTACCCCGGCGCTCCCCAAGGCTCCACCGTGATGCTGACGGCAAAACAAGCCCCGAGCTCCCCATCCCTGGAGGGATTTAAAAGCCGGGCAAACGAGGTGCCTTCGGGACAGGGTTTAGTGGTGGGATGGCAGGGTTGGGGGAATGGCTGGACTGGATGATCTTGGAGGTCTTTTCCAACCCAAACAATTCGATGATTCTATGAAAAACACCCACTGGCTCTTTGCCTCCATCGGATTAAAAAGCAAGTGAAGACAGCTGGCACGCTCGCACCAACCACTAGATCTGCCCGTAGCAGAGTCACGGCACAGGCGGCTCAGAATCGTGACTTCCATTGAGTCACAAAACAAGGCAAATTGACATTTTACAATGTTAAAAGCAGGTAATTTAATACAGTTAAATTGCAAGACTATCGAAAGCGGAACCAACTGCCGAACCCGCTAGCACTAAGTCCCTGTACACTGTATTTAAATTTATGATTTTCACTGGAGTAGCAAATAAGGGGGAGCGCTGCTATATAAAGTCTAACACAAGAGAATTTAACACGGTTAAATTATTCCTAAACCATGAAAGACTGACAAGTTTTTATTACAAAGGGCTCTTATCACTTAATGGAGAAAGTCTTTTATGATTAAAGTTTTATTTGGTTTTCAGATATCAACATGACACAAGCAATATTGTTCTTGTAATTCGCCACATTCCGGAGAGCAGAATTATCTCGGTGCAAGAGCCTACGATACTTAGAGCTGAATTTGCTAAAATAATTACACAGGGTGTCACATTATGGTGGTCTACGTGGGTTTGGTGGGGGCTTTGGTTGGTTTTTTGGGGGGTGGTCGGTGGGGGGATTTTGTGGTTTTATTGAAGTGTTGCTTGTCACAGCCCCCATCCACTTTTATCGACTTCAGTGGAGCCAAGACCTATCCCCAAGCACAGAATCTGACCTCCAGCCCGGCTCTGCAATACAAACTTGGACAAAACACAGTTTCATCATTTTTGCTGAGACAGCACCACCTCCATGGAGGTCCTGTAATGTTAAGTAGAAAGAACTTGAGGGCTTTAGATTAAAGACTAACCAGATCAGGTTGCTCATGTAAAGATATCCCTGCTCACTGCAGGGGGGTTGGACTAGATGACCCCTAAAGGTCCCTTCCAACCCAAAACATTCTATGATTGGAAAGTGCTATTTACTAAATAAAATTCTACTATAAAATAAACACCAAATTGGCAAGTCTAAGAAGCACCATCCCAGGGATGTCTAACGTTAAGTGTGATGAAAAATTGCAATTCGAGAGAGACAAGCAATCACTACTGCAACCCTTAAATCACCACACAAAGAAGAGCCACCCACTGTAAATAAACCAGATTAATGTAATTCATTACTATATTTAAGCAATCCTTGTTCTTCATGAATATTCTCAATATTTTGTCCTCATAAATTCCTTCATTTCTCCTCATCTACCAGACAGGAGCCCAGAAGTGGACCCAGTGCTCCAGGTGGGGTCTCCCCAGGGCAGAGCAGAGGGGGAGGAGAACCTCCCTCGCCCTGCTGGCCACACTCCTCATACCATTGGCCTCCTTGGCAACAAAGGCACCCTGCTGGCTCATGGCCACCTTGTCCCCCACCAGGACTCCCAGGTCCCTCTGGGCAGAGCTGCTCCCCAGCGGGCCCGCCCCCAGCCTGTCCTGGTGCCTGGGGTCCAACCTCCCCAGGGGCAGCACCCGACACTTGCCCTTGTTGAACTTGTTGTCTCGCCTCAGGAAAGCTCTTTGCTGTTTGGAATAAAACTCAAAACAGAGGTGTCAGAAGTCAGACCACTTTGATGTGGGAATTCTCTCCAGCGCACGGTTACACCAGTGCCACACAACTTGGCTTTGAAAGGCCTTCTAGTTCCTTTCCCATTCAACAGTGTGTCCCTGTTAGCCAAATATCAAACTAAATCAAATACCTTCAGCAACTCATAGCTGGCATATGGCAGTGGGCACAAACCAGCAGATTCTTAATCTCACTCCTATGAACGTGTCCTGGTTTCAGCTGGGATAGAGTTAATTTTCTTCATAGTAGCTAGCACAGTGCTGTGGTTTGGATTTAGTACCAGAAGAATGTTGATAACACACGGAT